>NC_140495.1:87752381-88114881 GCF_964271855.1 Acomys minous | reverse complement strand
ACCGTCTGCCGTTCTATCTGTAATCCAGGCAGTATGAAGAAGAAATGAGGCTGTATGCTGGGCTTCTATTTAACTGGCATAGGTAGAGCTGGCTCAGTAGTTTTCAAAATTCTTCCAAGTCACCTGCTGCTAAGTAGCTGCTGGCTCCCTGGGGTCACCTCTGGCTGGCTCATGCCCAGGAACCAGTCATCCCTCTAAGCAGCCACATGCCTTGGTCAAAGCCCTCCGGATCACTCCTCCAGCACCACAGCCCATGTCCTGAGGACTAGTTGTTAAATATTTGAAGTAAATATTCATTAGAATGTTTGCATTAGATATATCTCTTCCTCTTGAGAACAGTACTGAGAAGCCACAACACAGCTCTTTGTTATTTTATATCCTTGGCAAAAAATGAAACAAAAATAAAGTCAGGCTCATATTCCTGACACTTGTCTATTTCAGTCCTTTGTCAAGGAGCTTCAGACAGTGTCTGATTCTTTCAGGGCTTCCACAGGAACATAACGACAATACATCTGTCACACACACACAACACATACAAACACACACACACAAACAAACACACACACACACACACAGAGTGTTGGCCCCGCCCTCTCTGAAGCCAGGAACAAAAAATCTCAGAGTTAATGTTTTGTTTTGTTTTGTGGGGCGGGGGGGGGGGGGGGGGGGGAGGTGCTAGGAGTTGAACCCAGTGCCCAAAAAGTACAAAGCATGCACACACACACACACACACACACACACACACACACACACACACACAACCATGCTACTCTAGAACCCCACCCCAACCTAGAAAGGATCTACATGCCACTACAGTGAGGGTGTGATAGGGACATTATATATTAATGCAAGCCTTTAAGGGTCCAACACAAACAATAGGTTCCAATGTCAATGCCAGCTTCAGTTAACAGTAACAGCAAGCACCCAGCCACCAACTAGAAGGAGCGAACACCAGATACTAACTGGGATGCAGGGTAGGAAGGGACCAGTGGGACCACCTGCACCATCCATCAGTCAGCCTTCTGCAGGCCTAAAAAAAAAAAAAATGACTGTAAGAGGCAAAGTATGGGCAGAGAGATGGTCCAGCAGGTAAAGATGCCCCCACACCAGACAACCTGGGTTCCATTGCTGGGCAGAGAGATGGTACAGCAGGTAAAGATGCCCCCACAACAGACAACCTGGGTTCCATTGCTGGGACCTATGTGATGAAATGAGAGAACTGATTCCTGCAGTTTGCCCTTTGACCTCCACGTGGCATGGCACACACATGTTTTCTCCCCCCTCCCACCACACAAATACTAAATAAATATATCAGAAAGAGTTTGTTTGTTTGTTTTTTTAACTACATTCTATTTTATTTCATTCTATATGGTATAGGGGGAGAAATGAGGCAGTCTCAACTCTGTAGCCCAAGCTAGCCCGGAATGGGCTAGCCTTGCCTCTTGCTCTTTCTTGAATGCGGAGACTACAGGTGAGCCCTGGCACCGCACCCAGCAAATAAAATCTATTAATTAAAACAAGCAATCCCAGCACTTGGGAGGCAGAGGCTGAAGGATTAAGACTGAGATGAAGACATGGTTCAGTGGCTTAGAGCACTGACTGCTCTTCCAGAGGTCCTGAGTTCAATTCCCAGCAACTACACGGTGGCTCACAACCATCTACAATGTGACCTGATGCCCTCTTCTGACTTGCAGGTATACATGCAGGCAGAGCACTGTATACATAATAATAAACAAACAAATCTTAAAAAAGAAAAAGATTATTCTGGATACATACCTAGTCTGGGGCCAGCCTGGGCCTTGTGACCTTGTCACAAAACAAACGGGGACTTGTGATATAGCTCAGTTGGCAGCATGCTTTGCCTAGCATGCTTGACTGGGTTTGACCCTAGCACTACATACGCCAGTCTTGGTAGGATGTACCTGTAAGCCCAGAACTCAAGGAGAGGTGGAGCAAGGGGGTAGAAATTCAAGGTCATCCTTGGCTTTGGAGTAAGTTCGAGACCAGCCTGGGCTACATGAGATCTTGTCTAAAAAAAAAGAAAGAAAGAAAGAAAGAAAGAAAGAAAAAAGAACCATAAGCTTTTAATCATATGCAAAGGGAATATTTTCTTGTTTTAGGTAGTAAGTATTTTGTTCTATTTCCCTTTTTTCCCTTTTTCTTTATTCTTTTTCTTTTCTTTATTGGAAGAATGGGTTGAAGACAGGGTGTCATGCAGCTCAGGCTATCCAGAACTAGGCATGTAGCTGAAATTGCCTTGAACTCCTGTCTCTACCTTCCAAGCGGTGGAATTACAATCACTATCATCCAGTATTGGGAGGCAAAGGCGGGCGGATTATTGTGAGTTCGAGGCCAGCCTAGTCTACAAAGTGAGTCTAAGACAGCCAGGGCTATAACACAGAGAAACCCTATCTCAGAAAAAAAACCAAAACAAAAACAAAACAACCAAAACCAACAATCACTATTACCACACCAGCATTTGTTTTGTTACTTGGTTTTGGGTGAAAGGAATGAAACCAGGGTCTTTCAAATGCCAGTGGGCTAGACCTCTGGGTCCCGGCTTCCCCTGGGTGCTTCTTGCCAGCTGCAGTCCCTCCCTGCCTACTGAGATGCTGAGGAGCTGGGACAAGCCTGTCCCCTACATGTGCCTTACCATAAGGCTGTGGTAGGACTCAGCTTGACTCCCAATTCCTGATCCTCATGGCTGAACTGAGGGGCCTGAACCCGGCACAAACCATCCCACTTTGCTGTGTGCCCATCCCCGACACAACTGTGAAGGGCCGGGCTCGGGGTGTCCTGCTGTACCCCACCCCCACCCAGCACCAACCCCCAAGTGGCATGTCTGCTGTGGAGCTCAGTGTAGTGAGTGTCCCTGATATTGCTGAGCACCACGTGGGTCCGTTCTGATCCTAGCAGGAAGGAGGGGAGGGACCACAGGCTCACAAGCTCTTCCAGGCCTGAGGTCAGACAGCCTGACTTGTATCCTAAACTCACTATGGACACCATGGTCTTGCTGAATAACCTTTGACAAGACATCAATGTCTCTGGGCTGGGATTTCCTCGTCTATAAAATGGGCCATTAGCAGTGCCTTTACTGTGTTATTTTACTATGTTATTTGAAGTGACTGGGTTAATACATATGTGGTGCTCAGAGAAGCCCAGGGCACATGTGACATGTACAATAAGGCTGGGTGTCATTGTTATTATTTCCATTTTATTAGGAACTAGGGCCCAGAGAAGCTCTGTGACTTGCCCAGTGACACGCAGCTAGGAAATGGTGAGGCCAAGACTTCACCCAGGTCTGTTGTACCCACAAACTGATCTTTCTCTCACCTCCCAGCACTGACATTTTTTTTTTCATTTTCATTTTTAAGATCCTGAGATTAAGGTCAAGTGTGGAGGACCAAGGCTCTAGCAAACCATGTGGGGACTCCCAACACCCTCTTCTGACATCTACAGGCTCCTCTATGCATGTAGTGCACAGACACACTCAGACAGACAGACAGACAGACAGACAGACAGACAGACAGACAGACACACACACACACACACACACACACACACACACACACACACACAAAACTCAGGTAAAAATTCCAAGATCGGTAGTATTGTGATTTTGGGGGGTAGGGATTTGCTTTCTTTCTTTCTTTCTTTCTTTCTTTCTTTCTTTCTTTCTTTTTTTTAAGGTTTATTTACTTATTATTATGTATACAGTGGTCTGCACGTACACCTGCAGGCCAGAAGAGGGCATCATATTACATTGTAGATGGTTGTGAGCCACCATGTGGTTGCTGGGAATTGAGCTCAGGACCTCTGGAAGAGCAGTCAGTGCTCTTAACCTCTGAGCCATCTCTCCAGCCCCTGGTTTTGGCTTTTCAAGACATGGCTTCTCTGTGTCACTCTGGTTGTCCTGGATTTGCTTTGTAGACCAGGGTGGCCTCCTAAACACACAGTGATCCACCTGTCTCTGCTTCCTGAGTGCTGGCATTAAAGGGGTGCACCACCATGCCCAGCATGTATGCTGATTTTTCTTTCTTTTCTTTCTTTCTTTCTTTTTTTTAAAAATTTTTTTGGTTTTTTGAGACAGGGTTTCTCTGTGTAACAGCTGGCTGTCCTGGACTTGCACTGTGCAGCAGGCTGTCCTCGAATGCAGAGATGGCCTGCCTCTGCCTCCAGAGTACTGAGATTAAAGGCGTGCACCACCATGCCCTGATGGTGATTTTTTTAAATGGTCTCAAACGGGGCTAAAATATTTAAAGAGGATTGTTTCTCCCTGATTGCTCTTAGGTTCTGCTGCAGGGTGTGGCTGGCATGCCCTGCCCTCTACCTAGGGGTGAATCTTCCCCTCTCCCAGAGACTCTTCTATATAAAACAGACATTTTGGGTTCACTCCCCTTTGCCCTTTTCCTACCTCCCCACCCTCTCTCCTTCCCTTCCTCGACCCCCACCCCCAGGGCGTGGTCTCCCTTCCCCTCTCCCTCCTCCACTGCTGCCAATAACCGTGCAATTATGTATCATAGCTTCATCACCATTAGGACATTCCAATTATTTAATCAATCAATTACCATGGGCCTCTCTCTCTCTCTCTCTCTCTCTCTCTCTCTCTCTCTCTGGCTTTTCTTTTCTTTTTTTTCGAGACAGGGTTTCTCTGTGCAGCCTTAGCTGTCCTGGACCCGCTTTGTAAACCAGGCTGGCCTTGAATTCACAGTGACCCACCTGCTTGTGCCACCATGCCTGGCTCTCTCTGGTTTTACAAGACAAGGTTTCTCCGTGTAGCCCTGGCTGACACGGAACTCGATCTGTAGTCCAGGTGGCCTGGAACTCAGAGGTCTGCCTGCCTCTGTGCTGGGACTGAAAGAGTGTGCCATCACTGTCTGGCCACAGGCAGATGATTCTGGCAACGGGCTAGTTATAGTGGTGTACTCCCATGGTTCCGGCACTGCAGAGGATGCAGCAGGAGGATTTTAAGTTGGAGAGCAGCCTGGAGTACATATATCAAAAGCAAATATACCAAAATCAATCAAGAAAACTTGGGAAACGTAAAGAAAGAGTAGCACCCCACAACCACCACCATGATATGAGCTTTGCAAATGAGTGTCCACCTCATCCTTGGAGATCTTGGGCAGGAAAGGGCCTACAGTGACTCTGACGGGGTTGACTGCCCTCCACAGTACAAACCCTGAAAGAAGACACCGCCTGCAGCAGCCAGATCACATGCCTTGGGAGTATGCCAAGCCGTGAGGCTGGGCCCAGCAGACTTTCCTTTTGTGGCCTTGTGACTCAGCAGGATGGGATCACGGGATCTGTGCCTTGAGCCCAGTGCCACCACTTTCAGAAAAAGGGGTGTAGTAGCTCGTGTTTTGTAATTCCAATGCTCAGGGGGCTGAGGCAGGAGAATGACCACAAAGAAAAACCTTGTCTCAAAGAAAACCAACCAAACAACAACCATAAAATACACAACAAAACTGGTAATGGGGGGCGGGGGTGGCTGGAGAGATGGCCCAGAGGTTAAGAGCACTGTCTGTTCTTCCAGAGGTCCCTAAGTTCAATTCCCAGCAACCACATGGTGCCTTACAACCATTTATAATGAGATCTAAAGCCCTCTTCTGGCATGCAGGCACACATGGGGGCAGAATACTGTATAAATAATAAATAAATAAAATCTTTTAAAAACTGGTAATGGACCCACAGGGTCCCTGGCTGGGGGAACTGGTTTGAGAGACACAGAGCTAGGCTGAGAAGATCTTTTTTTTTTTTTTTGGTTTTTCGAGACAGGGTTTCTCTGTGTAGCCTTGGCTGTCCTGGACTCACTTTGTAGACCAGGCTGGCTTCGAACTCATAGTGATCTGCCTGCCTCTGCCTCCCGAGTGCTGGGATTACAGGCATGCGCCACCACGCCCGGCTGGCTGAGAAGATCTTATAGGACGCAAAATCTACTAAAAATTTCAGGCCCTCAAAAGGGACTGAAATTTATTTGTTTTAGACAGGATCTTGTTAGCCCAGGCTGGCCTTGAACTCGCTCTGTAGCCAAGGATGACACTCACCGAGTCTTTGATCTTTCTTCCTCTGCCTCCCAAGTGCTGAGATTACAGGTGTATGCCATCACATACAGCCCAACAGGCGCCTTTGATCTCTCTCTCTCTCTCTCTCTCTCTCTCTCTCTCTCTCTCTCTCTCTCTCTCTCTCACACACACACACACACACACACACACACACACACACACACATGCACACCAGAAGGACAGATGCTACTCCATGGTCATCCAGGTTAGACCTGTGATGAATTCCAAGTCCCTGGCACTGTGGACAGTGTTTTCCCTGCTCCATTTTCCCCTCTTGGTGATAATCTGCTTAAACCATAAACCTGCGATTCCCTTTAATCCCGGGAGTCCTAAGGAGCTTTGCGAAGGAAAGAGAAAGCTTTGTTCTGAGAGTCAGGCCTAGGATGCTTAGCAGGGCGGGAGCTCTCCCACTCCACCCTTGCCCTGAGCAGGGAGCAACTTGTATTTCTAGAAAAGGTTAATCTTGGAAGGCAGGTGGGGCCTCCTGGAGGGGTGTGGGGGTGTGGAGGGAGACTGCTCAGCTGGTAGCACTCTCAATTACTGGAGACTCATTGTGCCTGCTAAATTCTGCCTTCTGTGGGCCTTTGGAGACCTGGTGGGGGGAGGGGGTTTGGTAGACACGACCGGGTGTGAGAAGGGGAGGCTGACCTTCCATCTCTCTTGTCTTCACTCTCTCCTTTTGTTCCTAGACAGGGTCTCTTATACCCCAAACTGGCCTCAAGCTCAGAATGTAACTCTAAGGATGACCCTGAATAATTCTTCTTCCTCCTCCTCCTCCTCCTCCTCCTCCTCTTCTTCTTCTTCTTCTTCGTCTTCTTCTTGTTTTTGTTTTTCGAGACAGGGTTTCTCTGTGTAGCCTTGGCTGTCCTGGACTAGCTCTGTAGACCAGGCTGGCTTTGAACTTACAGTGATCCACCTGCCTCTGCCTCCAGAGTGCTGGGATTAAAGGTGTGCGCCACCTCACCCGCATGACCCTGAATTCTTGACTCCCTTGCTTCTGCCTCCCAAACGCTAGAGCTACACTGATGCTGGGGTTACAGGCATGTGCCATCAGACCCCGTGTATACCGTGCTGAGGCTCAAACCTACGGGTTCCATGTATACCAGACAATCACTACACCAACTGATCCCGCGCCCCTGCCTGAGAGAGAGCCCTGTAACTCCTCCTTCTCCCCAGAACGCTTTTGAGAGGAACTAAGGACCCCTTCACCCCACCCACTAACAGCCCTGGTAGGTTAGGGGTCAGCAAACACAGGCTGGAGGACCCGTGGCCTCACCCTTGCTGTGAAAAGGAGCCGGACCATGGTCCTGTGAAACTGAAGGCCCCCGGGAGGTGGGGGCGGGAGGTGGGCACACATGACCAGTGTGACCCAGAAAAGCAGAACCAAAACAACCAAGGCCTAAGACTGGCCTAGACCGTCACCCTACCATACACGGGCAGGAGCAATGCCAACAGCCACTAAAACAGGGTTTAAGTTCAGCACTGCCCCAGCGTAGTGTGGACTCTGTAGGAGACTTCTCTTTTACCTATAACCCCGTCCCCCCACATCTGGAAATCGGTACACAGATTGGAGGCTCACCAAAAAGGTTTCCTATCCTAAAAGTGCCCTGCACATGATAGGGCTCCAGGTACGTGTGGGTCTCTGTCTCGCCCACGAGACCTTCTGCAGCAGGACTTTAGAGGTCAGGCCCCCCCATAAGGAAACTGAAGCCAAAGGTGCTGCACGTGAACAAGAGGGGTTTCTTTTGCCCTATATATCAGGCCCTTGCCTCACAGCTCAGCAACACCTCCAAAGAAGGCAAGGTTCACAAGTAGGCTGTAGGAAGGTCAGCGGCAAGTGTGGGAGCCATGTCAATCAGCCAAGTCCTTCTTTCTCAGTCCCCTGTAGATTCTGAGTCTTGGAGACACAGGCTAGGGGGAGGCAGAGGTGGAAGATGCCTGTGACTCTCCTAGGCCAGCAGCCGCTGGGCCCTTCCTGAGGCCATCTCACACCATCTGCACAGCCCAGTGAGAGCTAGGCGAGGCTGGGCCAGCTCTTCCTACTGCACTAACAAGCCTCAGAGAGGTGCGGTGGCTTGAGAAAGCCAAGCCAAGTGCTTAGTGATAAAGTGCTGTAATTCCTAAGCCTTTGTTTCAGCACCTGCCTAGGGTCAGTCCTCTTTTCACAAAGTGTACCAGGCTGCAGAATGCAGGGACAAGGCAGACATTCCTGTCCCCACTACATGACCTCCTCCCTAGTTCAAGCCATCATCTTCCTCTCTCTCTCTCTCTCTCTCTCTCTCTCTCTCTCTCTCTCTCTCTCTCTCTTTCTCTCTCTCAAAGCAGTGAACTTGGTGGCCTCATCCCAGGCCTAGGATCGTGGTGCCTAGGTGAAGGCTCTACCCGGGAATGCATAGAGAACTTCACATGTCTCGTGTTCCTGTCACCTGTGTCCTCTTGCTGCACACAGGAGAGACTCCTCCCCACCCCCACCCCCACCCCCGTTCTGCAGCCTACACCCCAGTGAAAAAAAACCAGAAGGCAGTGAGAAGCCTGGCCTTTCAGAGAACAGGTGAGGAAAACACACATTTGGTCCAGACAACACTCATAAGTGACGGGGGTTCTCAGTGACACACGCATTTGAAGCTTTAAAAAGATTTATTATTAACCAGGCATGGTGGCACGTGACTTTAATGCCAGCACTTGGGAGGCAAAGGCAGGCAGATTGCTGTGAGTTTGAGGCTAGCCTGATCTACAAAATGAGGCCAGGACAGCCAGGACTACAAGAGAAACCTGTCTTGAACAAACAAACAAAACAAAAAAAAAAAGATTTTTTTTTCTTTGCCACAGGAGAGATGGCTCAGTGCCCAAGAGTATCAGCTGCAGCTAAGAGCACCAGCTGCTCTTCCAAAGGACCCAGGTTCAAGTCTCAGCACCCACAAGTTGGGTCACAACTGTCTGTAACTCAGTTCCAGGAGATCTGATATCCTCCTCTGGCCTTTGTGGGCACCAGGCATGCACATAGTATACACGAAGACCAGTCACACACAGGATAATAATAATAATAATAATAATAATAATAATAATAATAATAATAATAATAATAAATTTAAATTAAAAATTTAAATTTATTTTATACATATGAATGTTTGGCCTGTATGCACATGTGCTGTGTGCATGCCTGGTACCCACAGAGGCCAGAATATGATGTATGATCTTCTGGAACTGGAGTTACAGATGGTTGTGAGCTGCCATGTGGTGCCGTGGTGTTTGGAGCTGAACATGTATCTTCTGCAAGAACAGAAAGTGGTCTCAACCACTAAGCCATGCCCCAGCACATTTTTAATTTTAAAAATGGATCCAGCCATTTTATGAAGGAAAATGAGTTTTGTCTAAGTTGGCATGCTTGTTGAACCTTTTTTTTCCCCCTTCAAGACAGGGTTTCTCTGTGTAGCCTTGGTTGTCCTGGACTCACTTTGTAGACCAGGTTGACCTTGAACTCACATTGATCTGCCTGCCTCTGCCTCCTTAAAGGCGTGCGCCACCACACCCAGCTACCTTATATGATTCTTAAAAGTATATTTTATTGGAAAAATATTTAGAGAACAGAAAAGCTTAGTTAAGGGATGGTAACAGCAGCCCATTTGTAGTTCCATTCCTCCTCCTGACCACTGGTCAGCTGGATTGACCAGGCAGTGGACTGACCTCTCCCGTCATCAGATCCCTAGTGTTCAGCATCACTGCTTTGTCTGGGACAGGACCCTGTGGCAGATGGGGTTCCGGAGGGAAAAGGCCAAAGCTGCCTCAGGAAACAGGTGTATGGTAAGAAGAATTTGGATCCAATTCCAACCCAAGATAAGCCTTATCACTCCCTCAGTGGCCCTGGGCTTGGTTGAAGCCCCAGGAAAACAAACTGGTCTTGCTAGAACAAGCAGGGGGCAATTAACTCGAAGGCAAGGTGGTTCCTGCCGAGGCAGGGTGATGCAGAAGGGCCTCACCCTTACAGAGGGCAACTTTTCAAGAGATACCAGGAATCTCAGCAGGTTGCTTCTTGCTTTTTACAGTTCTAGCCAAAAGCCGGGCGTGGTGGTGCATGCCTTTAATCCCAGCACTCGGGAAGCAGCATCCCTGTGAGTTCCAGGCCAGCCTGGTCTACAAAGCGAATCTAGGACAGCCAAGGCTACACAGAGAACTTCTGTCTCAAAAAACAAACAAACAAACAAACAAACAAAAGAAAAAAGAAAGAAAGAAAGAAAGAGAAACAAATTTCTAGCCGAGTTACTTGCCTTTACTCCAGCCTTTCCATGGTGGGGAGCAGACCCAAGGCCAAGAAAACCTCTGTATAAAAATGCTTGTCATGTAGATAAGGTCTTCAAAAGCCCCAGAGACCTACAGAATATGACATTTAAAGACTTTTTTAAAAAGTATTATTTTAAAGATTCTTTGACAACAAAAAAGGATAACTCCTGGCAACACCCAGTCTACCTCAAAGAGGATGATGAACATCAAAGAACATCCTTATGGTGATGGCTTCAAATGTGACAAACAAGCCACTAGGTAAAATATCCTCATTTCTGCCACAGTCAGAATTCTGCCTAAAAATGGGCAAGAGTCAATGGCCAAACTCTGCCAAGACAGGGCAAGCAAGTCCTCAGTGGTTCCTGCCTCACAAAAATATCTGTTGGATATATTGGGCCTGAAGGCTGAAGATGATGCTTCAACATTATAGAGAGTTTTGGGTGACTGTTCAGGCAGTAAAGTGTCTCTGTCATTGTTTTCATTTTGGAAGCTTCTGACCTGCACTCTCAGTTTACTCAGGTAATTAATTTTATTCCTTCTCAAGTCTCTAATGGGGTTCAAGACCAGATAATTTAGTTTTACAATTAAGCTTAGGGGTCAGGATGTTTCTAAGTCTAGATAGATGTTTTAAGTTAATAGAGATAAGATATGGTAGATATTGATTTTCATTCAGAATTTTAGACTCACCAAGATAGGAAAGATGTTTTCTTCAAGTTTGCCAAATACAAATAGCGAAATCACTATGAATGTAACATTTATATAACTCCTGATTGTTTCGTGGTTTCTTCCTGCTGTAGGTAGTTTATTTTATTTATGTGTAATAATATAAATGTATATGTAAAAAAAAAAAAGAAATATAATTTAAAAAATGCTCGCCGTGAAGGATGAGGCACCAAGTGGCTAAGGCCATGGCCCATTAGGAATGTTTATCGTGGCCTGAAGTGAGACCGGAAAAGACTGGAGATGGCCCACATGTCTGATGCTGAGAGAGGTCCCACAAGAATCGAAAAAAAGCCAGGGAAATGGCTCAGCGGAGAAAGCCACTTACTGCCCTTCAACCTTAGTTCAATTCCGCAGGATCCACACGGTACCATGGGAGAAGCCAGCTCCCATAAACTGTTCCCTGATCTCCATGAATTTGATGTGACACGTGCCCATGTGCATAAACACATATAAATGGGTGTAAAAATTTTTAGCTGGTGTGGTGGCGCATGCCGTTAATACCAGTGCCTAGGAATCAGAGGCAGGTGGATTTCTGTGAGTTAGAGGCCAGCCTGGTCTAGATAGTGAGTTTCAGGAGGCAAGCCAGAGCTACATAGTGAGGCTAAGGCTGTAGCTCGGAGGAAAAGCATACGCCCAGCCCAAGGCCCTCGGTTAATCCCTGGATCAGCCATTCACAAACATCCGCCTCATCCTGCTTAAGGCTCCACTTTTGGTTGTTGTTGTTTGTTGCTACTGTTGTGTTATTGGTTTTTTGTTTTTGTTTTTTTTAGACAGGGTTTCTCTGTGTAGCCCTGACTGTCCTATACTCACTTTGTAGACCAGGCTGGTCTTGAACTCAGATCCACTTGCCTCTCACTCCCCATTGCTAGGATTAGAGGTGTGATCAACCAATGCCTGGCTTGGTTATTGTTTCTGTTTTTAGGTTTTTACATTTTCTTTCTTTCTTTTTTTTTTTTTGTTTGTTTTTCAAGTCAGGATTTCTCTTTGTAGCCTTGGCTGTCCTGGACTCACTTTGTAGACCAGGCTGGCTTCGAACTCATAGTGATCTGCCTGCCTCTGCCTCCTGAGTGCTGGGATTAAAGGTGTGCACCACCACGCCTGGCAGATCAGCCTGTTCTATAGAGTGAGTTCCTACACCTTTAATCCCAGCACTTGGGAGACAGGCAGGTGGACCTCTGTGAGTTCAGGGCCAGCCTGGTCTATAGACTAAATTCCAGGACAACCAGGGTGGTTAAAGAGAAAAAAAAACTGTCATGAAAAACATATATATATATTTTGACACACACACACACATATATATACACACATATATACATCATAAAATACATACATATTTATATACATATATAGGTATATGTATATACCTATATATGTATGTGTGTGTATTTAAATAAATAAATTTAAAAAGTAATAAATAGGGTGGGGAATGTATCTCCATTTGTAGAGTGCTTGCCTAGAGTGTACGAGGTGCTGTGTTCAGCCCCCAGCCCTGAATAAAGCCTCCTGGTGTCCTAAAACCAGTGCACTTGGATTGTGAAGGCAGGAGGATCAGGAGTTCAAAGCCAGCTCTGGCTACCTAGAGAGCTTGTGGCTAGCCTCAGCTCCCTGGAACTCTAGCTCAAAACTCTATCAATCAATTAAACTACTGACCAACTTCTGCTTCCTGGATCCTTGTCTCGCACCAGCTAAAGCCACAGCTCAATTTTTCTTCCCCACACATGGCATTTTTGGCGGTTTAGCTGGGGTGAGCAGCTCAGGGTGCTTAAGGAAGCGACTCCAATGTTTGCTGAGCCACCACCCCTCTCCTCCATGCACCCCCCCCCCACCATTGCACAAGACTCCGGCCCTGTGGCCTTGAGCAATGCTCATCCTCTTTCGAAATCACAACTGTGCTCAACGCTGGTCGCCTGAGCTGCTGCAGGCTTCCTGAGAAAAGGGATGAGAAACCTCACCCACGGGACAGGCGGGTGGGGGGTTACTCTCACGGCCCCAGGCCTCAATTGGGCCACACTTGTGCACTGGTGGCCACCGGCACAAAGCAGTGCCCTTGGAATGGGTGTGGCTGGCCAGCTCGAGGCAGGTGGAGCACTAGGTTGCTAAGGTTCAAATCATTGACATACTACGCTTTCACACATACCACTCCTGTCCTCGGGGTGCCCTGTCCAGAGTCACATGCTCCAAGAAGCCATCTGTTGCAAGAGGCCATTCTACTCCAGTGGCCGCCTCTTTCCTAGCCCTTTTCCCCCCAGGAAATAATCCTGCCTGGGCCAGTTTGCACTCCTGGTGGCTGCACAAACTTGGAAGCTTCTCCCCCACCATGCCCCCCAAGGGCTGGGGTTGCCGGGATGCACCTCCACATCTGGCTAAGATGGGATCCCTCACTGAACCTGGAACTTGCTGTCCTCAGATACGCAGTTACCCTGCGCCTGCCTGCCACAGCTCTAGGGCCCCAGGTTGGGAAGACGTAGCTTTTTACTTGTGTTCAGAGGTCAGCCTGTTCTACACAGTGAGTTCCAGGAAAGGCAGATCTACAAGAGAAGACCCTGACTCAAAAAAAAAAAAAAAAAAAGTCAGTCAGCCAAAGGTCACACAAGCCCGGTGAACTGAGCTCTATCCTTGGGACCCACATGAAGGCAGAGGAGAAAACAGGCCCCACAAGAATTTCCTTTGCCCTCCACACGCGTGTTGTCAAATTGTCTTAGTCAGGGTTATTATTGCTTTGATGAAAAACCATAACCAAAAGCAAACTGAGAAGAATAGGGTTTATTCGGCTTCTATTTCTGCATCACTGTTCATCATTAGAGGAAGTCAGGACAGGAACTCAAGCAGGGTAGGAACCTGCTTTAATCCCAACACCTGGGAGGCAGGATCACTGTGAGTTCGAGGCCAGCCTGGTCTACAAAGTGAGTCCAGGACAGCCTGGGCTACACAGAGAAACCCTGTCTAGAAAAACCAAAAATATACAATATCAACATTCAGGAGATGGAGAAAGGAGACTCACAAGTTCAAAGCCAGTCTCAGATATATAGACAATTGGAGGCTAGCCTGGGCTACCTGAGACAGTCTCAAAGACACGTGAAGGTAGGGTTAGACTCTCACCTACCCAGCAGGAGCCTGTTGAAGACACTGCTGCCATCTGGTGGGCACTTTTAGCATAGCAGCGAGAACGTGAAGTCCTGGCATTGGCTATTCTGATACTGACCACCAGAGGGCAGCAGAAAAAAGGAAGAAGAAGGAGGAGGTGGGGGAAGGAGGAGGAGGGAGAGGAAGAAGAAGGAGGAGGAGGAGGAGAAGCCCTACAGGTTTGCATCTTTTTTTTTCTTTTTCTTTTTTTGTTTTTCAAGATGGGGTTTCTCTGTGTATCCTTGGCTGTCCTGGACTCACTATGTAGACCAGGTTGGCCTCAAACTCACAGCGATTTGCCTGCCTTTGCACCCTGAGTGCTGGGATTAAAGGTGTGCACAACCATGGAGACTTCTTAACTGAGATCCTTCATCTCAGATGATGTCACAGACACACAAACACACACACACACACACACACACACACACACACACACACATTTCAAACTTGATCAGAGTTCAATATTTTGGTAAACAAATATTATATCAACATTCAGGAGATGGAGAAAGGAGACTCACAAGCTCAAAGCCAGACTCAGCTATGTAGACAGTTGGAGACTAGCCTGGGCTCCCTGAGACAGTCTCAAAGTCACAGGAAGGTAGGATTAGACTCTGACCTATCGAGCCTGAGCGTGTTGAAGACACTGCTGCCCTCTGGTGGACACTCTTAGCATACCAGTGAGAACGTGAAGTCCTGGCACTTGCTATTCTGACACTGACCACCAGAGGGCAGAAGAACACAGTAGCCAGCCAGTTAATCCTTCCCATGTTCTGGTGAGCAAGAACTCATCCAGCTGGAGTGAGCCTCCTCCCTGGCTTTCCTAGCAGCTCTGCGAAGGGGAACAGCCCTTATTCCTTCCCGCCTCCCCCCACCCCCGACACTTTGAGCCTAAGGCACAGCTGAGTGAGGCGCTGCAGCCCTGCAAACTTGTGGATGTCAACCCTGGGCACCACCATTCCTGCCTCTGCAAAATGACACATCTAACTATCTAACACCTTGGCCTTTGGTATGTGCTTAACAGAACCACTCACTCAGGCGGGCAGTGGTGGGGCACACCTGTAATCCCAGCACTCAGGGAGGCAGAGGCAGGTGGGTCCCTGAGTTCAAGGACAGCCTGGTCTACAGAGCAAGTTCCAGGACAGCCAAGGTTACACAAAGAGAAACCCTGTTTCAAAATAACCAAAACAACAACAAATCCAAGAACAAACAAGGGTGCACAAAGGGCTTATGGCAGGAGTGGGGCAGGTATAGGGGTTAGCAGGTTCCCAGGGAAGAAGAGCTGGGCAGAGGGGGCTTTGAGGTAGAAGGCTGGGGCTGGGAAAGGCTCCAGAAGGGAAGGAGGCCAGTTCAGTTGGGAAGGTGACACTTTGTTCCCTCAGTCCCTCCCTCCCTCCACCATGAGAAGCAAAGGAGAACCACTCATCTCCACCGCCATGCGCCAGAGCTGAAGTGGTTTGTGAGGACGGCGGCTTTGCTGTGGTCTTGTTTTGTTTTTTCGAGACCGTGTCTCACTCTATAGCCCAGGCTGGCCTCCACTGTGGCACTTCCTTCTGCCTCAGCTAGAATGCTGGGATGACAGGTACGCGCCAGCACACCCAGCATGGCAGTCTTGCATTAAGACATGAGAACTGGACTTATTTATGGGGTACAGTGTAACTAGGTTTTGCTTTGGGGTTACCTGGTGCCTAAGTCTATTGCTGCAACGAAACACCATGGCCCAGAGAGCCAGCTGGGGAGGAAAGGGCTTGTTCAGCTTATGTGTCCACACATTGCTGTTCATCAGCAAAGGAAGTCAGGACAGGAACCTGGAAGCAGGAGCTGATGGGGAGGCTGTGGTGCTACTTCCCGTCCTGCTCCACTTGTTTTCTAATAGAACCCACGACCGCCAGCCCAGGATGACTCCACCCATTGATTGCCTCTGCCATTGATTGCTAACTGAGAAAATGCCCTACAGCTGGATGTCATGGAGGCGTTCCAATCTAACGACTCCAGCTTCTGTCAAGGTGACACAAAACCAGCCAGTGCACTTGGTTTTCTGTTCGTTGTTGGGTTTTTTTTGTTGTTGTTGTTGTTTGGATTTTTTTTCTCAGGGGTAGGCGGTTTTGGTTTTTTTGTTTGTTTGTTTTTTTGTTTTGGTTTTTGGAGACAGGGTTTCTCTATGTAGCTTTGGCTGTCCTGGACTCGTTTTGTGGACCAGGCTGGCCTCGAACTCACAACGATCCGCCTGCCTCCGCCTCCCGAGTGCTGGGATTAAAGGCATGTGCCACCACGCCCGGCGGGTAGGCGTATTATTGGGAATGGAACCTAGGGGTCTATATCTTTTCGGCTGTGACAGCCCTGCAGTGACCATCAGGGTTCGGACATTGCCTCAACTCCATGGTTTTGTGTCCATTCTTGCAATGGCTGGGCTGGATACCTTTTGGAGTAGGGAAGCATTGGCAGTTGAAGCAGATGGGGACAGTCTGACTGCTGGGTGAGAAAAGATGACCTGTGGACAAAGTGTGAATCAGAGCTTATGAGTCATGGGTCAGTGAGATGGGAGGGGGGGGCGAGGCGAGGGACTGGAGCTCAGACCTGCCTGGCGTGTTCTCCCACTGTCATCAGAGGATGTAAAGTCCTGGCTTTGGAGACGGAGGGAGCGCCTGGGAACCAGTCCTGTGGGGGAAGCAGACTGTAGAAACTGCAAGGGTTAGGGAACCACTTCTCACCCAGAGGGAAGCTCTGCGGCACCTCTACTTCCATCAGCACAGACTCGGGGGACCTCTGCCTTCTAGAAGGGTAAGGTTCTAGCTTGGGTAGCCTTAAGATCCTAGCTTTATGTACCTTGCAAAGCCATGATGCCTGTGACTGTTCCTTGTGGCGTTAGCAGAAAACGAGGCCAGCAGCAGGCCCAGGGATGTTTATCCTCCGGCCACATTGCCTTGGTGGCCTCCTGTGAAGAATGCTTTGGACAGTACACTGTGGTCTCTCCACAACCCTCCGGTCCCCCGGGGGCTTCCTGGTTTCTGTGCTTAGACCCCACCAACAAGCTCGCCCCCTTGACAGTGGGCTTGGTTCTCTCTGGCGGCTCTTCTTCCTCCAGTTCAGCTCAGCACGCTCGCCTCCATCACCCACAGCTGGGAACTAGAAGAAAGTAGGTTCCAGGCACGACCTCTGAGAGGCCAACCCTGCGTCAACAGCGCAGATCTCAAGGCTAGGTGGTCAGGCATGCCCCCTGGGCACCTCTGCAAGTGCTAGGCTGGAAGGGAGGCCTGCCTTGTCTTCCATCATTGACAGAATACACTATTAGGCAGCAAGGCACCTGTCACAGCAGGTGCTTTTGTGGCCTTTGTCCTGTGTCCTCTGTCCCTAAAATGGCTGTGGACGCTGAGGGACCCTCATCTATGCAAAGGTTACTGTGAGTGCCTTTCCACTCTCCTGTCTTTAGCTACCTTCCTATTGCTGGGAGGAGACACTGAGACCAAGGGTACACGGAAAAGAAAGCATTTAGTTGGGGCTTACACTTCCAGAGGGTTGGAGTCCATGGTTGTCTCGGCAGGGAGCCTGGCAACAGCAGGCAAGCGCGGATGGTGTTGGAGCAGTTGCTGAGAGCTTACATCCAACTCACAAGCACAAGGCAGAGAAAACTAACTGGAGATGGCATGGGCTTTTTAAACCTTAAGCCCCACCCCCAGTGACACACCCCCTCCAGCAAGGCCACACCCCCCAATCCTTTCCAAACAGTTCTACCAATTGGGGAACCAAGTATTCAATCACATACAAGAGCCTGTGGCAGGCCGTTCTCAATCAAACCACCATACTCCCCAAGACTTTTCTCCAAAATCTGGGGATACTTGGTGACCCCCTGGACAGGAACAGTCTGGATCAGGTCAGGCACTGAGGCCAGGAGGGTAAGGACAGTGTGGAAAGCCCCAGCCTCCAGCCTAGTGATGGGCTATTATGAGGTGCTTCTGGTGTGAGACACAGTGCCCTCAATCACACACTGTCATTTGCTTTTTCTTCTTTCCTGTTTCGCTACCTCCTCTGTCCCTGCTTCCCGGAAACACTACCCGCCTCCCTGAAGCCAACCTTGCACCCGATCCTCGTCTCAGGCTCGGCATCCAGAGAAGCCCAAACCAAAGTGACCACAGCAACCCAAACCTGAGAGAGACAGTAAACAGCTCTGAGGTCTAGTGAAGTCACTCCCAGCCAAGACAAGGATGGGGCCATGGATTCGGATCACACAAGCCCAGAGACACTGACGCAGAGATGCAGCTGGGAAACTTGCTTGGGTCCTAGCCAGGGAGCCAGGGAGACTCTTTGGGAAACGAGTTAAGGAAGTTTATTGGGCTTATTAATTTTACATGGGCTTATTAATAATTACATGGGCTTATTAAAATCATATCAAAGAGAACAGGCCTAAGAACTAATTGGATGCACCAGCCAAGTAAAAGTTGTAACTCCCTCACCTGACCCTGTGGAGCAGTGGTTCTCAACCTGTGGGTCACGACCCCTTTGGGGGGAGTTGAACAACCCTTTCACAGGGGTCACCTAAGATGACCCAGAAAACACAGATGTTTACACTACAATTCATAACAGGGGAAAAATTACAGTTATGAAGCAGCAACAAAGATACTTTTATCCTGTGACATGAGGGTCACAGCATTAGGAAGGTTGAGACCCACTGTAGTGAGCGATGGACGCCAAGCCCTGTAGTGCGTGGTTCTACACTAGCCTACCTCCTGACACCTGGTGCTTGTGTCAAGGACCGAAGAGCCCCTGGCTCGGCTCCATCTCCTGCTGTGGTCCCATTCAACTGCCTATCTACCCACGCGTTCACCTGCCTCTGGGCCTGACCAGTGCCCCGTGTTCCCTGCTGGAGACTCTTTTACTACAGGGCTGAATTCTGTAGCTTCCCTCTCAAACCTGACTCTATGGCTCTGGCTGCAGGGCCTCCCTGTTCGAGTCCACTTCCTTACCTTATCTGGACAGGCTTTCTCAGCCCACTTCTGAGGGCTCTGACTTGCATTCACTTTGTAGTCCATGTGCGCTCACATATGAGTGTGTGGTGTGTGTACTTGGGTTCATATTAGCATGTGCACCTGTGTGTCTGTGCCTCTGTGTGAATATGAGTATGTGTGTGTCTGTGCATGCATATGAGTGTGTGTGCCACACTGAGTATGTGTGTGTATGTGTGTGCATGTATGTGTGTGCATATGAGTATGTGTATGCACCAGTATGTGCCTCTGTGTGCATAGAAGTGTGTGTGTGCATGCGTGTGTGTGTGAGTGTGTGTGTGAGTGTGTGCTTGTGTGTGTGTGAGTGTATGTGTGTGTGTGAGTGTGTGTTTGTGTGTGTGTGTGTGTGGTATGTGTGTGTGTGTGAGTGTGAGTGTGTGTGTGTGTGTGTGTGTGTGTGAGTGTGTGTATTTAGTATATTTAGTGCCACTTGGTGAAAGTTATTAGTGAAAAGACTGGAAAAGATGCTGCATTCTCCAGTTTACCAGCGTGTGTGGGTTATATGACTAATTGCTGCCCAGAAACCACTAAACATTGTGAATTTACTGTTACTCAGCAAATCCTGGCATTGTGTGATGGCATAAGCGTGTCTGCCTGTGTTTGAAGCATAGTGCACTCATGAAGATGGCTTTGTTCTTTTTGTTGTTGTTGTTGTTGTTGTTGTTGTTGTTGTTTGTTTTTTGTTTTTGGAGACAGGGTTTCTCTGTGTAGCCTTGGCCGTCCTGGACTCACTTTGTAGACCAGACTGGCTTCGAACTCACAGCGATCCACCTGCCTCTGCCTCCCGAGTGCTGGGATTAAAGGCATGTGCCACCACACCCAGCAATGGCTTTGTTCTTTTTTCTTTTAATTAAAAAATTCATATGGATGCTTTGTCTGCATGCTTGTGTACCACATGCCTACAGTAACCAAGAAGGCTAAAAACTGCTTCTTTTTTTTTCTTTTTTTGGTTTTCTGAGACAGGGTTTCTCTGTGTAGCCTTGGCTGCCCTGAACTCACTTTGTAGACCAGGCTGGCCTCGAACTCACATCAATCTGCCTGCCTCTGGCTCCCCAGTGCTGGGATTAAAGGTGTGTGCCACCATGCCTGGCCAGAAAATTTCTTTACGTATACAAATACTCCCTAATTTCCTCTGGTCAAAAATTTTTGAGACAATCCCATCAGCCTCAACCAATTAGAGAGCCATCTGACTTGCCGATCCTGTGCATGGCTCCACAGATAGCAGAGATTTCAATATATATATATATATATATATATATATATATATATATATATTTTTTTTTTTTTTTTTTTTTTTGCTTTATGTGCATGAATGCTCTATCTGCAAAATGCCTGTATGCCAGAAGAGGGCATCAGATCCCAGTATAGATGGTTATGAGCCACTATGTGGTTTCTGGGAATTGAACTCAGGACTACTGGAAGAGCAGACAGTGCTCTTAACCACTGAGCCATCTCTTCAGCTTTGATAGCAGAGGTTTTATTTATTTATTTGTTGAGAGGGGGTTTCGAGACAGGGTTTCTCTGTGTTAGCTTTGGCTGTCCTGGACTTGCTTTGTAGTCCAGGCTGGCCTCGAACTCACAGTGATCCGCTTGCCTCTGCTTCCTGAGTGCTGGGACTAAAGATGTGCGCCACCACACCCGGCCTTCTTCCTCTTCTTGAGGTACAGTCTCCATGTATTCCTGACTGGCTTCACAGTCACGTGTAGTCAAGGATGACTGTGAGCTACTGGTCCTCTTGCCTTCAGCGCGCAAGAGCTAGGATCACACACGTGCATCACCATGCCCAGCCTAAAGGGGCAGCCCAGGCTGGCATCAAATTCCCGGTCCTCCTGTTTCACCCTCTTCAACTCATGCCTACCTGAGTGGGATATAACAACTGTTGTCTTGTTTGTTTGTTTGTTTGTTGCCACAGGGTCTCACTCTATAGCCTAGACTCAGTTCGAACTCATGGTGGTCCTCCTGCCTTAGCTTCTGAAACGCTGGTATCACAGGCAGGCACCACCACACCCATTCAAGTTATCAGGAAATAGGAAGGGGCAGCAGAGACACGTGCAAAGCTGCTGCCACCCCAGGGAGCCTGGGACTATGCAACACTGTTACAGGATCATCCTCCAGACAATAGCCACACTCCTTGTCACACTCATGGGTGGACACATTGTATTTCTTCTTTGTCTTTCTTTTCTTTTCTTTTCTTTTTTAGTTTTTCTGAGACAGGGTTTCTCTGTGTAGCCTTGGCTGTCCTAGACTCACTTTGTAGACCAGGCTGGTCTCGAACTCATAGAGATCTGCCTACCTCTGCTTCCCAAGTGCTGGAAATAAATGTGTGTGCCACCACGCCCGGCTGCTTGTGCTTCTTTCCTGCCTCTCAGCTGTGTAGGAATGCTGCTCCTTTTTTGTCTCATTAAGGCTCCTGTTGCTGTGATAAACACTATGACCCAAAAGCAACATTTCCAGGCAACAGTCCAGTCACTGAAAGAGGTCAGGGCAGGAACTCAAATAGGGCAGAAACCTGGAGGCCCAGAGGGGTGCTTCTTACTGGATTGCTCACCATGACTTACTCAGCCGGCTTTCCTACACAACCTGGAACCACCCACGCTGTACTAGTATCAACTCAGAAACGGTGCAACTCCCAATCTGGTGGGGGCATTTTCTTAGCTGGGCTTCTCTCTTCCAAAGCGACTGTAGCGTGTGTCAGGTTGACACAAAACTAGCCAGCACGTCACTGAAAACTTTCACGGACATCTTCGAGTGGCTTGTTACCTCTTGGGACACATTCTTAGCATGAGGCTTGCTGGGCTCAGAGGAAGCCTCTGGGACCTTAGCCCTTCCAGTCTACCCACCGTGGCAGTTTCCTCATCTGGGGCCCTATCACCTGGTTTTTCCCATCATGGAGGGTGTGGATGCTAGGTCCTGGGATAATCCTGGCTTCTGTGGGAAGGGGAGTTCATTCTCTCCCAGTCAGGTTTTGCAAAACCAGCAGCCTAGTCTGCAGGCCTACTCTGCCTTCCAGGATGTATTAAAAACAAGGATGCTTAACAAACAGAAAGCACAGATTGTGTGTCCAGATGGTCTCTGAGAGTGTGGGGGGGGGGGGGGAGGTGGGGGGGGAGAGCCTCAGAAGAGGGCGTGGCTAATGCGGCCTGTATTTGGAGGAGTGGTTCCCAGCTTTCCTAATGCTACAACTCTTTAAATACAGTTCCTCATGTTGTGGTGACGCCCCCCCCACACACACCATAAAATAATTTTCCTTGCCTCTTCATAGCTGTAATTTGGCTACTGTTATAAATCTTAATGTAAATATCTGATATGCAGGATATCTGGTATTCCACCCCTGTGAAAGGGTCATTCAACACCCCTCATACACACCCACACACACTAAGGGGTTGAGAACAGCAGGCTCTGCAGCAACATGCAGAAGAGAGCCCATGCGCGGAGCCATGCTTGTGGAGATGCTGCCTGCTTCTCCTGACCTTGGCCCAGGGTTTGAGGTGTTTTGTTTTGGTTTGGTTTTGTTATTGTTGTTTTGCTTTGTTTGAAAAAGAATCTCATTGTGTGGCCCTAGCTATCCTGGAAAGCCCTATATAGACCAGGCTGACCTCAGACTCACAGAGACGCACCTACCTCTCCCCGCCCCCACTCCCTCCCCTAGGCCCCCCCCCCACACACTGGGATTAAAGGCATTTGATGTCACACCACGCCAGCCAAAATACTGCTGGCCAACCCATGGTCATTTTTCTTCATCCTACCCACCCGTTCTGTCAGCCTTGTAATTTTGGAAGCCTGGCTACCCCTATACTATGACCCCCAGGAGACATTTGGGCGTCCATTCCAGGGACCAAGGCTGCATAGTCCACTGGAGCCAGCTCAGGATCTGAACACAGGCCACCCACTGGCAGTGTCCCTAGTGGGTCAGGGCCTGGCCATCTGTGCGCTTTCCTCTTAGTTCTTATCAGCATAGTCCAGTGGGAGGGGTAGGAGGGAACTGCTTGTGCCTGGGCTGCATCTGAGCATGGCTACAGAACCGTTTGGCATGGTCCAGGGGCATGTGGCCAGCTCCTATGGCCTCCTTCGCCACAGCCAAGGAAATACACATTCTTCTACCACTTAGAATGTGACATTCTGGGAACCATCATGATCTCTATGGCTTGATTATTTTATTCTTTGATAAACTCTTCGGCTGCCATTCATACTGACTTTGGAGGGAGGTTTGGAGCACATTGTGGCCTCCAGGATGGCACTGATGTCCTATTGACTAAGTTTGCTCCGAGGGTCTCAAGAAAGGCACAAAGGCTAGGACCTGTCATTGGGCAGGAGGTTTGGGTAGCCAGGACTCTGTGACTGTGGCTTGATAGTAGAGGATGACAGAGCTGTGAGGGACCCTGGGAGCTGCTGGAAAAGAATGACCTCAGGTGCCACACAAAGAAACACCGGGGACAAAGCAAAAGTAACTTTTGCAAAAAAGGGTGCAAGTGGGTTAGTAAATATTCCTGACACTGGTCTTTTTTCTTTTTCTTTTTCTTTTTTTCTTTTTTTGGTTTTTTTGAGACAGGGTTTCTCTGTGTAGCCTTGGCTGTCCTGGACTCGCTTTGTAGACCAGGCTGGCCTCGAACTCACAGCGATCCGCCTGCCTCTGCCTCCCGAATGCTGGGATTAAAGGCGTGTGCCACCACGCCTGGCTCTTTTTTTTTTTTTGTCTTTTTCTAGTTTTTCAAGACGGTGTTTCTCTGTGTGTAGCCTTGGCTGTCCTGGACTCACTTTGTAGACCAGGCTGGCCTCGAACTCACAGCGATCCACCTGCCTCTGCCTCCCGTGTGCTGGGATTAAAGGCGTGTGCGCCGCCACACCTGGTGTCTGACGTTGGTCTTGACTATGTCTGATCCCACTGGTGGGAGCTGAACTTCACAGTCTGACACATTAGACACTTGGTGCAGAGGAGGAGGAGGAGGAGGAGGAGGAGGAGGAGGAGGAGGAGGAGGTTCGGGAAATGCAGGCCCTTGTGGGGCTAGCTACGGTCAACCCCTCCAACTTTTTATTGATTCTTTGTGAGTTTCACATCATGCACCCCATCCCCACTCACCTCCCTGTCACCTCGTATCTGCCCTCCACCTTTGCAACCTTCCCCCAACAGAAAATAAAAACAAACAAAAGAGAAACAAAACCAAACAAAACATCTTGTCCCATAATAAACCCCTCTGTCCACACATCTTCACTTGCAAATGTTCATTGAAATGAGTCATTGGAGCTGGTCATTGCACACCTTTAATCCCATAGGCAGATGGATCTCTGTGTGTTTGAGGCCAGCCTGGTCTACAGAGTGATTCCAGGACAGCCAGGGCTACACACAGAGAAACCCCGTCTTGAAAAACTAGAAAAAGAGAAAAGAAAAGTGCCTTTTTTCCATAATGGGTTTGCCGTCAGGATGCAGGTGTTGTGAAAACCACAGCTAAGTCAAAGCCAGAATAGGAAAGGAGAAGACTCACATCAGCCTTGTTGTCATTGGACACGTAGATTCCAGCAAGTTCACCACAACCGGCCACCTGATCTACAGATGTGGTGGAATCAAGCAAACCATCAAAAAGTTTGAAAAGGAGGCAGCTGAGATGAGAAAAGGCTCCTTCAAGTATGCCTGGGTCTTGGACAAACTGAAGGCTGAAAGTGAGCGTGGTACCACTATTGACATCTCCCTGTGGAATTTTGAGATCAGCAAATACTTTGTGACTATTATTGATACCCCAGGACACAGAGACTTCATCCAAAACATGATTACAGGCACATCTCAGGCTGACTGTGCTGTCCTGGTCGTTGCTGCTGGTGTTGGTGAATTTGAGGCTGGTATCTCCAAAAACGGGCAGACCTGTGAGCATCCCCTTCTGGCTTACTCCCTGTGTGTGAAACAGCTGATTGTTGGTGTCAACAAAATGGATTCCACTGAGCCACCCTAATAGCCAGAAGAGATATGAGGAGATCATTAAGGAAGTCAGCACCTACATTAAGAAAATTGGCTACATCCCTGACATGGCATTTGTGCCAATTTCTGCTTGGAATGGTGACGACATTCTGGAGCCAAGTGCCAATATGCCTTGGTTCAAGGGATGGAAAGTCACCTGCAAAGATAGCAGTGCCAGTGGCACCACACTGCTGGAAGCTTTGAATTGTACCCTGCCACCAGCTCGTCCAACTGACAAGCCCCTGCGACTGCCCCTCCAGGATGTCTATAAAATTGGTTGTATTGGCACTGTCCCTGTGGGCCGAGTGAAGACAGGTCTTCTTAAACCTGGCATGGTGGTTACCTTTGCTCCAGCCAATGTCACAACAGAAGTCAAGTCTGTTGAAATGCACCATGAAGCACTGAGTGGAGCTCTTCCTGGGGACAATGTGGGCCTCAGTGTAAAGAACATGTACGTCAAAGATGTTAGACTTGGCAACGTTGCTGGTGACAACAAAAATGACCCACCAATAGAAGCAGCTGGCTTCACTGCTCAAGTGATTATCCTGAACCATCTAGGCCAAATTAGTGCTGGCTATGCCCCTGTGCTGGAGTGCCACACCGCTCACACAGCATGCAAGTTTGCTGAGCTTAAAGAAAAGATTGATCATCATTCTGGCTAGAAGCTGGAAGATGGTCCTAAATTCTTGAAGTCTGGTGATGCAGCCATGGTTGATATGGTCCCTGGCAAGCCCATGTGTGTTGAGAGCTTCTCTGACTATCCTCCACTAGGTTGTTTTGCTCTTCGTGACATGAGGCAGACAGTTGCTGTAGGTGTCATCAAAGCTGTGGACAAGAAGGCTCCTGGAGCTGGCAAGGTCACCAAGTCTGCCCAGAAAGCTCAGAAGGCTAAATGAATATTATCCCTCACACCTGCCACCCCAGTCTTAATCGGTGGTGAAAGAACAGTCTCAGAGCTGTTTGTCTCAATTGGCCATTTAAGTTTAATAGTAAAAAGCTGATTAATGATATCAATGCATTGTAAAACCTTCAGAAGGAAAGGATAATGTTTTGTGGACCATTGTGTGTGTGTGTGTGTGTGTGTGTGTGTGTGTGTGTGTGTATGTGTGGCAGTTTTAAGTTATTAGTTTTCAAAATCAGTACTTTTTGGGGGCGGTTTCAAGATACAGTTTCTTTGTGTAGCCTTGGCTGTCCTGAACTCACTTTGTAGACCAGCCTGGCCTCGAACTCACAAAGATCTATCTGCTTCTGCCTCCTGAGTGCTGGGATTAAAGGCATGTGCCACCACTGTCCAGCTAAAATCAGTATTTTTTCGTGAAAACAAGTTGACCAAAAATCTGTCACAGAATTTTGAGACCCATTAAAACACGTTTAATGAGAGGAGGAGGAGGAGGAGGAGGAAGAGGAGGAGGAGGAGGAGGAGGAGGAGGAGGAGGAGGAGGAGGAGAAGAAGAAGAAGAAGAAGAAGAAGAAGAAGAAGAAGAAGAAGAAGAAGAAGAAGAAATGTGTCATTGGTCTGGTTTGAGGCCTCTGGCTTCCGCAACACCATCAATATTGGGTCTTCACTAGGACTCCTCCCAGTTATCCTGTTGTTGTCCTGTGTCATGGAAATCCTGAAGCTTTGGATCAGTAAGACTGGCCCTTTCATGTGCTCCAACAGGTCACAGATGACACTGCAACGCTATGGGCCCAGACATGGCCCTCAATGGCAGCACAGGCTGGGACTTCACCGAGGCCTCAGGTGGTGAGGCTGGCTCCTCACAACAGGCTACTCCTCTCCACCCAGTTCCATCGCTTGCTCCTCTTCCTAAGGCTCAAACAGCTCTGTTTCCCTTTCTCTCCCATCTATCCACCCCATGCTTGCACACACTATAGTGCCTCCTGCTGCAGATGAACCATACGGCTGGCTGGCCTCTGTGTGTACACGGCCTGCCTGGGTCCTGTGGCAGCAGGTGGAACTCTGAGTGTCCTCTGCCTGCCTGGGTAATGCATCCCGGAAGCAGGTGGGCTTCTGGGTTGCTACTGCCGGCCTGGGTCACATGGCTGCAGGTGGGTCTCTGTAGGATAATTAACTTTAAAAGAAAAAAAATATTGCTCATAGAGTGGATGGTCTGATGTCCCTACTGTATAGATGGGCTGAGGTACAAAGCTGGGTGGCAAAGCACAGGTGTCAACTTGGGGTACAAGGTCTTGGGTAGAATTCCATGCTGGGGGCTGAATCTGGTCTCTGTCTCTCTGTCTCTGTCTCTGTCTCTGTCTCTGTCTCTGTCTCTGTCTCTCTCTCTCTCTCTCTCTCTCTCATTTTCATGACAGGGTTTTTCTGTTTTGAGACAGGCTGCCCTGCAACTCACTCTGCACACCAGGCTGGGCTCAAACTTGGAGACCTACTGGCCTCTTCCCTCTGGAATTCTGGGTTTAAAGGTAGACACCACCACCTACCCAGTGAGTCTGGACTTTATCACAGCCATTTCTTTCTTTCTTTTTTTTTAAAAATAATTTATTTAATTTTATTTTAGCGTGAGGGTGTCAGAACTATTTGAACTGGAATTACAGTTGTGAGCTGCCGTGCGGTGGCTGGGAATTGAACCTGGGTCCTTTGGGTGAGCAGACAGTGCTCCTTAACCACTGACCCATCCTCTCCAGCCCCATCACAGCCATTTCTTAAATTATTAGCCCAGTAAGCACAGGGCAGTGAGGAGCCAAGCCATGTCGAGCCAGTCAACACAGGCACAAGGACTCTGTTCCAGAGGCAAACGCTACAGCGCAGAGGTCTTCCAGGCCCAGGGAAGAGATCCCAGATCTCAGGATTGTCCCAACCATATCCATGTGGCTATGAACCCCAAGATGCTGTCCAAAGCAGCCCTCCAACTGAGAGGTGCAGGTGCTGGGGCCAGGTGTGGGGCATTAGAGAGAGTGTGCCTAGAGAGTCTGGGGACAAGTGCTGTGGAACCTTTCTCAGCTCCTGTGGGCTAGACAAGCCCTGTAGGCTCTCTGAGACCAACTAGAGAATTAATTACTCTTCTACCTAGGAATTAACATAAGCTACGTGACTTGCTGGAGATCCCTTGTGGACCCCACTCATACTGCCTAAGGAGTTACCTCCTGTCTCAGGGGTGTGGGGAATACAATAGCATCTGCTTTAGAGATCATCAGTCTATGCCTCTTGTGGGAGGAGTTGATGCTTAAGGTCCTGTAGCTGTCAGGGCCAGGGCTGGGGCAGGCTTCCACTTCAATGAGGGAGTCTGTTTTATTGGTATGTCTCTCAAATGCTTTTTCACTTGGCCCCGTAGGAAGTCAGGCATCAACCTAATCTGGGAGATGGCAGTTGGGGACAGCCTGAAGCCAAGAGGAGGCAGGCAGTACCATGACAAGCTAGGGCCTGCCCGGATCCCTTGCAAGGGCAGGTCTGCTCACAGAAAGTATTCTAGAAGCACCCAGAGAGAGAGATGTGCGCTTACTCCGACACGTGGCACTGTGTTTGTGGTGGTAGAGGGGCAGAGGCACTTCCCGGCAGTCAGCCTGGTTCTTGGTTTCAGCCCTGAAGCGGGAAGGCGTCTAGAGCCACAGCCCTCACTCCTTGTCCCAAACAAAGTTAAACTGGAGGGGAGTGGAGGCAGAAGCTCCACTGGCAGGGTGCCGGCCAGACCGCGCCCGAAGATCTGGACTCAATTCATTCCCGGCAGAGCCTAAACTGGGTGTGATGGTGCACATTTGTTTGGAAGTTCAAAGTCATCCTTGGCTATATAGCAAGTATGAGGCTACAGGAGGCTCTGTCTCAAAGATACACAAACAAGACTTACTTCCTTCTTCAGCGCCTCTCTCTTACCCTAGAGCTAAAAAAATTACATTAAAATTGCATTTTGACAATTTTCAATTCTGTTCCAAAACCCAGAATGACATAGAAACAGGCCGGCAAGATGTCTCACTGGGCAAAGGAGCTTGCGCGTGTGGTGGCGCATGCCTTTAATCCCAGCACTCAGGAGGCAGAGGCAGACGGATCTCCATGAGTTCGAGACTAGCCTGGTCTACAAAGCGAGTCCAGACAGCCAAGGCTATATAGAGAAACCCTGTCTCGAAAAACAAACAAAAAAAACCCCAACGAACTGCTTTTCCAGGTAACACTGGTCCCTCTTTTCCACCTGCCAGCTCTGTCCTGGCCCAAGCCTTCTTTACTGATCTTCCAGACTGTCTCAGAGCCCTGAGCCCCTCCCTGCCCCTAGTCCTGCCCCCTCCAACCCAGCCCCCTCACTGCCAACCATGCAGCTAGTACCCCCTTCAGCTCTTTGTACCCAGATCCTTTTTTTTTTTTTTAATTTGCTTTATTTGCATTGGTTGAGGCCATTAGATCCCTTGGAACTGAAATTATAGACAGTTGTGAGCTGCCATGTGGGTGCTAGGAATTGAACCCAGGTCCTTTGTTAGGGAAGACAGTGCTTTTAACCACTGAGCCATCTCTCCACCCGCCACCCCCCCACCCCCCCAGATCCTTTTTATCACTCTGTGATTGGTATGTGGGAGAAACCCATCACATCCCTAATGCATACAGTGCCGACGTCTTGGATGTGCAACCGCGCAACTGTACCAGCTCCGGGATTAGAAGAGCCCACACTTGGGTTTTGTTTGTTTGGCTTGGTTTTGGTTTTGAATCTGTTATTCTCCCCCTCCTCCTCCTCCCCATCTTACAAGTGCAAAACCTGAGGCACAGAAAACTGCAACCAGTAGGGCCAGAACTGGCCTCCAGGTCTGCATCCCTGTGATGGCTAGCTGCTCTTGGTTGTCAACTTGACTTTATCTGGAATCAATTAAAACCCCAAAATGGAGGGCACTCCTGTGAGGGATATCTGCATACTTTAAAGTGGGACGGTCAGCTTCCAATCTGGATCTTTGAGAAGGAAGACACATCTTTAATGAAGATCTTTCATCCAGATCTAATCTGGGTCAAGCCTTCAGCTGGAAACTCTATAAGGGACTTGCAGGAAGGAAGTTTTTGCTATCTGCCTGCTTGCCCTCGCTCGCACTGACAAGTCCACTTCTTCACTGGCACTAGAGCCCACTTCTTCAGGATTCCAGTGTAGACTGAAGGGACCAGCTCAGACGTCCAGCCTCGTGGAGAAAGCAAGCCAGGAAGCAGCACCCCTCCACGGCCTCTGCATCAGCTCCTGCCTCCAGGTTCCTGCGCTGTTTGAGTTCCTGTCCTGACCTCCTCCAATGATGAACAGTGATGTGGAAGCCTAAGCCAAATAAACCCTTTCCTCCCCAGCATGCTTTGGTCATGGTGTTTCGTCACAGCAACAGTAACACCAAGACAAATCCCCATCCTGCTTGTCTCCTGGCTCCTCAGTAACAAAGCCCATCCAGGAGCCTCCATTTCCCAGGAATCCCCAGCCCTGCTTTGCCCAAGGAAAGGCTTAGATTATCTATGGCTAAGGATCTGCCCTTGGAAGCTGGGCCTGGTGACACAGGCCTGTAATTTCAACACTTGGGATCTTAGGAGTTCAAAGTCATCTGGTTACACAGTGAGTCCGAGACAGCCTGAGGTACATGAGACCCTGTCTCAAAACACCAGGAAAGACAGAGGCTGTAGGGATGGTTCAGCGGTGTAGCGCAGCACAGAGGGTGTCCTGCACTTGAAGATGACCCAAGCTCGGCTGTCAAAGGCATGGGCCACCCCATCAAACTTGGAACTTTCAAAGTATAAACATTATTATTATTATTGTTGTTGTTGTTGTTGTTATTATTATTATTGCTGTTATTGTTATTATTGTTGCTGTTGTTGTTATTATTATTATTGCTGTTATTGTTATTATTGTTGTTGTTATTATTATTATTATTATTATTATTATTATTATTATTATTATTATTATTTTAGAAAAGGCAGCTGACCTGACCTAGTTCTGGGCTTCCTGCCTTTTTCTAATCAGTCCATATCCAACCTAGCCCAGGCTCTGATGACTCCATCTCACCTTCCCCATGGCCATTCAAGGGACCCCAGCTGGCCCCTAACACAGCTCACACCAGCTCTTCTGTACTCCGTGCTCACAGTGACCTTGTGGCCGATAGCCACGTCCCTGTCCTGCTGCACACCCTTCCCAGAAATGCTTAAAAAGCATTGCGGATCCCCTGCAGACTCAAACACAGTGAGCTCCTTTACTGTGGCTCCCCTCTTGGTACGTCATACTTCAGCCCAAGTAGGTAGTCGTGAAAGCAACTTATGCTTGCTTTTTTTTTTTTTTTTAAAGGCCCAAGACTGACTTCTCACGCTAATCAGCCCACTTCCTCCTCCCAGGTGCTAGCATCTCAGGGGTACACCAACACCTCCAGTTTTATGTGGTTCTTGGGATTGAACCCAGGGCTTCTGGCATGCTAGCTAGGTGAGCACTCTCTACCTACACATTCCAAGTCTGTGTGCACCACATCAAGCAGGAACCCATAAAGGCCAGGGGAGGGCGTCAGATCCTTGTGAACTTCTTGAGGTGGGTGCTGGGAACCCGGACTCCAATCCTCTGCAAGATTTTGTTGTTTTTAAAGGTCTGGTAGAGAAGCTGGAGAGACAGCTCAGTAGTTAAGACTACATCCACATCAGCCGGCTGGCAATGAGCTGTAATTCCAGCCCTAAGGGAGCTGGCACTTTCTCCTTGCCTCCTTGGGGGTGTGCACACATGTGTGGCATGCACACACATAAATAAGAATTAAAACAATCTTTTTATTAAAAAAATTAAAATGTGAATGCCAGGCATGGTGGCGCATGCCTGCAATCCTAGCACTCCAGGAGGCAGAGGCAGGTGGATGGCTGTGAGTTCGAGGCCAGCCTGGTCTACAGAGTGAGTCCAGAACAGCCAAGGCTACACAGAGAAACCCTGTTTGGAAAAAAAATAAATAAAAATGTGAAAAATATAGGGAAGGTTGATTAGTGGCAAGATACCTGCCCCACCTGTAAGTGACCTAGAGCTGAAATCAAACAAAGGCAACCTTCCCAACACAATGCCCTGCAAATTTCCTTCCTCCCTACCCCCATCTCTTTGAATCCAGGTCCCTCTCTCCAAGCCCCCTCCTCTCTCCTTTGCAATTTTTATTTGGTGGTGGTTGTGAAACCTGAGTCTTTCATCTATAGAATTTTCCAGAGACTGGATGGTGTCACTCTTTCAATGATGTTAGCCAGGCTACCTATGGAGGTAGATGTCTGTAACACTCAAGGGGCTGAGGCAGAAGAATTGTAGCAAACTCGGGAGCCTGCCAGGGCTAATGAGTATAAGATTAGCCAGAAATACATAGCAAGGGCCTGTTTCAAGAGACAAACAAGCTAGGCATATTGATGTATGGAAGACGGACCATCAAGAGTTAGTGGCCAGCCTTGGCTACAGAGCAAGCTGGCTAAAGACTGTTTCAGAAAATCTTTGGAGCTTGTGCTTTTCTCTTCGGGTTAGCCCACTTTCACTGTCAAGGGGCTGATTTCCTTTTCTTGCTTCTTTCCTTTCTGTTTTCTTTTTGAGACAGGGTTTCTCTTTGTGTAGCCCTTGTTTGTCCTGGAACTGGCTTTGTAGACCAGGCTGTCCTCAAACTCACAGCAATCCACTTGCCTGTGCCTCCCAAATGCTAGGATTAAAAGGTGTGTACCACCACACCCAGCTTTGATTTCCTCTTCTTAATAAATTATCTCATTTCTGCATTTACTTTTTAAAAGGGGCCACTAGGAAAGCAGAGACAGGCAGGTTTTTATGAGCTTCAGGCTAGCCTAGTCTACAAAGGGAGTTGTAGGCCTATCAAGGCAGCACAGACCCTGTCTTAAAATTTTTTTAAATGGAAGTGGGGGTGGGGGTGGAGAGATGTCTCAGAGGTTAAGAGCACTGGCTGCTCTTCCAGAGATTCTGAGTTCAATTCCCAGCAACCACATGGTGGCTCATAACCATTTGTAATGTGATCTAATGCCCTCTTCTGTCATGCAGGCATACATACAGGCAAAACACTGTATATATAATAAGTAAATCTTTAAAAAAAAAAAAAAAAAAAGGAAGTTGGGGGCTGGCCTGGCCATGGTAGCACATGCCTTAATCCCAGCACTCCAGGTAAAAGCAGGGGATCTCTGTGAATGCACGACCAGCTTAGTCTATTAGCACAGAGCATAGAGTGTTCCAGAGCATTCCAGGCCACTCAGGGCTGCGCAGTGAAAGCCTGTCTCAAAATACAAGCAAACAAACATGAGCTGTTGTGCTTCCAAAAGACAACCAGGAGACGAAACTGATGCAAGAACAAGAGGATCTTTATTTGCAGCTCGAGCAGGGCTCCCAACCATCACCAACACAGTAGTTTCAGGAGGAAAACCCTGTGTTCTAGGTTGAGGGTAATTTATAGCTCCCTTTCCCTCCCAGTGTGCCTAAAGCAGAAGAGTTCCAGCCTGGCAAATGTCTATTGGTTAAGATACAAAAGGGGTTATTGTGTTTTAAAGAGATTGGTTATGAGAGGACGCAAAAATCACAAATGGTTCTGGTTTTCTTTGTTCTCCCTTGCTGGGGGAAGCATCTGGTCACTGGTTTTGGTTGGAAGGTTCTGTCCTGTACTAATAGGCTAGGTGTCCCATCCAGCAGGACCAGTAATTACGGGGTCGCGAGGGGAGCCATACCTGAAAAGATGGGACGAGAAGGAAGGAGACGAGACCAAGTAGAACTCCTATCAAGGTCTGTTTATTGAATCAAAAGCAAAAGCTTATATGGGGTGGAAGCAGGAGCCAAGCAGTAGGGGGTCTGAGAATGTCTCCAGGTGATCTCAGCAGGGGAACATCCTGTGATTCATCTTGAAACAATTCCTATCTTATTTTAGCTAACTATCTCTTGGATAGTCCCGAGCCAACCCCGCTAAACAACATCCGCAGAGGTCGAAAGGAGGAGGTTATGCAGAGGTCGAAAGGAGGAAGTTATGCAGAGGCTGAAATAAGGAAGTTATGCAGAGGCTGAAATGAGGAAGTTTAGCTTTGGAATGGGGCATCAGAATTTTGCCTCAGCCAGTAGATTCTTTTAGCCTTGAATGACCCTGGGCTGGCTCCGGACATCTGCCCCTTCTTTATTAAATAGAAGCAGAGAGAGAGAGAGAGAGGGGGGAGTAGAGGCCTGACCCTCCTGAAGATGGGCGTTGCGTTAAGAGGTCACTGCATGGCCATTTTTTCAGTTCACACATGTCCCCAACCTCCCAGACGCGTTTGCGGAGGACAGGAAAAGGATAGTAACATCCTTTATGCGCGTCAGCCTATATGCAGTCAGGCGTGCTCCTCAGGAACCTACCGAGGTGTCTGGCATGGTTCCCTGCAGTGCTTAGCCTCGCACCCTCTCAAGCGAACAATCGACTCAAGCCCTTAGGTTTCAGCTTGTTGAAGTCGAGGCCACTTTTAGCCGCATTATCAAGGACGGCACAGTCTTCTGCCTCGGGGTCAGGTGGTTCGAGCCTGTGGTAATGAACTTCCACATGGGTGGGTCCCTGTATGGCAGAGTCTATTTGGCGTTTGACAAAGTCAGTAATCTTTCTGAAAGCCCACGGTCCAAAAGATATTAGTAACAAGAACCCTATAAGAGGTCCCAGCAACGAAGGGAGGAGGGTAGTCAGAAGAGGGGAAGCAGAAAACCAGTTTTTATACCAGGATTCAGCTCTATCTCGCTCCCGCTTGCGATTTTCTAGACTTTCTCTGACCTTCCTCATGCTATCTTCTACGATCCCAGTTTTATCGGTATAGAAACAGCATTCTTCTTTGAGTGCTGCGCATAATCCCCCTTGTTGTAAAAACAGCAAATCTAACCCTCTCCTATTTTGCAGTACCACTTCTGCAAGGGAGGAAAGCGAATCCTTTAAAGCTGCCATAGCAACCTGTATTTCAGCAATATCCTTATCTATGGCTGCACTAAGCTGGTGATAGTTTTGATTGGAGATCACTAAAGATGAAATGCCCGTCCCGGCCCCGACAGCCCCGAGCCCCAGTAGAACCGCGATGGTTGCGGCTGTAATGGGCTCGCGTTTGACTCTGGATGGTGTACCCGGAGGAGTCCAGAAGTTGAGAAATTCATCTGAAAGACCCTCCTCACGGAGTGTCCTTCATCAGGGAGACCCTCCCCAAGAACCAGCGAAACCAAAAGTCCGGTTGCAAAAGCAAGAGGCTTTATTGATTACACGGGTACCCGGGCGACACAGTCTATCGGATGACTGGCGCGCCGAGTGAAGGGGAGGAGACCCTTTTATAGGGTGGGAAGCAGGAAGCGGGGGTTACAGAAGCGAGAAGCATAGTTACAGGGTCTTGATTGGCTAACTTAATGCGGCTAGATTTAGCTCTGGTTAGGGCTTTGGAATCAGGAAATGGTTAGGCTAGCCTATTCACTGACCATACATCTTGTTTTTCCAATAACTTGACCCCAGGGCAGTTTTCCAGACCTTGTGAAATGGTGGGTGACCACGAACCTTGTGACATCTGCGAGCCTTGTGACATGGTGGTATTTTTCCAGTCTGACTGAGCCTTTCAGGTGACCTCCCTTAACCATTGTACAAGCCTTACAAAATAGAATCATTTACAAAATAGCAAGCCTTGACTAAACAACATTTAGAAATGAGGTCTTTCATTCCCCTCTTTTTCTATGAACTAGAATGGAATCTTTCATTCTATTTCAGTTTTCATTTCCTGCTTCAGGCGATGGTATTGTTGGGTGAGGACCATCGCCTGGATTATGGATAACCTATCTTTCATGAATTAGACTAATCTGTTGAGGATGCAGGGTCCAAATAGGAGAATCAAGAGTATAATAATGATTGGTCCCAGCAGGGAGGAGATTAGGGTGGTAAACCAGGGGGACCCATTAAACCATCTCTCGTACCATGACTGGCCTGACTCAAAGAGACGCTGTCTCTGCTTTAGTCTCTCTCTTAATTTGCTCATACTATCTCTGACTAGCCCAGTATGATCCGCATAGAAACAACATTTCTCTTTCAGAGCTGCACAGAGTCCACCTTCTTGAAGGAACAGAATGTCCAGTCCTCTCCTGTTCTGGAGGACCACCTCAGAGAGTGAGGTTAATGATTTTTCTAGGGCCGATATAGATTCTTTTAATGTCACAAGATCGGTGTGCATGGCCTGCTGGAGCTGTCTGAACTGGTATGTTTCAGCTAGGGCGGTGGCTCCTGTTCCTATTTCTGCAGCTATTCCTCCCACGGTGAGACTGCCTAACAACAAGGCTAGGGTGAGGGAGACAGGTTCTCTGGGATGTCTGGTCATTCTTTCATAATGAGAGTATATATAACTAGGGTGATGGTAGGTAACCCTGGGCCAGACTTCGACCAGAACACAGAAGTCACTGGTTTGGGTAAGCACTGTGGCTGACACACAGGGGGTTAGTCCCGAGTTGCAGGCCCATTGAGTCCCAGTAGGCCCGGTGAGCCAATATTTGCCGGGATAGATCGTGAGGGTTTTGTTGCATAGGGCCTGATGGGAGTGGGGCACTTTTTCTAAGCAGAGCCCTTTTCCCGGAGAGTGCTGCCAAGCGAGCGGCTTTATCGGCCATCCTGTTTTTCTCTGCCTCCAGGGAAGTTCCTTTCTGGTGCCCGGGGCAGTGTATGATGCTGAGTTCACGGGGCAAGTGTAGGGCTTTTAGCAGGGCCAGTATCTCAGTCTTATTTTTAATTTCTTTGCCCTCCGAGGTCAGTAGGCCCCTCCTCCGGTAAATTTTTTCATGGATATGGGCTGTGGCAAAGGCATACCTGCTGTCGGTGTATACGTTGAGGCGTTTACCGCTGGCCAGCTACAGTGCTTTGGTCAGAGCTATCAGCTCGGCACGCTGGGCTGATGTCCCCGGGGGGAGAGGGCTGGACCAAATTACATCCTTGGTGGTTGTTACGGTGGCTCCTGCTCGCCGTTCTCCATTTTCCAGGAAACTGCTGCCGTCCGTAAACCAGGTGCAGTCAGCATTCCGGAGGGGCTGGTCGGTTAGATCAGGGCGGGTCCCGTGAGTCTCAGCCAGTATTCTCCTGCGTATTGAAGTCTCATTTAGGGCGTTCTAAGGGAAAAGCGCTATTAATCTCGTTGAGCAGCTGGGTTGGCCGCCCGTTCTCTCCTGGGACATTTTTCTGTGCCTCTTGAATGACTCACTGGTATTTCTCGGTGGTCAGGAGCGTCTGCAGGAGTTGCTGGCAGTCGTCCCAGGTAGGCTGGTGAGTCACTAAAATAGACTCGATCAAGGAAGTAAGTCTAGTGGGATCCTTAGAAAAAGGAGGGTTATTATTTTTTCAGTTGTAGAGGTCTGAGGCAGAGAAAGGCCAATATTGAATTTGTCCTCCATTGCCTGCTCGCAAGGGAAAAGCCTGGGAGGTGGCGTCCGGGGTTTGTTCCCAGCGGTTCCCGCAAGCGGCCCGCCACAGGGGAGGAAGCTGCTGCTTGGGATTGGGGAGGTGCCTCCGGAGCGGCGGGAGGTGCAGCACCCGCCGGGGGCTGAGGGACCTGGTAAGGTGGAGGGAGTGGTTAGGTGGCGAGGAAAGGAAAGGCTTAACCCAAGGGGGTGGGTCGCGGACCAGAGTCTCCCAAGTAATGATGTATGGGACTTGGTCAGGGTGGCCATGAGGGCCTGGGTCCATCATCTTTGCCTTAACCTGTAAAATGAGAGTCAGGTTAAAAGAGCCCTCCGGTGGCCAGTTAACATTGAAGGTTGGCCATTCGGAGGCACAGAACGTTTGCCATCGGTCCTTACGGACCTCCACAGATTGGTTGTGTGCGATGGTCCGGACTTCCCTGAAATGTTTAAGGGTTAAGGTCAGCGGGGTGGTAACTGTCTGGCCCATGTCTGCAGAGAAAGGGAGTGTACACAGAGTGACAAGAAAGATTAACAACAAACCAAAAGAGATAGATCGCGCTGCGCGGTGCCGGCACCAAAATGAAAGTAAACCAATTGGAGACTGCGTTGGGGTTCCGGTTTCCCCGTCTCCCAGACGAGGAGCGTATCCGTTGACCAGGGGCGAAGCCCCAACCAAGCCGAGTCGGATCGTCCTCTCAGATGGGTCCTAAGGACCCCGGATACCCCCGTGGGACGTCTCCCAGGGGTGTGGAGGAGAAGTCCGAGTTCGTCAACTCCTTCTAGCCTCCACCAGATACTAATGACCCAATTGAGTCTCAGAGTAGCACAGAGATGGAGGACAACCAGGAGACAAACAAGACACACAATACCCACAATGCCAGCAGCAGAGAACTTACCTCCCGATTTTGGGTCGGTGGTCCCTGGGCGGGGGTCTCAATCCCGGACGAGCCCCCAAATGAAAGACCCTCCTCACGGAGTGTCCTTCGTCAGGGAGACCCTCCCCAAGAACCAGCGAAACCAAAAGTCCGGTTGCAAAAGCAAGAGGCTTTATTGATTACACGGGTACCCGGGCGACACAGTCTATCGGATGACTGGCACGCCGAGTGAAGGGGAGGAGACCCTTTTATAGGGTGGGAAGCAGGAAGCGGGGGTTACAGAAGCGAGAAGCATAGTTACAGGGTCTTGATTGGCTAACTTAATGCGGCTAGATTTAGCTCTGGTTAGGGCTTTGGAATCAGGAAATGGTTAGGCTAGCCTATTCACTGACCATACATCTTGTTTTTCCAATAACTTGACCCCAGGGCAGTTTTCCAGACCTTGTGAAATGGTGGGTGACCACGAACCTTGTGACATCTGCGAGCCTTGTGACATGGTGGTATTTTTCCAGTCTGACTGAGCCTTTCAGGTGACCTCCCTTAACCATTGTACAAGCCTTACAAAATAGAATCATTTACAAAATAGCAAGCCTTGACTAAACAACATTTAGAAATGAGGTCTTTCATTCCCCTCTTTTTCTATGAACTAGAATGGAATCTTTCATTCTATTTCAGTTTTCATTTCCTGCTTCAGGCGATGGTATTGTTGGGTGAGGACCATCGCCTGGATTATGGATAACCTATCTTTCATGAATTAGACTAATCTGTTGAGGATGCAGGGTCCAAATAGGAGAATCAAGAGTATAATAATGATTGGTCCCAGCAGGGAGGAGATTAGGGTGGTAAACCAGGGGGACCCATTAAACCATCTCTCGTACCATGACTGGCCTGACTCAAAGAGACGCTGTCTCTGCTTTAGTCTCTCTCTTAATTTGCTCATACTATCTCTGACTAGCCCAGTATGATCCGCATAGAAACAACATTTCTCTTTCAGAGCTGCACAGAGTCCACCTTCTTGAAGGAACAGAATGTCCAGTCCTCTCCTGTTCTGGAGGACCACCTCAGAGAGTGAGGTTAATGATTTTTCTAGGGCCGATATAGATTCTTTTAATGTCACAAGATCGGTGTGCATGGCCTGCTGGAGCTGTCTGAACTGGTATGTTTCAGCTAGGGCGGTGGCTCCTGTTCCTATTTCTGCAGCTATTCCTCCCACGGTGAGACCGCCTAACAACAAGGCTAGGGTGAGGGAGACAGGTTCTCTGGGATGTCTGGTCATTCTTTCATAATGAGAGTATATATAACTAGGGTGATGGTAGGTAACCCTGGGCCAGACTTCGACCAGAACACAGAAGTCACTGGTTTGGGTAAGCACTGTGGCTGACACACAGGGGGTTAGTCCCGAGTTGCAGGCCCATTGAGTCCCAGTAGGCCCGGTGAGCCAATATTTGCCGGGATAGATCGTGAGGGTTTTGTTGCATAGGGCCTGATGGGAGTGGGGCACTTTTTCTAAGCAGAGCCCTTTTCCCGGAGAGTGCTGCCAAGCGAGCGGCTTTATCGGCCATCCTGTTTTTCTCTGCCTCCAGGGAAGTTCCTTTCTGGTGCCCGGGGCAGTGTATGATGCTGAGTTCACGGGGCAAGTGTAGGGCTTTTAGCAGGGCCAGTATCTCAGTCTTATTTTTAATTTCTTTGCCCTCCGAGGTCAGTAGGCCCCTCCTCCGGTAAATTTTTTCATGGATATGGGCTGTGGCAAAGGCATACCTGCTGTCGGTGTATACGTTGAGGCGTTTACCGCTGGCCAGCTACAGTGCTTTGGTCAGAGCTATCAGCTCGGCACGCTGGGCTGATGTCCCCGGGGGGAGAGGGCTGGACCAAATTACATCCTTGGTGGTTGTTACGGCGGCTCCTGCTCGCCGTTCTCCATTTTCCAGGAAACTGCTGCCGTCCGTAAACCAGGTGCAGTCAGCATTCCGGAGGGGCTGGTCGGTTAGATCAGGGCGGGTCCCGTGAGTCTCAGCCAGTATTCTCCTGCGTATTGAAGTCTCATTTAGGGCGTTCTAAGGGAAAAGCGCTATTAATCTCGTTGAGCAGCTGGGTTGGCCGCCCGTTCTCTCCTGGGACATTTTTCTGTGCCTCTTGAATGACTCGCTGGTATTTCTCGGTGGTCAGGAGCGTCTGCAGGAGTTGCTGGCAGTCGTCCCAGGTAGGCTGGTGAGTCACTAAAATAGACTCGATCAAGGAAGTAAGTCTAGTGGGATCCTTAGAAAAAGGAGGGTTATTATTTTTTCAGTTGTAGAGGTCTGAGGCAGAGAAAGGCCAATATTGAATTTGTCCTCCATTGCCTGCTCGCAAGGGAAAAGCCTGGGAGGTGGCGTCCGGGGTTTGTTCCCAGCGGTTCCCGCAAGCGGCCCGCCACAGGGGAGGAAGCTGCTGCTTGGGATTGGGGAGGTGCCTCCGGAGCGGCGGGAGGTGCAGCACCCGCCGGGGGCTGAGGGACCTGGTAAGGTGGAGGGAGTGGTTAGGTGGCGAGGAAAGGAAAGGCTTAACCCAAGGGGGTGGGTCGCGGACCAGAGTCTCCCAAGTAATGATGTATGGGACTTGGTCAGGGTGGCCATGAGGGCCTGGGTCCATCATCTTTGCCTTAACCTGTAAAATGAGAGTCAGGTTAAAAGAGCCCTCCGGTGGCCAGTTAACATTGAAGGTTGGCCATTCGGAGGCACAGAACGTTTGCCATCGGTCCTTACGGACCTCCACAGATTGGTTGTGTGCGATGGTCCGGACTTCCCTGAAATGTTTAAGGGTTAAGGTCAGCGGGGTGGTAACTGTCTGGCCCATGTCTGCAGAGAAAGGGAGTGTACACAGAGTGACAAGAAAGATTAACAACAAACCAAAAGAGATAGATCGCGCTGCGCGGTGCCGGCACCAAAATGAAAGTAAACCAATTGGAGACTGCGTTGGGGTTCCGGTTTCCCCGTCTCCCAGACGAGGAGCGTATCCGTTGACCAGGGGCGAAGCCCCAACCAAGCCGAGTCGGATCGTCCTCTCAGATGGGTCCTAAGGACCCCGGATACCCCCGTGGGACGTCTCCCAGGGGTGTGGAGGAGAAGTCCGAGTTCGTCAACTCCTTCTAGCCTCCACCAGATACTAATGACCCAATTGAGTCTCAGAGTAGCACAGAGATGGAGGACAACCAGGAGACAAACAAGACACACAATACCCACAATGCCAGCAGCAGAGAACTTACCTCCCGATTTTGGGTCGGTGGTCCCTGGGCGGGGGTCTCAATCCCGGACGAGCCCCCAAATGAAAGACCCTCCTCACGGAGTGTCCTTCGTCAGGGAGACCCTCCCCAAGAACCAGCGAAACCAAAAGTCCGGTTGCAAAAGCAAGAGGCTTTATTGATTACACGGGTACCCGGGCGACACAGTCTATCGGATGACTGGCACGCCGAGTGAAGGGGAGGAGACCCTTTTATAGGGTGGGAAGCAGGAAGCGGGGGTTACAGAAGCGAGAAGCATAGTTACAGGGTCTTGATTGGCTAACTTAATGCGGCTAGATTTAGCTCTGGTTAGGGCTTTGGAATCAGGAAATGGTTAGGCTAGCCTATTCACTGACCATACATCTTGTTTTTCCAATAACTTGACCCCAGGGCAGTTTTCCAGACCTTGTGAAATGGTGGGTGACCACGAACCTTGTGACATCTGCGAGCCTTGTGACATGGTGGTATTTTTCCAGTCTGACTGAGCCTTTCAGGTGACCTCCCTTAACCATTGTACAAGCCTTACAAAATAGAATCATTTACAAAATAGCAAGCCTTGACTAAACAACATTTAGAAATGAGGTCTTTCATTCCCCTCTTTTTCTATGAACTAGAATGGAATCTTTCATTCTATTTCAGTTTTCATTTCCTGCTTCAGGCGATGGTATTGTTGGTTGAGGACCATCGCCTGGATTATGGATAACCTATCTTTCATGAATTAGACTAATCTGTTGAGGATGCAGGGTCCAAATAGGAGAATCAAGAGTATAATAATGATTGGTCCCAGCAGGGAGGAGATTAGGGTGGTAAACCAGGGGGACCCATTAAACCATCTCTCGTACCATGACTGGCCTGACTCAAAGAGACGCTGTCTCTGCTTTAGTCTCTCTCTTAATTTGCTCATACTATCTCTGACTAGCCCAGTATGATCCGCATAGAAACAACATTTCTCTTTCAGAGCTGCACAGAGTCCACCTTCTTGAAGGAACAGAATGTCCAGTCCTCTCCTGTTCTGGAGGACCACCTCAGAGAGTGAGGTTAATGATTTTTCTAGGGCCGATATAGATTCTTTTAATGTCACAAGATCGGTGTGCATGGCCTGCTGGAGCTGTCTGAACTGGTATGTTTCAGCTAGGGCGGTGGCTCCTGTTCCTATTTCTGCAGCTATTCCTCCCACGGTGAGACTGCCTAACAACAAGGCTAGGGTGAGGGAGACAGGTTCTCTGGGATGTCTGGTCATTCTTTCATAATGAGAGTATATATAACTAGGGTGATGGTAGGTAACCCTGGGCCAGACTTCGACCAGAACACAGAAGTCACTGGTTTGGGTAAGCACTGTGGCTGACACACAGGGGGTTAGTCCCGAGTTGCAGGCCCATTGAGTCCCAGTAGGCCCGGTGAGCCAATATTTGCCGGGATAGATCGTGAGGGTTTTGTTGCATAGGGCCTGATGGGAGTGGGGCACTTTTTCTAAGCAGAGCCCTTTTCCCGGAGAGTGCTGCCAAGCGAGCGGCTTTATCGGCCATCCTGTTTTTCTCTGCCTCCAGGGAAGTTCCTTTCTGGTGCCCGGGGCAGTGTATGATGCTGAGTTCACGGGGCAAGTGTAGGGCTTTTAGCAGGGCCAGTATCTCAGTCTTATTTTTAATTTCTTTGCCCTCCGAGGTCAGTAGGCCCCTCCTCCGGTAAATTTTTTCATGGATATGGGCTGTGGCAAAGGCATACCTGCTGTCGGTGTATACGTTGAGGCGTTTACCGCTGGCCAGCTACAGTGCTTTGGTCAGAGCTATCAGCTCGGCACGCTGGGCTGATGTCCCCGGGGGGAGAGGGCTGGACCAAATTACATCCTTGGTGGTTGTTACGGCGGCTCCTGCTCGCCGTTCTCCATTTTCCAGGAAACTGCTGCCGTCCGTAAACCAGGTGCAGTCAGCATTCCGGAGGGGCTGGTCGGTTAGATCAGGGCGGGTCCCGTGAGTCTCAGCCAGTATTCTCCTGCGTATTGAAGTCTCATTTAGGGCGTTCTAAGGGAAAAGCGCTATTAATCTCGTTGAGCAGCTGGGTTGGCCGCCCGTTCTCTCCTGGGACATTTTTCTGTGCCTCTTGAATGACTCGCTGGTATTTCTCGGTGGTCAGGAGCGTCTGCAGGAGTTGCTGGCAGTCGTCCCAGGTAGGCTGGTGAGTCACTAAAATAGACTCGATCAAGGAAGTAAGTCTAGTGGGATCCTTAGAAAAAGGAGGGTTATTATTTTTTCAGTTGTAGAGGTCTGAGGCAGAGAAAGGCCAATATTGAATTTGTCCTCCATTGCCTGCTCGCAAGGGAAAAGCCTGGGAGGTGGCGTCCGGGGTTTGTTCCCAGCGGTTCCCGCAAGCGGCCCGCCACAGGGGAGGAAGCTGCTGCTTGGGATTGGGGAGGTGCCTCCGGAGCGGCGGGAGGTGCAGCACCCGCCGGGGGCTGAGGGACCTGGTAAGGTGGAGGGAGTGGTTAGGTGGCGAGGAAAGGAAAGGCTTAACCCAAGGGGGTGGGTCGCGGACCAGAGTCTCCCAAGTAATGATGTATGGGACTTGGTCAGGGTGGCCATGAGGGCCTGGGTCCATCATCTTTGCCTTAACCTGTAAAATGAGAGTCAGGTTAAAAGAGCCCTCCGGTGGCCAGTTAACATTGAAGGTTGGCCATTCGGAGGCACAGAACGTTTGCCATCGGTCCTTACGGACCTCCACAGATTGGTTGTGTGCGATGGTCCGGACTTCCCTGAAATGTTTAAGGGTTAAGGTCAGCGGGGTGGTAACTGTCTGGCCCATGTCTGCAGAGAAAGGGAGTGTACACAGAGTGACAAGAAAGATTAACAACAAACCAAAAGAGATAGATCGCGCTGCGCGGTGCCGGCACCAAAATGAAAGTAAACCAATTGGAGACTGCGTTGGGGTTCCGGTTTCCCCGTCTCCCAGACGAGGAGCGTATCCGTTGACCAGGGGCGAAGCCCCAACCAAGCCGAGTCGGATCGTCCTCTCAGATGGGTCCTAAGGACCCCGGATACCCCCGTGGGACGTCTCCCAGGGGTGTGGAGGAGAAGTCCGAGTTCGTCAACTCCTTCTAGCCTCCACCAGATACTAATGACCCAATTGAGTCTCAGAGTAGCACAGAGATGGAGGACAACCAGGAGACAAACAAGACACACAATACCCACAATGCCAGCAGCAGAGAACTTACCTCCCGATTTTGGGTCGGTGGTCCCTGGGCGGGGGTCTCAATCCCGGACGAGCCCCCAAATGAAAGACCCTCCTCACGGAGTGTCCTTCGTCAGGGAGACCCTCCCCAAGAACCAGCGAAACCAAAAGTCCGGTTGCAAAAGCAAGAGGCTTTATTGATTACACGGGTACCCGGGCGACACAGTCTATCGGATGACTGGCGCGCCGAGTGAAGGGGAGGAGACCCTTTTATAGGGTGGGAAGCAGGAAGCGGGGGTTACAGAAGCGAGAAGCATAGTTACAGGGTCTTGATTGGCTAACTTAATGCGGCTAGATTTAGCTCTGGTTAGGGCTTTGGAATCAGGAAATGGTTAGGCTAGCCTATTCACTGACCATACATCTTGTTTTTCCAATAACTTGACCCCAGGGCAGTTTTCCAGACCTTGTGAAATGGTGGGTGACCACGAACCTTGTGACATCTGCGAGCCTTGTGACATGGTGGTATTTTTCCAGTCTGACTGAGCCTTTCAGGTGACCTCCCTTAACCATTGTACAAGCCTTACAAAATAGAATCATTTACAAAATAGCAAGCCTTGACTAAACAACATTTAGAAATGAGGTCTTTCATTCCCCTCTTTTTCTATGAACTAGAATGGAATCTTTCATTCTATTTCAGTTTTCATTTCCTGCTTCAGGCGATGGTATTGTTGGTTGAGGACCATCGCCTGGATTATGGATAACCTATCTTTCATGAATTAGACTAATCTGTTGAGGATGCAGGGTCCAAATAGGAGAATCAAGAGTATAATAATGATTGGTCCCAGCAGGGAGGAGATTAGGGTGGTAAACCAGGGGGACCCATTAAACCATCTCTCGTACCATGACTGGCCTGACTCAAAGAGACGCTGTCTCTGCTTTAGTCTCTCTCTTAATTTGCTCATACTATCTCTGACTAGCCCAGTATGATCCGCATAGAAACAACATTTCTCTTTCAGAGCTGCACAGAGTCCACCTTCTTGAAGGAACAGAATGTCCAGTCCTCTCCTGTTCTGGAGGACCACCTCAGAGAGTGAGGTTAATGATTTTTCTAGGGCCGATATAGATTCTTTTAATGTCACAAGATCGGTGTGCATGGCCTGCTGGAGCTGTCTGAACTGGTATGTTTCAGCTAGGGCGGTGGCTCCTGTTCCTATTTCTGCAGCTATTCCTCCCACGGTGAGACTGCCTAACAACAAGGCTAGGGTGAGGGAGACAGGTTCTCTGGGATGTCTGGTCATTCTTTCATAATGAGAGTATATATAACTAGGGTGATGGTAGGTAACCCTGGGCCAGACTTCGACCAGAACACAGAAGTCACTGGTTTGGGTAAGCACTGTGGCTGACACACAGGGGGTTAGTCCCGAGTTGCAGGCCCATTGAGTCCCAGTAGGCCCGGTGAGCCAATATTTGCCGGGATAGATCGTGAGGGTTTTGTTGCATAGGGCCTGATGGGAGTGGGGCACTTTTTCTAAGCAGAGCCCTTTTCCCGGAGAGTGCTGCCAAGCGAGCGGCTTTATCGGCCATCCTGTTTTTCTCTGCCTCCAGGGAAGTTCCTTTCTGGTGCCCGGGGCAGTGTATGATGCTGAGTTCACGGGGCAAGTGTAGGGCTTTTAGCAGGGCCAGTATCTCAGTCTTATTTTTAATTTCTTTGCCCTCCGAGGTCAGTAGGCCCCTCCTCCGGTAAATTTTTTCATGGATATGGGCTGTGGCAAAGGCATACCTGCTGTCGGTGTATACGTTGAGGCGTTTACCGCTGGCCAGCTACAGTGCTTTGGTCAGAGCTATCAGCTCGGCACGCTGGGCTGATGTCCCCGGGGGGAGAGGGCTGGACCAAATTACATCCTTGGTGGTTGTTACGGCGGCTCCTGCTCGCCGTTCTCCATTTTCCAGGAAACTGCTGCCGTCCGTAAACCAGGTGCAGTCAGCATTCCGGAGGGGCTGGTCGGTTAGATCAGGGCGGGTCCCGTGAGTCTCAGCCAGTATTCTCCTGCGTATTGAAGTCTCATTTAGGGCGTTCTAAGGGAAAAGCGCTATTAATCTCGTTGAGCAGCTGGGTTGGCCGCCCGTTCTCTCCTGGGACATTTTTCTGTGCCTCTTGAATGACTCGCTGGTATTTCTCGGTGGTCAGGAGCGTCTGCAGGAGTTGCTGGCAGTCGTCCCAGGTAGGCTGGTGAGTCACTAAAATAGACTCGATCAAGGAAGTAAGTCTAGTGGGATCCTTAGAAAAAGGAGGGTTATTATTTTTTCAGTTGTAGAGGTCTGAGGCAGAGAAAGGCCAATATTGAATTTGTCCTCCATTGCCTGCTCGCAAGGGAAAAGCCTGGGAGGTGGCGTCCGGGGTTTGTTCCCAGCGGTTCCCGCAAGCGGCCCGCCACAGGGGAGGAAGCTGCTGCTTGGGATTGGGGAGGTGCCTCCGGAGCGGCGGGAGGTGCAGCACCCGCCGGGGGCTGAGGGACCTGGTAAGGTGGAGGGAGTGGTTAGGTGGCGAGGAAAGGAAAGGCTTAACCCAAGGGGGTGGGTCGCGGACCAGAGTCTCCCAAGTAATGATGTATGGGACTTGGTCAGGGTGGCCATGAGGGCCTGGGTCCATCATCTTTGCCTTAACCTGTAAAATGAGAGTCAGGTTAAAAGAGCCCTCCGGTGGCCAGTTAACATTGAAGGTTGGCCATTCGGAGGCACAGAACGTTTGCCATCGGTCCTTACGGACCTCCACAGATTGGTTGTGTGCGATGGTCCGGACTTCCCTGAAATGTTTAAGGGTTAAGGTCAGCGGGGTGGTAACTGTCTGGCCCATGTCTGCAGAGAAAGGGAGTGTACACAGAGTGACAAGAAAGATTAACAACAAACCAAAAGAGATAGATCGCGCTGCGCGGTGCCGGCACCAAAATGAAAGTAAACCAATTGGAGACTGCGTTGGGGTTCCGGTTTCCCCGTCTCCCAGACGAGGAGCGTATCCGTTGACCAGGGGCGAAGCCCCAACCAAGCCGAGTCGGATCGTCCTCTCAGATGGGTCCTAAGGACCCCGGATACCCCCGTGGGACGTCTCCCAGGGGTGTGGAGGAGAAGTCCGAGTTCGTCAACTCCTTCTAGCCTCCACCAGATACTAATGACCCAATTGAGTCTCAGAGTAGCACAGAGATGGAGGACAACCAGGAGACAAACAAGACACACAATACCCACAATGCCAGCAGCAGAGAACTTACCTCCCGATTTTGGGTCGGTGGTCCCTGGGCGGGGGTCTCAATCCCGGACGAGCCCCCAAATGAAAGACCCTCCTCACGGAGTGTCCTTCGTCAGGGAGACCCTCCCCAAGAACCAGCGAAACCAAAAGTCCGGTTGCAAAAGCAAGAGGCTTTATTGATTACACGGGTACCCGGGCGACACAGTCTATCGGATGACTGGCGCGCCGAGTGAAGGGGAGGAGACCCTTTTATAGGGTGGGAAGCAGGAAGCGGGGGTTACAGAAGCGAGAAGCATAGTTACAGGGTCTTGATTGGCTAACTTAATGCGGCTAGATTTAGCTCTGGTTAGGGCTTTGGAATCAGGAAATGGTTAGGCTAGCCTATTCACTGACCATACATCTTGTTTTTCCAATAACTTGACCCCAGGGCAGTTTTCCAGACCTTGTGAAATGGTGGGTGACCACGAACCTTGTGACATCTGCGAGCCTTGTGACATGGTGGTATTTTTCCAGTCTGACTGAGCCTTTCAGGTGACCTCCCTTAACCATTGTACAAGCCTTACAAAATAGAATCATTTACAAAATAGCAAGCCTTGACTAAACAACATTTAGAAATGAGGTCTTTCATTCCCCTCTTTTTCTATGAACTAGAATGGAATCTTTCATTCTATTTCAGTTTTCATTTCCTGCTTCAGGCGATGGTATTGTTGGGTGAGGACCATCGCCTGGATTATGGATAACCTATCTTTCATGAATTAGACTAATCTGTTGAGGATGCAGGGTCCAAATAGGAGAATCAAGAGTATAATAATGATTGGTCCCAGCAGGGAGGAGATTAGGGTGGTAAACCAGGGGGACCCATTAAACCATCTCTCGTACCATGACTGGCCTGACTCAAAGAGACGCTGTCTCTGCTTTAGTCTCTCTCTTAATTTGCTCATACTATCTCTGACTAGCCCAGTATGATCCGCATAGAAACAACATTTCTCTTTCAGAGCTGCACAGAGTCCACCTTCTTGAAGGAACAGAATGTCCAGTCCTCTCCTGTTCTGGAGGACCACCTCAGAGAGTGAGGTTAATGATTTTTCTAGGGCCGATATAGATTCTTTTAATGTCACAAGATCGGTGTGCATGGCCTGCTGGAGCTGTCTGAACTGGTATGTTTCAGCTAGGGCGGTGGCTCCTGTTCCTATTTCTGCAGCTATTCCTCCCACGGTGAGACCGCCTAACAACAAGGCTAGGGTGAGGGAGACAGGTTCTCTGGGATGTCTGGTCATTCTTTCATAATGAGAGTATATATAACTAGGGTGATGGTAGGTAACCCTGGGCCAGACTTCGACCAGAACACAGAAGTCACTGGTTTGGGTAAGCACTGTGGCTGACACACAGGGGGTTAGTCCCGAGTTGCAGGCCCATTGAGTCCCAGTAGGCCCGGTGAGCCAATATTTGCCGGGATAGATCGTGAGGGTTTTGTTGCATAGGGCCTGATGGGAGTGGGGCACTTTTTCTAAGCAGAGCCCTTTTCCCGGAGAGTGCTGCCAAGCGAGCGGCTTTATCGGCCATCCTGTTTTTCTCTGCCTCCAGGGAAGTTCCTTTCTGGTGCCCGGGGCAGTGTATGATGCTGAGTTCACGGGGCAAGTGTAGGGCTTTTAGCAGGGCCAGTATCTCAGTCTTATTTTTAATTTCTTTGCCCTCCGAGGTCAGTAGGCCCCTCCTCCGGTAAATTTTTTCATGGATATGGGCTGTGGCAAAGGCATACCTGCTGTCGGTGTATACGTTGAGGCGTTTACCGCTGGTAAACGCATCATGGGCCCCCTGATGCAGAGCCCCAGGCCTGAGACTTGGGCCAGGGTCATGCCTTCCCTGGCCTCTGGGTTCCAGCGAACCAGGGAGGAGTCGTTAGTAGCAGTAAGATTGTTAAGGATAGCAACACCCTCATAAAAGGGTGGGGAAGCATGATAACATAACCAACAATCATCTGCAAGGTTGGGACGAACAGCGTGCAGGGCAGACCAGGATTCATTAACCATGGTCAGGATAATATTAACAGAAGGTGAGGGGCCGGGAGGTACGGTGGGTTGAAACAGGGTGGTATGGGGTGTACCAGTGGCTGTTGGGTGGCGTGGATCAGACCGCAGGTTCTGTAGGACCTGATTTGGGCCAATGGCCACCGGTTTTGAATTGGGAATGGTCTTGAGTAGTTTAATTTTAAAAGTAAGGCCAGGATCATATCCAACTGTATATAACCTAAGTCCCCACTCTAGGCCTCGATTCTCCCATGTGGCTTTCTTTCCTTTGTCAGTGAAGGTAATCACAAGGGGGTTGCACCAATTACTACAGTCACGTGTGCCAGAGGGGTCAACTGTCTCTGGGAGATCCTTTCTTTTAACAGTTATATAATCCCAAGAAGATGAAGGTTTCCAATAGGTATCTCCCGTAGTCTCACATCCCCAAGCGGCACAGTAAAAGTCACTAGAGAAGCCGCATTTGTGACCAAGGGAGCGATCTCTGTGTCCCCCGGGACACACATAAATGGGTTTTTCTCCCAAAAAGTACCTGGGCACTTGTCCATCACATCCTGCTTGGACACCCTCAGGCCGAAGATCCAGTGGCTTATCTTGGGGCATATAATAGGAGGGTGTTCCCCAGGCCTCGCTGGCTCCCAAGGCCAGCATACATAAGTCCACTTCCAAAGTAGGCCACGGTGTTTGATGAGTGATAGAGGAAGAGGAGTTAACAATGTCCCCTGCCCCATTCATAATTACCCAGGTATAGTTGTACATCTGATATGAGGCAGCCGAGGCTGTGCGTCCGAGGCAGACCAGGAGCAGGAAGAGACTAAGTGAAGTCATATTTCTGTAACAAGGCACAATTAAAGCATTTCCTCAGGGCGTTCTTCCCTGGGTGAATCGATCTGTTTAATTAGGCGCTCAGGCAGCCAACGGGCGTTCCCTTCCTTTGAGTCATAGACACAGGCATGTCCCTTTCCCCAAATAAGGATAGGGTCAGGACCTTGCCACTGGGAGGTAAATGGATCTTTCCATAAGGCTTGAGCATAAGTCTGAGAAGTTGTAGCGTGCCATAAGCGATCCGCTGCTGATCTGTGATTTTTGTCTAGGGTAAGGAAATTTAAGACAAAAAGTGCATGGCACAGAAGGGTTTTGTTATTGCCCAATGTGGGGAAGAGTGTTCCCCCTGTACCTTGTAATTTCAGCAGCATATTTTTAAGCGTTTGGTGAGCTCGCTCGACAATTCCCTGTCCCTGTGGGTTGTAGGGAATGCCAGTAATATGTTTGATGTTTAATTGGGCACAAAATTGTTTAAAACTGGCGCTGGTATATCCAGGTCCATTGTCTGTTTTGATAGTTCTAGGCTGTCCCATGACAGAGAGGCAGGTCAGTACATGGTTGATGACATTTTTAGTGGCCTCTCCTGTTTGAAGGGAGGCGTAAAGAAAGCCACTATACGTATCAATGGTAACATGGACATATTTTTGTTTTCCAAAAGAGGCAACATGGGTAACGTCCATCTGCCACAATTCGCCTGGGACCAGTCCTCGAGGGTTGACCCCGAAGTGGGCTTCGGGGAGAAAGGTCAAACAACTCTTACAATTACGAACTATCTGTCTAGCCTGTTCTCTGGTAATTTTGAACCGCAACCTAAGGGTGTGGGCATTAAGATGGTGGAGCTCGTGGGCCTGTTGGGCTTGGGAAATTAGATCAGAGGGATAATCTTGAACCTGAATAGACCCGACCATCTGGGTGGCGGCATCGACTAACCGGTTTCCCTCGGCAAGAGGTCCAGGGAGTCCAGAATGAGCCCTAATATGTCCAACAAAAAAGGGTTTGGTGCGCCGATGGATAAGGCTTTGTAATGCCGCAAATAATGGGGCAGCATTAGTGGTAGGTTTTATGTGAGGCACTGTTTCTAGCAAGGGGACCGAACAGGCAATGTAGGCGCTGTCGGTATATAGGTTAAAGGAATGGTCTGGGAGGGCTGTAAATACCTGTATTATAGCATATAACTCAACTAGCTGTGCCGAAAGAAAAGGGGAAGACACACGAGTGGTTACTCCATCAATGGAATAAGCTGCTATACCATTAGAAGATCCATCCGTAAAAACTAAACTAGCCTGGGAGATAGGGGACAATTTCGTCCTTTTAGGGAAAATAATAGGCGTTTTGTAAAGGAATTGAAGCAACCTATCGGGGGGATAATGGTTATCGATTTTGCCTTGAAAATCTATGCAATTAATGGCCCAGATATCAGAATTGATAAATAGCCAATTAATCTGAGCTGGGGTATAGGGGAGGATCAAAATGTCAGGGTCTTTTCCAAAGGTTTTTCTCGATTGTAAGCGGCCATCCTTTATGAGCTGGGCCACCAGAGATGGGTAGGTGGCAAGAACCTTAGACGATTCCGAAGGGAGGTGTACCCAGTAAAGGGGGGCGCCCTGCCAAAACACCCCCGTGGGCGTAAAAGGGGTGGGAAGGACAATGAATTGTAAGGGTTTAGTAAGGTCAAAAAAGGAGATATTTTGGTTGTTAATGGCAGATTCAACACGAGCTAGGGCAGCCTCAGCCTCTGGGGTAAGAGCTCGTTGAGAGGTGGGGTTAGAGTCTCCACGTAAAATGTCAAAAAGCGGTTTTAAATCCCCTGTAGTAAGTTTTAGATAGGGTCGTAGCCAATTAATACCACCTAAAAGGCGTTGGAAATCATTTAAGGTATGAAGGGAGTCTCTTCTAAGTTGCATTTTTTGGGATAGGACTTTATGAGGGAAGAGTTCAAATCCTAAAAATAAATGAGGAGGTTTTAATTGAATTTTTTCAGGCGATATTTGAAGGCCTAGTGCCTGAAGGCAACAGGTTAGCTGTTGTAAGGCATTATATAGGGAGCGAATATCAGGGCCAGCTAGTAGTATGTCGTCCATATAATGTATAAAACAAATGGAAGGCCAAAAGCCTCGAAGAGGATCAACAGCCTGTGCAACGAACTTTTGGCAAAGAGTAGGGCTATTTGCCATGCCTTGAGGGAGAACTCTCCATTGGTATCGTTGCATGGGGCCGGCAAAATTAGGAACTGGGAGGCTGAACGCAAAACGTTTACAGTCATCTGGATGGAGAGGTATAGAGAAAAAACAGTCTTTGAGATCGATAACAATTTTATGATATCCTTTAGGAATTGCTACAGGTGATGGAAGGCCGGGTTGGAGGGCTCCCATGGGCACCATAGTTTTATTTATTTTTCTTAAATCTTGCAGGAGCCTCCATTTACCTGTTCTTTTTTGGATAACAAAAATAGGTGTATTCCAAGGGGAAGTGGAGGGTTCAATGTGGCCGGCAGACAACTGCTCCTGCACAAGCGTTGTGGCAGCCTGTAATTTAGGGGGTGTCAGGGGCCACTGGTCTACCCAGACAGGGGCATCACTTCTCCAAGAGATTTTATCTGCCTGGGGTGCAGGGGATGCAGTGACCCCTAGGAAAAACCCTCATATCCCAACCCTTTTCTATCGGGATTTGATGACATGGGGAGGGGTTGAACAATGCCTTGATTATTTTTTCCCAGGCCTTGACCTGGCAGGAACCCACTGGCAAGCATCTGTTGGGCTATAACTTCATTAGGGCTACACATCAGAAGTTTCATTTGGGAGAGGATGTCTCTGCCCCAAAGATTAACGGGAAGGTGTTTGATAACATAAGGTTGCACCATTCCCGTGTTACCCTCTGAATCAGTCCAAGTTAAAATTTTGGAACTCTGGAGAGTATTGTTGGAGTGGCCTATCCCTTGTAGATGGGTAAGGGAGGGCTGAAGAGGCCATGTAGATGGCCAATGGGCCTCGGAGATTACCGAAGCATCAGCCCCAGTATCGACAATACCTTCAAAAGGTTTCCCATCTAGATGTAGCCGGAGGGTGGGGCGACTCTGGGAAATGGCCTGTACCCAATAGACATCTGAGGATCCAGGGGAGGATGCACCTCGAAGACATGACATATGAGGGAATTGGCGAGATATAGGCAATGGCAAGGCTTGGGCCAATCTCTGTCCCTTAGCAATGGTCACGGGGCCAGAGGGAGCACTGACCAATATATTTATTTCCCCAGTATAATCACTGTCCACGATGGAGGGGTGAACAGTCAAACCCTTGAACATGGTTGAGGTTCTGCCAAGAATAAGAAAGAACATATCTTGGGGCGGAGGTCCACATATCCCAGTAGGGAGGGCCTGGACACCATCTTCAGGGGTCAATATTGTGTCGGTGGAGGTACACAGGTCCAGTCCTGCGCTCCCTGCTGTGGCTCGGCAGAGCGAGGGGGTGGGGTCAATTGTAGGGGAACTGATTGCGTTGAGCCTGTCTGTGTCCCCGAGGCTGGGCAAAAAGGTATGGGTCTCGGGGCCCGGGGCTGGCCCCTCCATCCGTTTCCCTGCGGTAGAGGCAAGGGATTACCCTGAATATCAGTTTTGGAATGGCAAAGATTTGCCCAATGTTTTCCGCGTTTACAGCGCGGGCAAACAGTTGCTGGTGCAACGCTCGAGGTAGGTGAAGGCGCCTTGTCGGGGAGGCCAGTGGTGGCGGTCGAGACAGGGCATTGCCTAGCAAAATGACCTGGCTGTTTACAGCGAAAACAGGTCCGGGGGCCAGAATGGGCCGCTTGGAGGGCGGCTCCTATTGCCAGATGTACACTTTGGGATACCTTATGGGCAAAGGGGTCAACATCAGCACAGAGTCTGATATAATCATTAATATCCTTACCCCTTGTATGGCCACGCAAGGCAGTTTTACAGGCACCATTAGCATTTTCATAAGCAAGCTGTTTTAAAAGCTTATTTTCAGATTCGTCTGGCCCCAAGACCCTCTCCGCGGTCTCAAATAGACGTGCAATGAAATCACTGTAAGGTTCATGGGGGCCCTGGACTACCTTGGTTAACGGGGTGGTAAGAGAGCCCTTCCCTGGTAGAGCACGCCATGCCCCCAAGGCTGCCATTTTAACTTGGGCAAGAAGCCCGGGAGGCAATGTTGCTTGCCTTGTTTCTGAAGAATAGCGGCCCTGCCCTGTTAATTTATCGAAAGTCCAGGAAGAAGAAGTGGACTTCCTTTGATTATTTTTTGCCGTTTCTTGACAGCGGTCCATGAAATCAGCTTTCCAGAGTAGATATTGTCCACGCTGGAGGACCGATTGGCCAAGTTTAAGCCACTCTCCTGGGACAAGGTAGCCCTCGGGGGCAAGAGAATCGAGCAGAGAAAGAGTAAAGGGAGCAGTGGGCCCATAGTTTTTAACTGCACTATGGAGTTCTTTTAGGATCTTGAATTTTAGGGGCTTAAAAATTGGATTGGTGCCTGAAGAGGAAGGGTCAGAGCCCCCCTGTTCCTCATCATCTGAGCCATTACCATCAGTATCATCTAAATCATCGGCCATTTCGTCACCTTGTGGGGGAGAAGCTTCAGTAGAGGCCTCGGCGCCAGAAGACTCTTTGGCTTGAAGCCGGGTCATCACAGGAAACGCTAGCACAGGGCGTTTTTTTAGAGGGGGCCTTGGGTCGCTGAATTGTGGCCCCTGTCATGGGCGGTAGAAGAGCTTGTCGGAGGGCATCTTGGAGGGATTGTACCTCCATAGAAAGTTCAGAGTATTCCTTTTGGAGAGTAAGAACCTCTTTAAGGTCTTGAATCTGTAGTTTTAAGTTGCGTTTAGCCAAATGTAAGGAGGATTTACCGAGAAGGTGAGGCTGAAGTGCGGGGGCAATAAAAGGAGGGGGCCGATAAGGGGGCGGGCATGGAAGGGGCAGCCAATCTGGGTTATGGTACTTAGAGGCCTCTTCTTCTAAGGTAGCTGTCTTAACAACAGGATAAGCCTGGGTTGCAGGGCCCTGGTCTGTGGGGGCATCATCCACTAGAGAGAGCTTGGACAGAGAAGGATATAAAGGCTTATTGGAGGTGGGACGGTCATCCCCCATGTCTACGACAACAGAAGGGCAGGGGGATCTTGGGGGCTGTAACGACTTAGAGCCCTGTGACTCTAGGGAAGCCAGGGAGGCGGAACGAGATAAGGGCTGAATGAAGGCCTCAGCTGAAGCAACCGCGGAAGAAATGTCAGGGGCATCAGAAGAGATAAGATCTTTGATTAAAGTCCAGTAGTTAAAAGTTTGAAGAGGAATGGTCTCAGGACCATGTTGGGAAGAATAGGAGTCTAATTCTCGACGAACACGGTCCCAACGATCAGGATTAATATTAGGACCATCAATGACAAACCAAGGACAGGCTTGGGAAACAAACAAGAAAAAACTTACAAGGTCTTTTTTCTTAACTCTAACTCCTCTTTCCCTGAAACAATTTTTAAGGTGGCGAATAAATTGCGCCTCCTTTGAGAGACTTTTACCCATCTTATTGACAGAGATGAACACCTACCTAAGTGCGGAGAGGTCCTGTGAGTGGCAGGCCCGCACCCGAGACGATCGGAGGTACTTTTGACCTCGGCGAGATACTTGACCGCGGCGTTTCTGAATTATTTCCCACGAAGGGTCTCTGTCGTGGTAGAGGGCTCGTACCTCGTGGCCACGTTGGGCGCCACGTGTCCCGTCCAGCAGGACCAGTAATTACGGGGTCGCGAGGGGAGCCATACCTGAAAAGATGGGACGAGAAGGAAGGAGACGAGACCAAGTAGAACTCCTATCAAGGTCTGTTTATTGAATCAAAAGCAAAAGCTTATATGGGGTGGAAGCAGGAGCCAAGCAGTAGGGGGTCTGAGAACGTCTCCAGGTGATCTCAGCAGGGGAACATCCTGTGATTCATCTTGAAACAATTCCTATCTTATTTTAGCTAACTATCTCTTGGAAAGTCCCGAGCCAACCCCGCTAAACAACATCCGCAGAGGTCGAAAGGAGGAGGTTATGCAGAGGCTGAAATAAGGAAGTTATGCAGAGGCTGAAATGAGGAAGTTTAGCTTTGGAATGGGGCATCAGAATTTTGCCTCAGCCAGTAGATTCTTTTAGCCTTGAATGACCCTGGGCTGGCTCCGGACAGCTAGGGGAGAGGGCAATTAGCACATTCTGTGGCATTTCTAGGAACAAGGTAACCTCTGAGCAGGTGACCCAGTAACTAATATCTCTGATGGGCAGGCAGGAATGCAATAAGGCCAGTTCCTCCCTGCAACTGAATAATATCTCTGATGGCCAGACAGGTGTAAAGTAAGGCCAGCCATTTAAAATTTGCTCCAGTGACCCTGAAATCCAATTTTAATTCTTCTAGTCTCTCAGAACAATAAAATCCAAGCATAAAAACCATCCGCACTGCCACCAAATACAATGTTTTTCTTTATTTCTTGGCAGTCTTACTATGTAGCCCTGGCTGGCCTGGAACTCATAGAGATATACATCCCTCTAGCTGGAATTGAAGGTGTGTGTGCTACCATGCTCCTGCCTCAGCCTTCTGAGCACTGGGTGTGAGCCACCTTGCCCAGCTAGTTCCTTCCACTTTTCAAATAGGGAGAAAGGGCAAAAGGGGGGGGGGAGGCAAAAGGGAAAAGACCCACCCCTTAGTTGAATAATACTGCACACTGAGCCTGGAGACTGTTTAAGGATGAAAAACGTTTCAGTCTCTTGGGTTAGACCTCTGGACTCAGTGACAAATCAGATGCACCCACTGAACCAGCCGCCCTGCTCTTCTGAAAGCTGGGAGAAAGAGTGTCCCTACTTTTGCTGAGCACTCTGGGTAAACTCAAAGAACAGGGCGGCAATACGGCAGGTTCTGAGAGCCAGCTGCCATATTCGGTGAGAGTGCCTGATGTTTCCTGATACCTTTCCCCAGCCTCATGTAGGAACCACATCTTATGACTTGCATTTGTTTAGATCAGTGGCTCTCAACCTTCCTAACGCCGCAACCCTTCAATACAGCTCCTCATGTTGTGGTGACCCCCGCCCCCCAAACAGAAAATTATTTTTGTTGATACTTTACAAGTTTTGCTACTGTTATGAACAGTAATGTAAATATCTCATATTTCTGATAGTCTCAGGTGACCCCTGTGAAAAGGTCATTCGACCCCCAAAGGGGGGTCACAACCCACAGGTTGAGAACCATTGGTTTGGATGTATCTTGCTGTCTTAGCTACTGTCTACAATAAGCTGATGACATAGTTTTATCTTTTAAAAAAAATATTTTTTGAGACAGGGTCTCTTGTGTTTCAGGCTGCCCTTGAACTCCCTATAGCCAAGAATGACCTTGCATTTTTAATTCTTCCACATCCACCTCCCAAGTTCTGGGATCACAGGTGTGCACCACCACAACCACGTTTGTGTGGTGCTGGAGAGTCAAAGCTGTGGCTTTGGTCAGGCTAAGCCAGCTCTCCATCAACTAAGCTACATTTCTAGCCCAATACCGTTGTACCTTTTGGCTTTTTGTACCCTGAGGCATATCACAAATTTCTGGTGATAAAATCCAAGACTCCTTGTGTCCCCAAAGGAAAGCTTTTTGCACGAGGCTGGCAGACACCGTTCAGTGGATCTTCTCAACAAATTCCTAAGAGTAGCAGGCCAGCCTCTCATCTGAAAAGACATAGTAGAGTTGGGTGTGAGCGTGCACATATATGTGTTGGGTGCGAGCCCGCGCACGCACACAAAACTACCCCCAGTCTAGACCTGTGACTAATGGAGTCTATCAGGAGACAATGCAGAAAGAGAGAGCCAGGGAGTTGCCCCCGGAAGTGAGCTGGCTCTGAATTTTCTCCAGTTCTGGTCTCTTTAACAGGCTACAGGACACAGGCAAGCTGCAGGTCTCACATCATAGTGAAGGGCACTTAGCTCAGGCCCCTGCTATCCAACAGGTTGGCAGAATTCTAGCAGCCTTTAATTAGGAACCTGAGAGGAGGGTCTTGGCGCTGCCTGGGTCGCACTCCATTCTGTCTGCCGCTGCCGCAGTCGGCCTCTGTATCTGTTAAACTTTTTTCTCAGATGTAAGTGTTGAGCATGGCAGACACCGGTGGTGGCGGTGGGGCCAAGGACAGACATGTAGGTTTCCTTTTGTTACTTTCTCACTTCTCCTTTACAAACTATTGCCCGTTTTGTCTAAAACTTAACAAGATGGCAGGAGAGCTATCTTAGGCCTGAGTTTAGCTGGAGGCACAGGGCATCAAAGACAGGCCACATCACCAGGATTGGAACACATAACCTGAGGTTCGGCTTGTGCTCCAATACTGAGCCCTTTACAGCAATCTTAGCGAAACTGGCTCTTTACAGACCCAGCTGTACACTACTCAGCTGACCACTGCCCAGAACCACATGCCCCCCCAACTCAAGGGTGCCAGCAGTCCAAGGGACTTTAAGATAATGCCAACCCTTGCCCTGGAAGCTATGTGAGAAAGCATCAAGGGCACTTCTGTGACCTGTTGCTGCTCAGGAAATGAGTACGGTGGCTTTCTGAAATCTCAAGGAGCGTTCCCAAGGGACAGGAAAGTCCTTAAATTCAGCACTGATGGTGGGCCACAGCCTGGGGCGTGCTCTGGCAGGACAGCTCTCCAAGCAGACTCTCCCTGAACTCTCTTCCCTGGGGCTGGGAGCTCCTCCCAACCTCGTCCTCAAGCTTAGGGATCAGAGCAGCCCCAGCGAGTCCCCGGGGACGCGGCCACGTCGGGAACAAAGGCACGCAGAGGGGTCGTGGAGTCGGAAGCTCCCGGGGGGCGAGGGGGAGCGCCGCGCTCTCTCCCGGCTCCTCCCTTCTCTCTGCGTCCCCCGCCTCCTCCATCCTCTCCGAGAGGCCGAGTGGGCGGCTGCACCAACTTCACTAAGCTTCCCAAAGTTGCGGGGTGCGCGTGTGGAGTGAGGCAGGGAGCACGGCGAAGAGGCACCGGGCTCTGGGAGCCTTGGCTGCTGTTCCGGAGGCCGCCGGCGGCCGCTAATAGGATCGGGGTCCTGGATAGGTCCGATCATTTGCCTGCGGCTAGAGCATCGCCCGCCTGGCGCCGCTTCCCGCCCAGTGAGGGGACCAGCTCGGCCGCGCCTCCCTCCCCGTAGCGGCCAAGGAGGCAAAGTTGGAGCGGTGGGGAGCGCGGCCCCCAGCATCTTCTGAACGGGGGACGCAGTTGGGGGCGGATGCTGCCGGTGCTGGACGCCGGCCTCCAGAGAGTCGGATCCGCCCGCCGGGAGGAGGAGGCTCGGCCGGGGTAAGTGGGGAGCCCGCGTCCCGGCACCGCCTCCTGGGCCCTAACCCCGCGCCGACAGAATCCCGGAGTGTGCGCCAAACTTTGGGAGAAGGGGACCGGCGGAGGGCGGGAGGGGAGTTCCCTGCCCTGGGAAAAACCCAAGCTGCCAGATTCCTATCTGCTTGGTACCTACTCCTGGCTTACCGCACAAGCCCCACAGGGGATGATCTCAGCCCCTTCAAGCCGGCCGGCCGGCACACACTCCGAAATGCACGCTCCTGGAAGCGCAGGGCTGGGCACTTTTAAACCAGGCTGGGTTTCTTTGCTGGTCCTGCAGCTCCTTCCACCATGAAAGGGAGCCCCCAAACTCCATAGCAGGGGTCTACTAACTGCCGCGGCTTTGGAAAGCCGTGACTGAGAGACCCACTGAGGCCCAGGAACAGGGAGGAAGAAGCAAATACTGCAGTCATTTCTCCCGAGCTAACAGGGGCCGATTTAGTGTCTGGATGATGTGTCTGGGTGTGCGCAGCCCTTCCGTAAGCAGATGGGGGAGAACGGAGCCAATAATTCCGAAATTTTCTAAGAATTCTTCTGGACTGGGGTCTTTGAAGTGTGAGGAAAAGGCTGAATGCTGGTGCTGCGCCTGACATCTGCGTGGTGGGGGTGACAGGGCGTTGCAAGGAAACAGGGACCCTTCCCCCTGGCGGATGTACTTCCTCAGAGAGACTTCCAGGGGGATGCCGGCTCTGAGTCATATATATATATGGGGCCACAGATTGAGCTGAGACTCAATCTGTGAAACCAGGCCTGGTGGCCTGTTTTACGGAGTTTCTACAGTGGGTCCCAAGGGTTTTCTGAGGCCTAGTGCAGAGCAGGGCACACAGCCTTAGCAAGTGACAATCTGATGACTGATGGCACCAGAAGTGAATGCATTTTGGATTTGCCTTGAGCGGAGCCCAGTGAGCCTCAGCTGAACTAGCATTGATCTTCTTGGGGGAGGAAAAGGCCTCACTGATTGCAGGGAGCCCTGCCTGGACTCTTGTGGTGTGTGTGTGTGTGTGTGTGTGTGTGTGTGTGTGTGTGTGTGTGTGTCCGTCCATCCCAAGTGGCATGTCCCACTGTGCCTCATGGTTACCTCTCCCTCCCCAGAGCAAGAGGAAGGTTCCATTTCAGCATCTGGCCAAGTGGGCATGGGATGGAGTCAGAAAGGTTGTGTGCTGTTTGGCAGACACGGAGAGCTCTGCGGTGGACAGTATAAGTGGATTCAATTCATCCTCCTGTGCCCTCCCCACACGGGGGCAGGTGAATTAGTGGAAAAAAGAGGCCAGTGGAAACATTCTGGGATAGAGTCCTTGGGACATGTGGAATTAGGGACATCTGATCTTGCTGGAACCTGCTGGCCTGACTGAAGAAAAGTGGTTACGAGGGTCTAGTAGAAGCAGGGGCTTGACATGGTTGTCACACGCCACATGATGGTGGAGGTGAGGGGGTGATCGCAGTCCCTGTGCTAGCTGCTGTGGGTTTTCCAGAAGAGCAGACACATTCCTTTTTGCTGGAACTGGGGCTGCCAGCACTTGGGACAGAGAATCCACAAAGATGTGAGAGTGGTCTTGGCCTGTCACTGAGAAGAAATGGGTCAGTCCCCACTCCTGTGCCTGAAGAATATTGACTAGCAGCCATGTATATACTCCAGGGCCCTAAATGCCAAGGAGTGCCAGGCTTGTGGTCCCAGAGGAGAAAGGAGAGGGTTTGTGCTTGGGCACCCCCAATTCTGGGTAGAATGCAGCAGCCAGTCCCTTCTCATCCCCCCCTTTCCACCTTCACTATGTCTTCTGGGGTCAGGAGTTCCGCAGACATTGTCCCCTTAAGCAACTCCACACTCTAGATTTTCGTTTGGTCTCCTTTTTTTACAGATGGGAAACTGAGCCTCAGAAAAACTAAACATGGGCCAGGCTCAGTGGCGCACACCTTTAATCTCAGCACTTGGGAGGCAGAAACAGGAGGATCCCTGTGAGTTCGAGGCTAGCCTGGTCTACAAAGTGAGTTCCAGGAGCAGTCAAGGCTGTACAGAGAAACCCTGTCTCGAAAAACCAAAACCTAGCAAACAAACAAAATCCCAAAACCCTAAACATCTTTCAAAGTCACACAGTTGGTAAGAGACCAAGCCAGGATTTGAACCTGGAGAGTCTGATTTCAAAATTGCACTGGCTCCACCATGCCAACCTGTCTGTATAGGCTGAGACTGTAAACAAAACTGTCCCTTATGTGCAGTCCCCTGGCCGAACTGTCCAAGTCATCTACCATTAAGTGGATCACTATACTCCTTCCCCTTTACCCCTTGATAGCATAAACTATTGTCTGAAGAAGTTATTCCTCACCAACCATTTCCCCAATGAACATAAGGGGTCATGGCTGTAGCTGTCCTTCCAACCATACCACGTGCCCTGGAGAGCTGGACTCTTCAAATCAACAGAAGGGACAGGTGGGGATAGAGCCAGGCAACTGAGGGAGATGATAGCAAATCTCACCTTGTCCCCAACTGTACTTCTGTACACAGGGCCCACAGACTGTCAGCTGTCTGATGCCATGAGACACAAGAGGATATAAGGACCAAGCGTGGATGCTTAAGCTCGTGAGCCAGGGAACTGTAGCCACACTGCCCCAGTACCCACTGCTGGTGCCTAGGCTGGGCTTCTGGGTTTTTAGAATACCTGGTGTCCTGTTCCTCCAACTTCTGAGGATTAGGATCATGCCTGCAGGGTCAGGGTTTCTATCTACCCAGAGCCTCTGATATGGTATCTACAAGATGAGAAAAGTAGGTACCCTTAAAAGGATGCGAGAGGCCTTGGGTGATCGTAGCTCAGCTGACGTCTCACATCCCCATCAAACAGAATCTCACTGGATGCGGTCCAAGTGCTCTTGCAGTCCTAGCCACAGGACACCGGGAACTTTTTGTCCTTTCTTGGCAGAGTGGACGTGTTGGATGGAGAGAGGAAGATGGTGTCTGGGGCCATCCTACAGAGGACAGGGACGTTCAGCCTCATCCTGGTGCCTGACATCTGAGGAAGGTGGGAGTGTTATCAAGGAATGGGTGAAGCCTGAAAGGGCTGTGTGCCATTGCTGTGGTGTTGCACTGTAGGCATCTTGGCTGCTCAGTGAGGTAGAGCAGCCTCAGGAAAGCACATGATAACAGCCCTTAAACAGGGCAGATTTGCATCACCCTTTCTTTGAGGCCTCATCCAAATGTGTGGATTCCACAGTTGGGTGTGGATGGTGGGGAACAGGGTGCTGGTCTCTGCAGGCTCAGGCACCTTCCATCTCCATTGTCCCAACTCTAGCTGCCTGCTCCTGGTCCCCAGCCAGTGCGGAGGGAGGGGCTGGCCACGGGAGCCACGTCAGTCTCCAGCCTCAGCCTGGCTCTTCCTGAGTCCTGCTACCTTCTCACAAAGATGGTTGTGTGCTGGAGCTCTGAGTGTTTCTCTGAACTCCAGGCAATTCGTCACCGGGGTCCAAGAGGACTCTGTGGGAAGTCTGGAGGAAGTGTGGAAAACCAACAAACCAATTTCCCACTCAGCCGCTCCTGGTGGCCACAAGTAAACAGCCGCTTCTGGGGCCAGCCTGGACTGTTGGAAGGCTATGCCTGCCCCTTCTTGCCTCACCCTACTCCCTTGACTCTGGGAGCCTCAAATGCCAGGGAGCACATCCTGGCCAGGCCAGGTCTTGTGCTACTAGACAAGGTGTTGGTGGTTGGGATCAGGTGAAACTCTGGGAATAAAGGACAGCCTGGGGCTGCAGCTCGACTCTGGGTAAGTACTTTCTAGGAGGAAGGATGGTTCTTTGACTTGGAGGGTGGAGAACAGCACAGCTTTTCACCAGCTTTGGGGCTTCTTACACATTGCCTCCGGGTAGGTAGACCAAAGCTAATTTTCAGGTCACAAAAGGCCATCAGAGGCCACGTGCTCATTTCCTTTGTACAGGTTCTAGATTGACAAAACTGTCGCAGAGTTGGATCCACTCAGGGAAGGCTGGCAGTGTGAGGTCACCCACGGCTTCACAGAGTGCAATCTCTAGTGGACCTTCTCTGTCCTTGAGATGGGTAGCTGACCCTCTGGGGGGCAGCTGCAGCTTATTAGTGATGGACTGAGAGTTCACATGCAGTCAGAAAGGAGGTGAGCTCTAGGTGAGGCCAGCTTCCTGGTGCTCAGAGCCAAGAAGAGTCCCTGAGTCTTCTTGTGTGTGGCTGTGCGAGCTGGGTCTATAAACTGGACACTTTGGGAGCCCAGCAGAGGGACAGTACCTGAGGGTGCCAGGCTGCTGGAGAAGGGAGTCCTGGGGTGCGGCCCCCTCATGACTGCAGGCTTTTCTTCCTTTGGTGCTGGGGATGGAAGCAAGGGTCTTACACACTCACCAGGTAAACTCTCTACCACTGAGCTCCCTCCCCATACCCATCCTGCAGTCTTGGTGGGGAGGATGCACCCATACACCAACTATTAAGTAAGCACAAGACATATAGATCCACTCCAGAAACATTTATAGGCACAAATGCCTACAAACTCAGACCTCCAAACTCAAGGAAGTGAGAAGGCAAACTATGTAATATTTAAAAACACATCGGTCTAGGTACTTAACCTTTCTGGGTCTTCCTTTCTTGGTTGATAAGAAGAGACTGGGAGCTGGGTGGGTGTGGTGGCGTACGCCTTTAATCCCAGCACTCAGGAGGCAGAGGCAGGTGGATCCCTGTGAGTTCAAGGCCAGCCTGGTCTACAATGTGAGCCTAGGACAGCCTAGGCTACATAGAGAAACCCTGTCTCCCAAAACACCAAAAAATAAAAAATAAAAAATAAAAAAAAGAAGGGACTGGGAACAGTGCCCTAGTGTGGCTGTGAGTTACAACATATATGGAGGTTAGAGTTGGACACAGTGAATGTGTTGTTCCGGGCATCTTCCTGGCACACCCCTGTGCCAGCTGTGTATACAGCTGAGGGTGCAGGCCATCTCAGGGATACACATCAGTGAATGGATCAATGTGCTACATTAGGTGAGCCCTGATTCTCCAGGATGGGAGCACCTCCTTGTGCTGGACTCTCAACTAGACTTTAGACTATCATGTCTTCCGTGGGCTGTTCAAACAGTACAGGAGCGAACTCTTCTAAGTGTTAGTGGAATTCCTTCGGCAGCAGTTTAAAAGCAGGGCTACGTGGAGTCCCCACTTCAGCAAGGAAGCCCTGGGAGGCTAGTTGCAGGTCAGGCTGCAGACCCTGTTTCTATTGATCTGATTTATTTATTCTTCTGAGCACAGTTCTGGGCCATAAGAAGGCTCACAGTTGGATATGGTGGCACCTGCCTGTAGTCCCAGCGCTCTGGAGGAGGATCAGGAGTTCAAGGCTGTCCTAGCTACAAAAAGAGTTCAAACCACATTGGACTAAATGAAACCCTGAAGATAGAGAGGGACACACACACACACACACACACACACACACACACAGAGAGAGAGAGAGAGAGAGACAGACAGACAGACAGACAGACAGACAGAGACAGAGACACAGAGAGAGACAGAGACAGAGACAGAGGCAGACAGAGAGGTGGGGAGAGGGAGAGGCAGAGAGAGAGAAAGGGGGGGGGAGACAGACAGACAGACAGACAAGCAGAGACAGGCAGAGACAGACAGACAGAGATCACAGGCCCACAACCTAGATGGCACTAGTGCCTCTTTTGGCATGTACCTAGTGTTCACACAGGCCACATCCAGGTGCTTGTGCCAGCTCCACTCTATCTGTGAGCTGGCCCCGCCCATACACTCTCTTCCCTGCTTCCCCACCTCCTTGTCTCTCCAGCTGCCTCCTCACCATCTGCAGGATCCTGGAATGTGCTTGTGTGCCAGAGCCAAAAGCACTGTTAGCTGAAGAAACACTTTGCAACTAAATGCTCCCCGCAACCTCCTGCACCCCCCCCCTGCAGCTGCAACCCTGCTAATTTTCAGCAAAGAATTTCACAGCTCACACAGCCGCAGGCTGGCTGGACTTGCTGTGGTCTTCAGCTCCTCTCTGGAGACAGCCAGAGGCCTGAGTGCTAAGGGCAGATGCCAAGTCTGAAGAAACTTCAAGTGAGAAAGCTAGAAGCCATGTGTCCCAAGGGGGAGGTGGTTTCCTCAGAGAACGAATGGCCCTCTCCCGGCACATCTGCAAAGCTAACCCCCTGTGCTGCTAACTCCTTTTTCACCTTGCTTTGATGCCTGAGCCCATGGGAACCAGAAGCTGCAACAGTATGCCGGTACCGCCCCACGCCAGAGCCTTCCCACGTGCCCTCACTGGGAGCTCCTAAGCCTGTCACTGTCACTCCTGCCATTTGTAGGCTGAGCCACCCATATCCACAGCTGTCCCAGCTTAGCAGATCCTTCCTTCCTGTGATGTCACAGTGTGTATTTGTCCTCATGTGGTGGTACCCTGAGAAAGGGGCCTCGTGGGGGCCAGAATGGACCTGAGGATCCAACTGAGTGGCTGGTTTCCGGGGGCTAGTGTCACACGTCACTGGTGGCACCTCAAGAGGAAATATGGTTCTGCCTCTCTGCGTCTGACCTGGCATCTACTGGCTGACCCCAATTGGCACTTCGGATCATGCAGCAATCTATTTTGTTTTTTGTTTGGTTGTGTTTTGTTTTGTTTTTCAAGACAGGGTTTCTCTGTGTAGTCCTGACTGGACTGGACTTACTTTGTAGACCAGGCTGGCCTTGAACTCACAGAGATCCGCTTGCCTCTGCCTCCCAAGTGCTGGGATTAAAGGCGTGAGCCACCACACCTGGCTCATGCAAAAATCTGTATCATGCACCAGTGCCTTTGAAGCCAGGAGGAGAGGGCAAGCAAAGGCCTCAGTTTCCCCACGGTCATTCCAACAACGCAGAGTCCTGTGTGGCTTCCACGGGTTGTGATCTGTGGAACAGGCTGCTTCGGCCTGTACCTAACCTCTCTCAAGGTCCATATGCTTCCCCTCAGTTCCTGGGCATACAACCTGCACCCCACAGCCTCTTCAGGGATCCAGGACACCCCCTCCATCTCTTTTTCCCTTTGGCACGCATGCCACTCTCTCCTGGGAGCTTGGCTGGGAAGTCCCCATCACAAAGCCTACATGTCCACGCTATCCCACAGCATAGTGGCTGAGAGTTCTGTGGCCGGGGATCTCAGTTGGGTAGCGACTCTGATGACAGGATGGTCTTGCCTTACTCATCTGTGTCCCCTGTGCTGAGCACTGTCCCTGCGGTATGCAGAGAGCATACAGTGTGGTGTCTGAGTACAGGAGGCAAGGGCTACAGATGTGAAGTTGGACTCTGAAGGAGATGGTAGGGTGGTCCAAGCCAGGATGACCCTGCTAGGGAGCAGGCAAAGGAGAGTCATGGTAAGTGGGAGTGACAGGGGATGGCAGGGAGAACGGTCCCCCAAACACCTCACCTGTTTATTTGTAACCCATTTGAACCTGGGTACGGTTCCTGGACGGACCTGGAACCCTAGAGAGGCCTCTCCATCCCTGCCTGCTTGCCTAGGATGCCTCTTGTGCCACGCTGCTGGCTCATGGATGGGTGCTCTCTGGCTCAGCCCCATAAGCCCTCAGTTCCCAGTCTTGTCCTCTCTGTAGATGTTCATTCAACCCTCTTCGGAGTCTACTCCTGATCTCCAGGCAATGCAGGTCTCAGAAAGCTGTTGGTTCTTTGAGGAAACTGAGGCACAGGGTGGAGAGAAGCCACTTGCTTTGTGATTCCATCTGCAGCTCTCAGTTTGTTCTTTCAGAAGCTGTAGGCTGGATTTTGGGGTTCAGGGGCCTCGTACTTTGTCTTAATCCTACATAAGGTGGACTGGTGATAGGGGAGGCACGTCCTTCTGGAAAAGAGATGAGGGGGTGTCAGTGACCACCTCTGGGTCATGCTGTGATAAGGATTCAAGAAGGCTTCTCTCATGTAAGAAACTAGAAAGACAGAGATGAAGGCAATCAGATGGGTTGCAGGGCCAGAGACAGGTACAGCTGAGCTGAGCTGAATGGTTCACAGGGTGCTAGAGAAAGATGAAACAGGATGGAGTGTGGCTGGCTGCCCTGGCAGTGCTGAACCTTGTATGTGTGTGTGTGCCTCAGTTTCCCCACTAGTAGAACTCAGCATATAGGGATGATGTGAGAATAAGATGCAAAGCCTGTTATTACTGGTGTGTGTGAGCCAGAGACTAACTTGCTGGAGTCAGGACTATGTGAGTCCTGGGGTTTGAAGCCAGGTGTCAGGCCTGACAGCAAGCACCTGAAAAAGCACCAGCTCGAAAATGTTTTTATACAAGTGCTTAGAGCTGAGCTAGGCTCAGCTCAGCTCACAGCATCAAGCAATGTGAGCTGTTTTATATACAGGTGTGTGTGTGTGTGTGTGTGTGTGTGTGTGTGTGTGTGTGTCTGTGTGTGTGTGTCTGTGTGTGTGTGTGTGTGTATGTTGATACTGGGAACTGGAGAGTATATATGTGTATATATATAATACATATATATTATATGTAATACACACACACACATTAGAGTCTCACTGTGAAGCCCTGGCTAGGCTAGAAGCCTTCTGTGTAGACCAGGCTGGCCTCAAACATTTGGCAATCCTCCTGCCTCTGCCTCTAAAGTGCTGGGATTACAGATCTGTGCTACCATACCTGGCTTTCAGTAAGAATTTTCTAAGTAAATTCAGGAAGTAAACTGAGTCTGTGTCTTAGCTCCCCTCAGAATCCATACTTGGTATGACATACTTTGCTGCATGCTACGTGCTTTTCTCTCACTAAGCCCCATTCAACTTATCAAGGTTGGTAGCAGGGTGCCCATTTCCCAGATGAGCAAACTGTAGCTCAAAGCAGCAGAGTAGCCTGCCTGAGGCTACCCAGCCATGGGGACTCAGAGACTGGCCCAACTCCCCGCTTTATCTGTGCTTAGGTCTCTCCTCGCAGTGGAGGTGGAAGAGGCTAGGGTACACAGACTATACAGACTGTAGCTGTGAATCACCATAGCAGGGAGGTTGAGAGGTGACAAGGGAGAGATGCCAGGACAACTCAGAAGGGAGGATGGCCTAGAGGCCACAATATAAAGCTCACTATTCATAGCCCAGGACAAGCCCTTGAGTCACTGGGGAAAATCTGACATCACTGCATCTCTGTCTGCTGTCTACTGTCTGCTTGCCTTTTCTGGGCTCCTGGAGACCTCAACGCCCACAGTGGGCATTCTCGGGGAGGGGGGGGCGGAAGTCTACCCCCAGGTAGCAGGGCCACAACCTGCCTTGCATTCCCCTTCCAAGCCTCTGTCTCCCACCTCCCACCTCTCCTTGAGGATTCCAGGACAACATGGAACCCAGCTTCTGTGTTGAGTTTTTAGAGTGTCTTTTCCTTTGGGAAAGGTGCCTGGTCTCCTATTGGAGTCAGTGTTTGCTTGTTTGTTTTTGGAGACAGGCTCGCATAGTCCAGGCTGGCCTCAAACACTGTGCAGCCTTGAGTTTCTTATTCCATTTCTCAAATGCTAGGATTTACAAGTGTGTGTCACCCTTCCCGGTTTTATGGGATGCTAGGTATTGAACCCAGGGCCTTGTGCATGCTAGGTAAGTACTCTACCCACTGAGCTACATCTCCAGCCCAGGAGTCAGTGTCCAGAGGGTGAAGCTGCCTGAGCTGTGTCCTAGATGGGAGTGAGAAGCTGAAAAGCACTCCCCTGTTTCTAAGGATGCAGCTGAGTGTCTGAGAGATCTTTCTTTGAGCATCTTGGACCTATTCCTCTCTGTGCTCCAATCTAATAGCATTCTACAGACGCCAACAAGGAGTGTCAGAGAGGTCAGGGGACTTGTCCGTAGCCACACAGCCCAAATGCAAACTTGTTTAACTCCACTTGTGTTCTTGGCCACTGTGGCAAGTGGGTTGCCCTTGACCCATACTCACCATGGTTGGGCATTATAGACTGAAAGTACCAGGGCGGCTTCCATGTCTGCGTGGGTTTCTATCCACTTTCCTAGAGACTGTGAATCTATATGGGAAGTGGCACAGAGCAATGGCTTCCCTGGTCACGGGAACTCCACGGATAATGGGAATTGGGTGGCAGGTTTGTTTAAAGCCTTGCCGATTCTCCTCTCAGGAAGGCACAGTCTCCACGCGTCAGAGGGGCGCCTGTCCAGGGTTTGGTGGGTCAGACCTGGAAAAAGACTTATGAGTCAGGCTGGGGCGGGGTGCCAGCTTCCTCGGCCCAGGCTATGGGTACAGGATGCCAGGCTGCTGCAGCTGCTGCTGTTGATGCAAACCTCTGTTTCTGCTGTCCTTCAGCCAGAAGCTGGAGGAAGGGTCTGTGCCCACTCTGCCCAGAATGGCACCTTTACATCCTCTTACCACCTCGTGGGGGAGACTCAGTGAGCCTGGTTTCCCAGTTGAGAACCCCGAAGCTGGGAGGCATTTCTGAATGAGCTCCCACAGCTGGAAGGAGGAGAAGAAGACCCAAGTCTCCTTTCTGGGTGTAAAAGGGCAGAGGGTCTTTCCTCCTGGAGGCAGGGGCCAGCATGAGCCTCTGACAAAGGGCAGTGATGGACTTTTTGGTCCCCTCTCCTTACACTTTAGTCACTGATACAGATGTGCACCCAGAGGGCACCCTACTAGGATTCCCAGATACTTGTGTCCAGGGCCAAAGAACTGAAGCAGGACTAGACGGAGAGCGGGTGGTGATAGAATTGATCTATGAAAAAGAAGGAAGGCTGTCCTGAAAGCGGAAGTGGGCCAGAGAGCTGAGAGAACTCAGACGCTCCAAGAGCACTGGGCCACAAGAGCCCTGACCCTTGCCTTGTAAGGGCTCAACTCTGGGTAGTCACGTAGCAATGGTTATAACCAGTCATAGGGATGACAGAGTGAGACTCTGCAGTGCTCCCCCGACATGCTAACTCTGGCCCCAATTATTTTGCAAGTTCTATCTCAGTTTACCTAATAAAACCGGAAGTCCAACAGAGTGGAATTTCAGTTGCTTCCAAAGTGGATGGGGTTGGGGGATTGGCCTTGCATAGCATGTGCAAGACCCTTAAGGTTGATTCCCAACACTAAGCAAAAAATGAAATAAAAATTGGAGAATTAAAAAACAAAACAAAACAAAGCCTGGTGTGGTGGTGCATGCCTTTAATCCCAGCACTCAGAAGCCAGAGGCAGGTGGATTGCTTGTGAGTTCTAGGCCAGCCTGGTCTACAGAGTGAGTTCTAGGATAGCCAGGGCTACACAGAGAAACCCTGTCTCAAAAAAAAAAAAAATCAAACCAAACCAAACAACCCTGACATTATTGGTTGCCTGTGTAGACTGCCCTGACTATTCCAGGCAGGCACAGGAATGAAAATTCACCATGTAACCTTTTCAACATTGTGCCAGGGACAACTGGCACTCATCATAAAATTTAAAAAGCGCAAACAATAAAATAAAAGCCAGGCCCAGTTGCTGTCTATCTACAAAAGCCATGGCGTGTCTCTCTAAAGTCATCCACTCCTATTTTGCCAGCCTCTTTCATTTTTAATGAGTCTCACAGAGCCCAGGCTAGCCTCAAATCCAGGGAAGCCAAGGATGACCTTGACCTCCTGATCCTCCTGCCTCCACCTACAAAGTGCTGGGATTGCAGGCCTGTACCACCACACTTAGCTCTTAGGAAAGCCATCTAAATAGGCTGTGGATTTATGAAGAGAGACAGTAAACTCCTTCACCAGCAAGGGCGATTAGGAGACAATGAAAGCTGCTGGTGCTGTATAGCTGAAGCCAGGCTTCTCTGCAGAAGGGCAACAGCTCTCCAGAAATTCCAATGTGATGACTGAGCAGAGGCTGAGAGGAGGGAAGGCTCAGGCCTGGGTGGTTTTACCACCCCTAATCCCACAGGGACTAAGGGCAGGGGAGAGCGGAGCCAAGAGAGGCCTCTGCCAGTCCAGGCTTCTTGGTGAGGTTGGAGAGGGGGATACTTCCCAGAGGGGTACAGTGACCTGACCACTGAAGAGGATAGGATACCACAAAAGCCTTCAGGCCTAGTTGACCAGGTTTCCAGGGGGTTAACCTGGTGCTCGGTTTAGTTGCTTTGGCAATGGCTGACCTTATTCCCCATAGCACTATGGGAAGTGCCAGGGTAGCCTGTGTGCCTGTGTTCTCCTGACATTTGAGTGGTTTCTGTTTTAAGAACCCCCAACTCAGCCACAATAGTCCTCAGGGCCTCAGCCAGAGTTTTGCCTTTTGTTTTTTGTTTTTTGTTTTTGTTTTTGTTTGTGTCTGAAGTTTAGGAAGGAGTTTTGGGGTGAGCTCCCTCAAGTTTAAGGGGCAGTCTGTGGGATGGGGAAGCCTCCTTCTCCACGGAGACATTAGAGGTGGCCTGGGGAGGGGGAGGTGCTGTTTACTGGACAAATTCAGGAGTATTCAAGGCACAGAGAAGTGATGTTTGGACCCTTCCCAGTCCGTTGTCGCCCGCCCCCTCCCCCGCATCTGTTCTCGGGAGCAGAGTGCCAAGGTGAAGTTCAACAACATACTAGACATTCTCCCTCCCGCCGTCCTTCTTTGTGTCCCCTCTGTCTTTATGTGCGTATATGTTCGGTTCATGTGGCGACAGTGCTTGCACGTCACCTCTAAGAATGAAAGTGATTAGCACAGAGGGCGTGAAGATAAGTGTGCTGCAGCCAGAGCCGGGACACCTTGCCCTTCATAGTCTGGCTTTGGCTCTCCAGTTAGGTGACCTTGGGCAGACCACTTAACGCCCATGTTTCTTCTCCAGATGGTGAGTTGGTGGGGGGGGGGAGGGGACTCCATTCTAGTCCCTGGGGGATTGACTGTGGCTGTAGAGCTGGATGCAGGGTGGCTCTGAAGACAGGAAGGGTTTGGGTTCAGCTTTAATGGTCGCACCCACCTTGGGTTAAATGGCTGCCTGCTTTCCTTTAGGACTGCTTCCTCTTGTCTACAACTCTCTCTGAGTGCTTCAGAGTGGTTATTTTATTCTCTTTATCGTAACAGCAGATGCCCAGCACATACAGTTCATGTATGAGCAATAGATAGAAACCAGTATATTGCATCACCCCTAGTTCCTCCACATGTGGCTGACTATTTGGTCCAGCACTGGCTACCTGCACAGGGGCAGGTGGCAGAGGACACAAAGTTTTAACGTGCACGGGAAAAAGTATGATTTTTTTAAAAACCAAATTTGTTGTAATTTTGTCCTTTTTTTTAAATAAAAAAGATTTATTTATTTATTATTACTCATACAGTGCTCTGCCTGTATACCTCCAGGTCAGAAGAGGGCATCAGATCACATTATAGATGGCTGTGAGTCCCCATGTGGTTGCTGGGAATTGAACTCAGGACCTCTGGAAGAGCAGTCAGTGCTCTTAACCTCTGAGCCATCTCTCCAGCCCCATAATTTTGTCTTTAAATATATATATTTATTTACACTGGGCATAAATATTTATTAACGCACACCTTTAATCCCAGCACTTGGGAAGGCAGAGGCAGGCAGATCTCTGTGAGTTCAAGGCCAGCCTGGTCTACAAAGTGAGTTCAAGACGGCCAGGGCTACACAGAGAACCCTGTTTCAAAAAACAAAAAAAAATTTTTTTTTAAATTTATGTATTTTATATATGGGGTAATATGCAATTTATTTATATTTGGTGTGTGTGTGTGTGAATATACATGCATACAGATGCACAGGCTCATGTGTGAGGGTCAGAAACAACCTGTTGGTTCTGTCCTTCCACCAAGTAGGTTTCAAACTCATCTCCGTGGCAGCATTGTCTCACTATGTAGCCCAGACTAGCCTTGAACTCTTGCCTTTCCCACCTCCAGTCTTCAGAGTGCTAGGATTAAAGGTCTGTGCCACAAGGTCAGGCTGAAGGTAAGTGCCCAGTTTGACTGAAGTCTGAAAGCAGTCCTTGTTAGTGTACCACCCTCATGACTGTGCTGTATGAGACTGGAGGGACATACCTGTGTTCTGTGGGCCCGGAAGGACTCTCACGCCATCTTAAAAACCTCCCATTCAGGCAAATCACAAAGGAGGAACCGTGTGTTTCAATGAGCTCGTTCAGGACTAAAACACTGGCTTTCAAGGCTTTTGAACTGAAACCTCAGCCCAGATTCATATAACTGAAACAGAAGTCTTAGGAACCCCGTTATGTATCCTTACAGTACATTTGGCTCTCTGGTATTTTCTGTTTTATACAGTACTGCTCTATGGAGAAAGGAGAAGAAGGAGGACAAATGTTTGCCTGACTCATTAAGTAGATTTGCAACCTTCAGTTTGAAAAATAACTCCTAGCAGGAGATAGCAGGAGATAGGATTTTGATCATTAGTGTATATCTGACCTGCCTTAGACGTATGGAAGCAGCTTGCCAGGCTCTGCCTTGGAGTTATTCAGGTGACCTTGACCTAGACCAAAGATTTGCATATCACAGAGTTCTGAGATGCTGGTGGTGGCGGCGGTGGCCTGGCAACACTTTTGAGACGTTTTGTTAAGTAGCTAAGGTTGGCTTGGACCTCACTATATGAACATAGCCTAGGTTGATCTCCAACTTGGGCTTGCAGTTGTGTGTCACCATGTCCAGCTTTCTCTTGGGCTCTTTTCAACCAGCAGGCTCCCTTGGGTTTGTTTTATGAACAGCTGAGAATGGATGATGGCTAGCCAGCACAGGAGGAAAAGATGATCTCAGACTGTCAAGGTGGCCCCGGGTGGCTGTACCAGGTTATCTTTGAGCATCTTGAACACTGCCCTCATAAAATCTAGCTCACACCATTTATACAGAGTGTGAAATGTTGAAAGCTGAAAGCAAAGGGACACTTGTGCCCGGGGCCTGGCTGAATGGCCTGCCTCTCGAATCCCCCAACCCACACAACATAAAACCCTCTGAAAACATTTCTAGAGGCTATGAAAGGCACCATTTACCCAGTGATTTCACATTTCTATTTTTCTAGGGGGAGATGGGAGGTCAGGCGTGACTACCCAGTGGGTGGTGCTCCCTCTGGCTCTACCGGGGTCTGCTGGGGTTCACTGGCCATCCGTGGCTTTCCAGTTTTACCTAGAGAGCTTTTTCTGGCACTGCAGCCAGTCCACTTCCTAGACAGGCTTGCGGGACACTTGGCCCCCACACTGGTTGTCCAGAGTAATCTTAGGTCCCCTGAGCCCCCTCCCTAGCCTTGTTCCCTAAGCTAGCAGCCAGCTCAGCTGGGAGCAGCTCTGCTAGGAGGAGCGTGTTCTGTGGGCACAGAGCCTCCTCTGTTCCAGTAACAATGGCCTCTTGATGGCTAGATTGGGTCCCCTCACTCCTATTGGACTTCAGGGAGGAGAAAAGATGCCAGCCCTGCCCCCACCCCCAGGCAGGCAATGCTGGGTGTGAGGGTAATTCAGAGACCTTAGTCTTTGTCTGCCCACAGGACCTCTTTCTTCTTTCTTTCTTTCTTCTTTCTTCTCTAGGCGCTGCCTCCTCCCATCCATCTCAGGGACCCTCTTGGGGGTGGGGGTAAGGAGGGAGCTCCAGGAATGCTTCCCTTCACTCACCGCCAGTATTCATTGAACAGACCTCTGAGCCCCGAGGTTTGGTGTGGGATAACGGGAAGAGCTGCCCCATAAATGTAGAGCTTTTTACAGTTAGCCTACTTTGATAGCCCCACAGGCTCTAAGGAGCTAATGCCAAGCCCCTCCTCACCGTGGATCTTCAGAGCACTGATAGTTTTAGGCTTTGCCATCTAAGGGAGTCTTCCTGGGCCTTCGTGGCCGACACTGGGCTAAGCATGTCCCCATAGTACCTCCACTTAAAGAGGCAGGTGTTTGTGGAAGGCCCGTATCGGAACTTCTGTAGATGTGTTACCTTATGTGGTAGACAAAAAAAAAAAAAAAAAATTGTGAATGTCTGTAGGGGAATTTTAATTCAGAACATGGTTGCTCTGGCAAGAGATCACATCCAAAGACCTTCTAGGTCTGTGTGATCGGACTGGAATGCAAACAGGCCTTTAGTCCCATGAGACAGAGGCAAGCAGATCTCTGAGTTCAAGACCAGCCTGAGCTTAGGCTGAGTTAGTATAGAGCAAGTGTCAGGTAAAGAAACTCTTAGGTTCCATGTCTTTAAGCTCAGCCGTACTCAGGAGACAGAGGCAGGTGGATCTCTGAGCTCTGTTTGGGCAGTTCCGTTGAGACAGTGAGCTGAGAGGCAGTGCCACAGAGTTCGTTTGTTTATGAGTTTAGTGCGGTCAGCAGAGGCAGTCGAAGCCAGAGAACAGCACAGAGACAGAGAGGAGGCAGTTTTACCAGGACAGGTTGCAGAGAAAGAGAACAATCTAGACACGGGCGAAGACAGAACTGCTAGAGAACAAGAAGAAGGCAGAATATTAGGGCGGATTGCTAAAGTTAGTTTGGAGCCCAGCAGAGCAATAGAGTCACAAGGGTCCTTATAAAAGGGAGGCAGAGGGAGACTTAGCTGCAGAAGACACTCAAAACCATGCGTCAAACCCAGGTATGTGTGTGTGCAAAGCAAGCACTCTATCAATTCTGCTCAGGTCCAGCTTGGAGCTGATTTTGATTGACCCCTACGCCTACAGTCTTAGAAGTTTTCCAAGCACTTGGTCCTAGCTAGCACATGGAACACAACCCTATTCTTTCTGGCTTTTGTGTTTGGTCAGACAGAGACGCAGCACTAAGGCAAATATCATGGTGCTTGCTTGGAATCCCAGCACTGGGGAAGCTGAGGCAGAAAGACTTCTGGGAGTTCAGATCCAGACTTAATAGTAAGACTCTGAACCAAAAGAAGGAAGAAACGGAAGGAGGGAAAGATGAGCGCTTCCTGTCAGTGTAGCCTTGCTGGTGAGCTGGTGTGTGGCAGGCAGGAATTGGCAGCTTCTGCCATCTCCGAGATGTCCTGAGATAATGGGGTTTGATGCTCTCAGCTAGCAGCTCTAGGTCTTTACTAAGCCTAGGTTACAATTATTTAAGGATCTAATCATCTAAGAATTATCGGCCCTTGGTGCCCAGATCAATATAGGAGGAGGGACTTGACCATCATGGTTTTTTTTTTTAATTTCCCCAGATGATTCTTACATGTGAACAAGGAGTGAAAGCCAGAATTTCAGAGCACAACAATGGTGCTTCTCCTCCACCTGTGCAGACATCACCAATCAATTGCAGTTCCTTTCTCCTAGTGAGTTATACCTATTCAAATTCATCACTACAAGAAGCCTTTTCCAGCTGGGCAATGGTGGCTCATGCCTTTAACTCTAGCACTTGGGAGGCAGAGGCAGGTGGATCGCTGTGAGCTCGAGGCCTGGTCTACAAAGCGAGTCCAGGACAGTCAAGGCTACACAGAGAAACCCTGTCTTGACAACAAGAACAACAACAACAACCACAACAAAAGAAAAAAGAAAAAGAAAATCAAAGAAAGAAAGAAACCTTTTCCAACCAATCAGCCTCAGTGGGGAGTTGAAATGAACTTGCCCTCCTAGCTGAGACACTTTAAACTGTCTGCCTAGAGCCATGTGTATGTCCAGACATATCTGGACCAAATAATGGTATAAATAATAACATCAAGCCTTGACCAGAAATAACTGCCACAGCTATATAAGGATTGTTTGGACTGGTTAGGAATAGTCAACTAGCATCCCTCTCCTGCAGCAAATTGCTGCCCAGCTGGGAAAAATACACTGAAGAATGCAAGCCAATGGTGCCATAGGACAGACAGGCTCTAAAAGGCCTCTTTCTCCTTTTTAATTAGTCAGGATTTCCATGGACCGGTGCTACCAGCATCTAGGTTAGGACTTCCCACCTCAGTTAGCACAAACTGGAAAAATCCTTGACAGACATGGTGATTCTAAACCCCTCAAGTTGTCAATCAAAATTAACCTTCACAGCATTCTCCTCAGAATCCTATAACAGAGCTGTCTCTGTGGATGTGAAGAACGAAAAAGGCAGAGCTGTGTGCACAAGGAAGAGCAGCCCATGTCCTCCTCCCTCCACGCATCTCCCAGGCATAAGCACATTTCTGGTTGGAAGGCTGCTAAATGAGGAAAACTGTGAGAAATTTGGGAGACAACAAAGCAAGACGTTAGAGAGGGCGTTAATGTGAAGGTGTGAGTGAGCCTGCCAGTCACATGTGTTCCTCCCTCCCTCCCTCCCTCTCTCCCTCCCTTCTTCCTTCCTTGCTTTCTTTTTGAGACAGGGTTTCTCTGTGTAGCTCTGGCTGTCCTGAAACTTGCCCTGTAGACCAGGCTGACTTTGAACTCAGAGATCCGCCTGCACACTGCCTCCCCAGTGGTGGGATCAAGGGCCGGCACCGCCAACGCCTGGCCACATGTAATCCTTATTGTCACCTGTATGAGTGTGGTTGCAAGTTAATTCTTACAATTGGGATTTCTGAGCCAGAGAGTATATTAGTCTGTTGGGGCAGCTAACACACTGTCATTGCCTGGGAGATTTACAAATAACAGAAAGTCATCCAACATGGTTCTGGAGGTTGGAAAATTTTAAATCAGAGTGCCAGCACATTCAGTGTCTAATAAAAGGTCCGTTCTCCACTTCCAAGCTGAAACCTCCATGACATGTCCTCACAGGGTGGAAGGGATGACTAAGTTCCCTCACACCTCTTTGAAAAGGACACTAATTCTATTCGCAAGGACTCTGCCTTCTTCACCTAGCCACTCTAAGTCGCTCTCTGAAGGTGTTACCTGTCACACCAGCACACCAGAAGTTCAACTTTAACATAAAAACATTTGGAAGGGCACCAACATTTAAGCTACAGCAAAGAGTATATACATTCTAAACTGTGGCATTCAAGATCAGCTTGAACTATATAGTAAGACACTGCCTCTCAAGAAATAATAGGGGTTGGGGGTGTAGCTCAGTTGTAGAGTGTTTGCCTAGCATGCACGGAGCCCTGGATTCAGTACCCAGTGCAGTGGTTTGATTGAGTATGACCGCCGTGGGCTCATATATTTGGATGGGTTGCCTACAGTTGGTGGAACTACTTGGGAAGAATTAGGAGGTGTGGTCTTGTTAGAGGAGGTGTGCCATTCCCAGGTAGACTCTGTTGGCCTCTAGCTTTTGGATAAAATGTAAGTTCTCAGGTACTGTTCCATGCCATGCCTACCTGCCTGCTGCCGTGCTTCCTGCCATAACGATTATGGACTCACCTTCTGAAACTGTAAGCAACCCCCAATTAAGTGCTTTCTTTTATAAATTGCCTTGGCCACTATGTCTCCTTACAACGATAAAAAAGTACTTAAGATACCCAGCACAACAAACTGATAAAATTGGGTATGGTACCTCACAGTTGGAATCCCAGCACTCAGGAGGTAGATGGAGGCGAGAGGATCAGAAGTTCAAGGCCATCCTTAACTATATCCCTAACTTTAAGCCAGCTTGCCTGGAACGCATACATGAGACCCTGGCTAACAATAATAACATTAATATAAATTACAATGTTTTGGCCAAACACTCCTTCAAAAAGGATAACTCATCAGTATTGTATTTCTTTTTCTTTTTCTTTTTCCCCCCAGACAGAGTTTCTCTGTGTAGCCCTGGCTGTCTTGGAACTTGCTCTGTAGACTGGGCTGGCCTAGAACTTACAGAGATCCATCTGCCTCCGTCTCTCCACTGCTGAGATTAAAGGTGTTTGCCACCACACTCAGCTCAGAGAATCCTCTGTATTACCTAGGAGAGGGACAGGGTCTGGTGCCAAAACAATCAGATCCCAAATCTAAGTACCTCAATCCAGCAAAAACTTGTTTTTCTCACACATCACATTGGCTCTCCTGCAGTAGCGTGAATCTAGCTGCCTCTACCCTGAACTAAGCCCATCTGAACATGTGGCCACCCATTCAACACGGCATCTGGGGAGTGTGTGGAATCACTTTAAGGACGGACCTTGAAGTGGCTTGCATCACTTTCACCCACATCCCACAGACCAGAGCTAGCCACGTGGTCTTCACCTCCCTGCCAGCAAGACAGGGCCATGGTGAGGAGCACACAGGCGCTGGGTGAAGGCTGTAGAGGTGGCAGCGTGCTTCCCAGAATTTTACTCCCACATCATACTCCAGTGCCCCGGCCTGCGGGGTTCGACTAAAACTCGGGAGGAAGTTCACCTGTTGAAAATGCAAGACACAAAGAAGGAGAGCAAGTCGGATTGATCAAGCTCTCAAACTTTATTAGTCAGGCAGCAGCTTTTATAAGTCAGAAGGCAGGGAAGCATATTGCTATAGCAACCCAGCTGCAGGCTTTTCTTAAAACACAGGGAATTCCAGGCAGGGTCATGAGGTCCTGCCACACAGGGTATCTGGCTCCATCTTTGTCTAGTCTAACTGCTACACCACAACAGGGTTGCTCCATCTCTGTCTGTCTTTAGTCTAACTGCTGACCCACAACAAGGCCAGCTAGTTTCTGGTGAAAGGCAAGCTCTGGGAAAGACAGAGACTTAAAGGTGCAGACTTGGACAAGATGGCTGGACATTGGCCATATGGCCTATCATCCCCAACATTCCAGGATGTCTTGGTCTTTGCTGACTATGTGGCCAGTCTTGGTTGTCAACTTGACTACATCTGGAATTAACTGAAACCCACGTGGCTGGGTACACCTGTAAAGGATTTGTCTTAGTTAAAATCATTTGAAGTGGGAAGATTTTTTTTTCCAAGACAGGGTTTCTCTGTTACAGAGCCCTGGCTGTCCTGGACTCACTTTGTAGACCAGACTGGCCTAGAACTCACAGAGATCTGCCTGCCTCTGCCTCCCGAGTGCTGAGATTAAAGACATGCACCACCACGCCCGGCAGGAAAGACCCCACCTTTGATCTGAGCTGCACCTTCTGGGGGCAGCCTGTATAAGGGACTTGGAGGAAGGAAGTTTTTGCTTTCTACCTGCTTGCCCTCACTCTCACTGACAAGTCCACTCCTTCACTGGCACTAGAGCCCACGTCTTCAGGATTCCAGTGTAGACTGAAGAACCAGCTGAGACGTCCAGCCTCGTGGACTGAACAGCTACTGGATCCTTGGCCTTTTCATTGGTAGACAGGCATTGCTGGGCTAGCTGGACCACAGCTTGCCCAAGTGTGGCTCCTGTGCTTTCTCTAGCAGCTGCACACCGCTGTTCCCTGCTTTAATATTTAGAGCAGATTGTCTTCATGACCAGGACACACCCCAGTGGCTTTGCCCCCAAATTTGCCCCAAACCCAAATATCCATTTGTGGCAAGGCCTCAAGACTTCTAAAAAAAAAAATGTTGGCTGTTATTCATCAAAGCACATAAAGGCATGTGAGTAGCGATGCAAAATTAGACGTGTCGAGATCTTTGCCAGCTGTTCTGTGGCCTGGCTTGGCAGCAGGCTTCCCTGATGTTCCGAGGCACTGTCTTGCTCCACATCCTCCCTCCCCCAGAGATGCATGCACCAAGTGAGAGGAGGAAGTGAATAAGGAGAAGGAGAAAGATAAAGTGCCCACTGGTGTTCTGTCCCAACTTTTACAAACTTCTGGGCTTTTACCTTTCTTAACCTTGAGGTTCATATGACTGTGGGAACCTTACTGGCTTAAAGGCTTGGAGCTAGTGTGCAGGGTGTGTGTTCTTGGATGGCAAGTTTGCATACAGGAGCAAGAGGACAATTGGAATTGGGTCTGGTGTCACAGCATGGGATCCCCCAGCAAGATGCCAAGCTAAAGGATGGCAAAGTTTTGTTTGCTGACCAGAAGGAATTGTCTAAAGCTGGAAGAGCAAATGGACTGTGCCTTCCAGGTCACCTTTAGTGGACTGGCTTTGCACCCAGAAGACAGCAAGCAAGAGTAAGAACCCTAAAGCACACGCAGTGTCACTGCTGTGTGTGTGAGTGTGTCAGTCAGTCAGTCAGTCAGCCAGTCTGTCTGTCTGTCCGTGAGCTCATTATTTGCTTATATATAGGATCTGACCGTGTAGGCCTGGCTTGCCCTAAATTAGCAGGAATCCTCTTCCTGCCTCAGATGACATTTTACCATGACTCTTTTTGAAAAAATAAAAACAAAGCTAGTGGTGATGCGCACCTTTAGTCCCAGTAGTCAGGGAGGCAGAGGCAGGCGATCTCTGTGAGTTCCAGGCCAGCCTGGTCTACAGAGCAAGTTCCAGGCCAGCCAAGGCTACACAGAGAAATGCTGTCTTGAAAAGCAAACAAACAAACAAAGAAACAAAAACAAGCTAATCCCTGCATTTTTCATACCGCTCCTAGGATGTTCTTCCATGCCTTTTTAGGGAATGTGTGTGTGTGTGTGTGTGTGTGTGTGTGTGTGTGTGTGTGTGTGTCTGTGTCTGTGTCTCTGTGTGTGTGAAGGTATCAGAATTCCTGGAGCTGGAGTTACAGACAGTGATGAGCTGCCATGTGGGTTCTGAGAATTAAATCCGAGTCCTCTACATCCAGGGATCTTAACTGCTGCACCGTCTCGCCCTACCTTATCTGAAGTTTGAAAATTCTTCAAAGCGGTACAGTTGTCCGAATACTGACTCCCACGTGGTGGCACACACCTGTAATCCCAGCACATGGGAGGCAGAGGTGAGCGGATCTCTTGAGTTTGAAGCCAGCATGTTCTACAAAGAGAGTCCAGGACGTCGAGGCCTACATAGAGAAACCCTGCTTCAAAAAAAAAAAAAAAGTGTGAGAATGGTCACTTACAGCATTTCCGTAGCTGCCTCAGCATTTTGAGCCCCACGGGTGGCAGTCTGTCCCCTCTAGTGGGACATTTCATTGCTTTGCCTGGCCAGTGTCCAGGTCAGTCTTGAATGGAGGATACTGCTCCTCAGGCTGCCTGCTGTGTGGTTGAAGGCAGCCTGGGCACCAGTCACCATGCAATGCTGGCGAGCTAATGGCTGGTTGCTAGGGCTAGTAGGGTCTGGCAGGGGCCTTGCACTTCAGACAATTGTGACAGTCCAGTGGAGGCAGAGAAAGAATATTTCCCATGACTGTGCACAGGCCTGAAAGGGTGAGGGCTGCTTTGGGCTGAGTTTGCTATGGGCTGTTCCATAGCACCATCAGGCTAGCTCTCAGCTCCATAGTCCACCATGGCTCAGGCCCATACTCTTGTGAGTACATGGACACCTTAGCCTTGGACTGCTTCTGTCTTGGCTGTGGCTGGACATACCCAAGAAGTTGTTAATGGACTCATTCATTCATTTTGTTTGTTTAATTTTACATTTATTTAGTTAGTTATTGGTATGTATGTATGTCACGGGTTTGACCTGGTCATCTTGCCTCTACTTCCCAAGTGCTGAGATTATAGGCATACACTATACCTGAGGAAATATGTTCTTTTTAGAGCAGGAAGCTGGAGCCCTGGGATGCTAAGTTGCTGAGGTACTGGATGCTAGGTTGCTGAGGTACTGGGATGCTAGGTTGCTGAGGCACTGGGATGCTAGATTGCTGAGGTACTGGGGTGCTAGATTGCTGAGGTATTAGATGCTAGGTTGTTGAGGTGCTGGTATGCTGGCATACTGGATGGAATGCTGGATGCTGGGATGCTTCGATACCATGATACTGAGCCAGATCTGCCCTCACACCCTTGCTCCTTCCTTCTCTTCTCCCTTCACTTTGAGCAGATACTGTCCTGTCAGAACTAAAGCCATGATGATACTGGAGTGAGGTGGGGAGGGGTGTGCCCTTCCCAGGCCATCTCTAGGTGCCTCCATGTGAAACAGGGTCTAGCCAGAACAGATCAGTGCATGGACAAACCCAGCTTATCAGAAACAAGTAACCTTAACGTTTCTTTTCTCCATCCTGATTGACCAATGGGGTGGCAGAGTCCCAGGGAACAGCTTTCACAGAAGCTCGCTTCCAATTGAGCGACAAAGAGGGAACAGCCTTCTGCCCTCCTTCCCACAGTGGCTAGTCCCTCCCTCTCTGCCTGTGAAGCCCCTTTCCTCTTCTCCCCCCACCTCCCAGGAAAAGCTCCGTGTACAGGCATGTAACAGCTGAGGCTGTGTCTGCCATGCTCTGGGTCCCAGAGAGAGGGGAGTGGAGTCTTGGTGCCTGATGCAATGTCTGGCAAGGCACAGCTTCCCTCTCAGTCTTCTAGCTGGGACCCCCTCCAGAAGGACAGGGGCAGGGCTGGACTGCAATCCATCAGGGGCCTCAGTGGAAGAGCCTGGCTGGAGGCAATCCAAGTGGGAAGCCAGTTCTCCAGCGAGGCAGTTTGCCAAGTCATGGGAGAGGCCTGAGCAGAAAGACCCCTGAGCAGAGAGTAGGGAAGGAAGCTGGTGCCCTGTTTGGCGAGGCTCACCCCACCCCCATCAGCTGCCCCCTTCCCTTTCTGAACCACCAGTGGCCTCTGGGGACTTTCCCACCCTCCCTCTCATGGGAGCACAGCTGTTAGGAGCCTGAGCAGAAAGTCCTCAAGAAACTAGAAGTAGAGACCAAAGTGTGGCGTTTTGCCTTTGGTCAGCCTACCCTGCGTTCTAGCGCATACCCATTGCAGGTGTCCAGGGTGTCCCCTGTGGCTTACTCATGCATGGAACTAGTGAGCATCTTTCCCCTGGTCCTGCCTATCAACCCAGAATGCCTACACATTTTGCATTTGGGCTAAGTATTACGGGAAGGACATACATACATACAAACATACATACATACATACATACATACATACATACATACATACAATGTCCTCCCCTCCGCCCCTTAGCGACATCCACTACAGTGAAACTGGAATGTTGACTACACCCCAGAAAGATTTCAGAACAAGACCTCGTGGAACCGAACTAGGTTTATTATGTAGCGGTGAGAGGAAACATGTGAGTGCACACATTAAACCTAAGCACAGATGGTGGGAGAGAGACCTGGCTACCCTGGAACTAGCTCTGTAGACCAGACTGGCTTTGAACTCAGAGATCTACCTGCCTCTGCCTCCCCAGTGCTGGGATTAAAGGCATGCACCACCATGTCCAGCTGTTTTGTTTTTAACAATTTTCATTTGTTTAATGAAAAGAAATTGTAAGGTGTTAATGAAGTGCTTTGCTCGGATCTGTGGTGGACAAGAGTGTGGATATGGTTACAAAAGTGTGCAGCAACTATGTTTCATTTGTTGTTTATAACACCTTTGAGATGTCTTAGAAAAAATGAGTCTTGCACCTGTAGCAGTCTTTACTGATTTTGTCAGTCGCGTGACAAACTTAAACTAGATCCCATGGAGGAGGGGCTTCCCCCATTTCCCATATCCCCTTGGCTTTCCTGTCTCTCTATCCAGCCTCATCTGGAAAAACAAAGGCATTGTAGACATCCCGGTGAAAAAGAATGTTTGCATCCAGGAAAGAAATAAAGCGTATAAGAAAGGGAAAGTGATGGAGGTGGGCAAGGGAGAACTTGGAGCTCTGGATGCTAAGCAGAGAAGGAATAGGAAATTTTATTTATTTATTTATTTATTTATTTATTTATTTATTTATTTATTTATTTATGCTTCTCTGGGCCATATTGGAGAACGAAGAATGGTTTTGGAGCACACTTAAATCCAACAAACTCCGCTGAAGAGACCAGAAAGGATGCGCCCCCAGGTGGGGAGTAGTGGAAAGGGCTGGAGCCAGATGGCATCCACAGAGGCTGGGATGTGATGAGACGATGTGGCTCCCATCCCCAGGGCTTTGGAGGGCTTGTGTTCTCCTCTCAGATGCTCTTGGAAGCTTTTCAGCAGCTAGAGTCACTCTGAGTACTGGACTGGGGGGTCTGAGAAGCTCCCCACTTCTCAGGCTCGTCTATCCAGCTGGGTTCAGGTGCTTGTAGCGCCCCCGTGTGTTGGAGGCGGGAAGAGTTTAGGAAAGGACTGTGGACAGGGGATGAACTAGAAGATGTAGCTGGGCTGTTGGTCCAGAAGAGAGGCGTGAGATGCGTCCTTCTCCATCACCTAAGGAGAGAAAGCGAAGAAGAGCGCACCATCATGTGATCCCAGATGTAACTTCAGCAGAGAATGGCCAGAGGGCAGGACGGGAAGAGATGGGTTGTAAGAAGGCACAGTCAGTCCCCTTTCTCACCAGAGATAACTGAGGCCCCCTCCTAGGGTATCATTTAAGGAAAAAAATGGACATTGCAGAAGGAGGAGACTGAGATTCAAAGGCCAGGGGGATGTATGAGGCAGGAGGGCAATGTGATTGTCATGAGTTGTGACAACGTATCCCAGAGGGCGAGACTGGGATCTTCTCCCTCAGGTGATTCTCAACATTGCTAGGGCATGGTACACAGTGGCCCTCGACACATGGAACCTTCTGTGGAGGAAGTCAGTACCTCATCTTCTCTTACTGCTCCTGGTGTTTGTGCCCAGAAGGCAGAGAGCTGGTTCAGCTGGTAGAAGATGCTGTCCCATGATCAGCAGTGCCCAGGCACTGGCTTGAACATGGCATCTTTCACCACTGGCCATGACATTCTTAAAGGGTTGCCCTTCTATTGGCATCTTAGCATGGGAGACTGGGGGAAATGAGAGCCATGGAGTAGGGGATTCTGGGAAAGCCATCAAGGGAGGAGACAGCAGAGATTTCCCACCAGGCAAGGGACATAGGATGATTATGTGCTCACTGGAATGGAGGTAACAAAATTTCATCCATGTTACAACCCACTTCTTACACAGGGCACCCAGTGGGGCAAGTTCTGCCTGAGGCTTTGGTGAGTGAGTCCCAGCCTGTGTCCCCATCTCTCCCCCATCTTGACCCTGTGAACTCCTGGCTTTGGGGTCCTCTCACCAAACCCCCAGAACCCACATCCCTTCCTCTTTTGCCACCTGGCCCTTGGGCTTTCAAGGCTCCAGAGGGGACATCCTACCAGGGGACAGGTGAAGGAGCTGTCTGCCTATTTCACAGCAGTGTTGAGCTTGCCTTCTTCCTGGCAGTGCCAGAAGGCTGCTGGGAACCCTGCATTGCTGCGAGGGAGAGGAGATTGGACCAACAACTTCATACAAAAGCCACGAGAAGGAGTTGAGGGAGGAAGGGTCATCAGAGCAGCCCAACTCCTAAGCCTGACTGTTTCTGCTGTGCCTGGAGTTGAGCCTGGGGCTCCAGCATGCCGGGCGCTCATCTTGCTACTGGACTTCACTCCTTGTCCTCTTTTTTACGTTGTGTCTTTGAGACACAGGTTTTCTCAGTTGCCCCGGCAGGTCTTGAATTTGTAATCTTCCTGCCTCCGCCAGCTGAGGAGGTGGGAGTACAGATCAATGGCTATCAGATTCCATCAACTCACAAGTCTTGCCAAAGGTGTTTACTAGATTTAAGAGCAAAAGGATAGCTGGGCCATGGCCCCCACTCTACCTGTGCCTTGCGGGGGAAGGCCCCCACCTTTATACTGAACACTTACCATGTCCCAGATGCTAGGCAAGTGTTTTGCCACTGAGCTTCAATCCCCAGCCCACTTCAGCCTCTTTGTGCAACCCAGAGTCTCTCAAAAAACAAGACCAGGGCTGGAGAGATGGCTCAGAGGTTAAGAGCACTTGACTGCTCTTCCAGAGGTCCTGAGTTCAATTCCCAGCAACTACATGGTGGCTCACAACCATCTATAATGAGATCTGATGCCCTCTTCTGGTCTGCAGGTTACATGCAGGCAGAGCACTGTATACATAATAATAATAAATAAATATTTAAAAAAAAGAAAATAAAAGAAAAACAAGACCAATAAGCTAGGCCAGCACAGCATACTGATTTGTTGTTGTTGTTTTTTGTTTGTTTGTTTGTTTTAGCTAAAGATAACAGTGAACTTGTGAGCGTCCTGCCTCCAGCTCCTGAGGGCTGGCGTTACAGGTATGTGGTCACCACTTCCTGTTTCATGCAGTGCTAGGAACCAAACCTAGGGCCTTGTGCGTGTTAGATATATGTTCTACCAACTGAGCCACAGCCTCAGCACTGCATTGTGCTTTTATATGTAGCTCAGCAGGTCAGTTTACACTAGTATCACAACAAGTGACGCTGGTAGCTGTGATGCCATTAATCGATCAGGACTCTGCAGCTCTGTGGCTCCATTATAACGGCAGGGACCAGTGACTGCTTAGGCTCTCCTTTATCTAAATACCCTGTGTGGCGCTTGACTGTGCCTGCGTTTGATCTGTGGGGTCAACAGAGAAACTCAAGGAAACGGGGCTTGCCATTCATTCATTCATTCATTCATTCTCTCACTCATCGGGTCTCATTCTGGCCCAGCAGAACTCTAGCTAAAACTAACACTGAACTTTAAAAAAAAAAAAAAAAAAATATATATATATATATATATATATATATATATATATATATATATATATATTCCTGCCTCAGTTTCCTAGGTGCTGGGATTACAGGTCTGGACTGTTATGTCCTAGCTCCTTATTGGCATTTTGGGTCTCTTATTGCTGTTTGTTTTGATTGCTTTTAGTAGAAATCAAGCAAAATTTATTGGCTAGAGTAACAGCTACTGAAAGCAAAGCTCTTTATTTACCATGAGACTTTTCTTAGTGATTTATTTTATGCGTGCGAGTGTTCTGTGCGCCATATGCGTGCAGTGGCTGAGGAGGCAAAGAGGATATCAGATCCCTTGGGGCCAGAGTTAGACATGCACTGTGTAGCTGAAGCTGCTCGCAAACTCCTGCCCTTCCTTCCTGGCTCACCTCCAGAGTACTGGCCTGTGACCTTTAAATGACCTATTAAAGCAACCCCAACCGGGCCTGGCGGAGTACACCTGTAATCCCAGCTCTTAGGAGGCTGGGGCAGGTAGATAAAGAAGTCCAGGCCAGCCTGGACTACATAGAGAGGCCCTGTCTCATAGGAGAGGTTGAAGACACCTGAAGTCTTCAGTTTTGAGAGTGGGCCTGGGGTCTCTCCTCAGAAGTCGGTAGAAAGATGTCTCTGTTCCCTGTCTATAAACAAGGAACCCATAAGTACCTGTCTCTCCACAGGGTGAGGGGTTCTCCACCTGAAGAGGACAAGTTGGGTCCCAAGCCATGCCCTTGAGCTGAGTGCCTGCAGCCAGCCCGAGGAGCCCCATGGCACCCCCTCCCCCAATGGAGAAAGGACTCACTTTGCTTCCAGAATGCCGGGACTTTATACACAGCCTGAAGATTCGGGGCAAATACGCCCTGTTCCTGGCATTTGTGGTCATAGTTTTTGTCTTCATCGAAAAGGAAAATAAAATTGTATCCAGGTAAGGAACTCCTTTATCAAAGGCAAGGTGTCCGAGGACAGAGGTGACACTAGGATTTTCAGGGGGATCAAGAAGCAAGTCCCTTGTACAAGCTGTCACTAAGTACCCCCTGCGCCTAAAGCCGAGGTCATGTGCCGTGAGACTTGGGCAGCAGCAGGCCAGGCTGGCACCCCCACACTGGCCCTTCTCAACTGCAAGAGCTTAACCGAAACACCTCACTTTCTTGAGGTGGTCCTCTCTAATCTGTGACTAGCCATGGGCCTGCCTGGTTGAGAGAGTAAATGAAAAAAAAAAAAAAGTAAACCACATTTTGCCCATGACCTTCCACATAGCTGATGCTCAGTGTTTGCTTTTACCACTACTTTACTTTGTATTTTAGCACTGTGGCTCCTCTTAGCAGCACATCCCTGCTGGAAGTCTTGATGTCATGAGTGAAGGAGACCTAGCTAAGACTGTTAAGACTAGTACAGGGGATGGCCTGCCAAGTCAGTCACAAACCTTCCTTGTCTTTTTTACCTCCACCCACAGGGTCTCGGAGAAGCTGAGGCAGATCCCTCAATTTGTGGCAGATGCCAACAGCACCGACCCAACCTTGCCCTTACTGGAAAACGCTTCGCTCTTTTCCCTGAGCGAGTTGGACTCTACCTTCTCTCAGCTGCAGAGCTACCTGCACAACTTCAGCCTGCAGCTGGGCATGGAGCCAGCAATGAAGGCTCAGCAGGGGCAGGAGGCTGCCGCAGAGAAGTCACCAAAGCAGGCTGGAGCAGGGAAGCGGCGCCACGTGCTCCTCATGGCTACCACCCGCACGGGCTCCTCATTTGTGGGCGAGTTCTTCAACCAGCAGGGCAATATCTTCTACCTCTTTGAGCCACTGTGGCACATCGAGCACACTGTGTCCTTCCAGCAGGGGGGTGCCAGCTCAGCTGGCTCAGTGCTGCTCTACCGGGATGTCCTTAAGCATCTGTTGCTGTGTGACCTGTATGTGCTCGAGCCCTTCATCAACCCGCCTCCCAAGGACCACTCGACTCAGTTCTTGTTCCGCCGGGGATCCAGCCGCTCGCTCTGCGAGGACCCAGTGTGCACACCCTTCGTCAAGAAGGTCTTCGAAAAATACCACTGCAGGAACCGTCGCTGTGGGCCACTCAACGTGACCTTAGCGGCCGAGGCCTGCCGCCGCAAGGATCACATGGCCCTTAAGGCTGTGCGCATCCGGCAGCTGGAGTTCTTGCAGCCGCTGGCTGAGGACCCGAGACTGGACCTGCGAGTCATCCAGCTGGTGCGCGACCCCCGGGCAGTGCTGGCCTCGCGCATAGTGGCCTTCGCTGGCAAGTATGAGAGCTGGAAGAAGTGGCTGTCCGAAGGGCAGGACCAGCTGAGCGAGGATGAGGTGCAGCGGTTGCGGGGCAACTGTGAGAGCATCCGCCTGTCTGCAGAGCTGGGCTTGCAGCAGCCAGCCTGGCTGCGCGGTCGCTACATGCTGGTGCGCTACGAGGACGTGGCACGCAGGCCATTGCAGAAGGCCCGAGAAATGTACGGCTTTGCCGGCATCCCTTTGACTCCGCAGGTTGAGGACTGGATCCAGAAGAACACGCAAGCGGCCAGCGACAGCAGCAACATCTACTCCACTCATAAGAACTCCTCCGAGCAGTTCGAGAAGTGGCGCTTCAGCATTCCCTTCAAGCTGGCACAGGTGGTGCAGGCTGCCTGCGAACCGGCCATGCGCCTCTTTGGCTACAAGCTGGCGAGGGATGCCGCCTCGCTCACCAACCGCTCTTTCAGCCTGCTGGAGGAGCGGGGCACCTTCAGGGTCATGTAGTGGGGGATGTCCGCGACCCTGGGAACCTTTTCTCATGAAAGGCTGGCCCCTTCTTCTCTCACACCCAGCCTGGCAGTGAGACACAGTCCTGGCAGGGACTCAAAATGGGGAACGGTGACGGAAGCGTAGCCTCTGGCTGTAGCTGTAGGCTTTCTGCCAGCTAGTTTCCCCAGCGCAGCTACAGCTAGGATCTCGGGGCTCCTCTGAGGACAGCAGTGCCCTGTCTCCTTGGTGGTATACCGGTCATTGCCACACACCGTATGGCCTGCAGTGTCCTGAGCAGACCCAAGTAGTTTCCTATGTATAGATACACCTCCCGGGCTCTGTCTCACCTTGTCACAGAAACATACATGAAGCACAAAAAGAGCTGTAGGCTGTGTGGGCCAGAATCCAAATATTTAACAACCAGAAGGGGTAGGCCCTTTCCAGTCACTCAGACCTCCTACTGTATTAAATGTTAACCTCTTCCTCTCTGGGTCAGAGAAGACTGGGATCTGGCTGAGTCCTTGGAAGGAAAAGGGGCAGCCTAGAGTGAGGAAGGGGGCGTTTGAAGCTCCTCAGGGGACAATTGCTGCTTACTAACTGTTACAAAATGGTTTGATTAGCTGTTTCAGTTTCTCATGAATGTCAGCCTGTGTAGAACAAGACACACAAAGTGCATGTGGAGCATAAAAGGCAGGGGTGGGGGTGGGGGCAGTGTGGCTCAATGGTAAAGCCCTTGCCTCCTGTGCATAAGGCCATGATTTGATCACCAGCACTACAAAATATAGGGGAAAAATAAGAAATCCATGTATGCATAGAGAGAGACATTGTAAACACACTCTTTCTCTCTCTCTCTCTCTCTCCACACACACACACACACACACACACACACACACACACACACACATACACACAAGCTCACCCATTCTTTATGCTTACAGTGTTTTTTCTGTATTACACATCTAAACAGGAGCCTTAAGTTACACTTTTGGGACTGTGTGTAGAGGGAGCATTTTCAAGGACAATGACATTTTGTCCTGACCAGAGCTGGAATGGAATAATAATTTCGGAATGACCGCCTGAGCCTCTGGGATCGTCATGGCTACCTCCTCTAACCGGCACACATGCCACAGCTGGCAGGCAGTGTTTGGAGATGATCGTCTTATGACTGCCATCCAAAGGTGCCATCCTGCCCACTCCTGGGGAGCATGCCCGGTTTTGAAGGCTGTCTGAGGCCTAACCTGCAGGCTCATCTTCAGTCCCTGCAAGCAGAAGGCAGCTCACGGGCCTGCCGTCTCCAGCCAGGCCTCCTCTAGAGCCAGCCAAGAACTTCAGCGTGCTCTGCAGGGGAATGTCGCATTATGAGACCCAGCTTCCCTGAGCAGTCTGCTGTTGCCTTCCTAGTTGACAGAGGTCAGCCCCTCAGGTTGTCATGGTTACAGCTAAAAGGAAAGTTTGCTTTGGGTTCTGGGGCTCTGGGAAGAGGTAGGCTCAACTCAGGATGGGCGGGTATCTCAGTTGGGTTTTAAAGTTATGTATGGCTCTGTGCTGATCTTGGCTTTGTTTCTGTAGAACTACTCTGAAGTAGAGCTGGGTTTGAGGGCCAGGGAAGGCGGATGTCGGCAGGGAGCATTCGGCTCCAAGAAAAGGGATAGACCAGAAAGAGAGGACTTGCCCTAGGAGGGTCAGAGTCACGTAGAACCCTTAGGGCCCCACAGGCTATTATTCTGTGTGAACTCCTAGTAGAATGAGCCTCAGAATCTACCATCGGGCCTAAGTCTGTGGCTTAGATTGTGTAGCGTTGTCTGTTGTGGATGAAGCCCTGGGTTTATTCCTTGTACCACATCAGCTAGGTGTGATGGCACATGTCCGAATCCCAGGGCTCAGGAAACTGGGGGTTGGAGATCACAAGTTCAAGGTGCAACTACATAGCAACTTAAAGGTCAGAGTCTATAAGGAAAAAAAAAAATTTAAGTTCCCAGCCTTTTATCTGAGTGTCTAGCCTGTTACTCCTACAGGTTGTTTGAAAATCCTTTGTAAACCCCAAAATGTGGCTGGGGGGGGACAGGAGGCAGTGGGGGGAGGCCTCTTGACTGACCAGCTAAGTTTCCTCAAGCAGAGGGTCTTACCTCCCTGTGCAAGCTGAGTCACTTCAAGCTGAGGCGTAGAACCCAGGCCACCTTTGGCATTGTCTCAGTGGGGGCTGCCATGCTGACTTTCTGGACAGTTGCTACATCTGACACTGTCAGAGCCAGGGACTGAGCCAGTGTGAGGAATGCAGACAGGAGATGTGTAGCACGGAAGCAGGCCCAACACCGATGTGGGGAAGGGACAGTGACAGGGCACTCCCCATATGTTGGGGTTTGTGATCTGCCTGCTCAGCTGCTGGGTCCCAAGCACAGGTGAACTTGAGTCCCCTCAAGCCAGCCTCTGCTCTAGATTTTGACAATCCGAGAACAAGTGTGTAGGAGATTGGCTCCTATTTGGGGTCAAAGGACACCAGTTCTTGGTACTTGATGGGAACAGGATGTTGTAGGCAGGCTCAGGAGTGGGATATCTTCTCTCCGTGCCCCCCAAATCCAGGCCAGATTCCCTTCTCTGCACCGCAGAGAAGTGAGGAGTGAGGGACTGTCCTGGGGGTGGGGGAAGGCCTCAGCTGAGAAGCTGTCTGAGGACAGACCCCACAATGGACCTTTGGGACTTCTCAGGACATCGGCAATGTTGTATGTACTGCAAGTTGACTTTATTTATTTTGTAGAAAAAAAAAAAAAAAGAATATTATTTGCAGGGACCCAAAACAGTACCCTAATTAAAAAGTACAAATAATAATATTATTAATAATAGGAGCGATTCACATGCCACACACATATCAGGACACCCAAGGACCATGCAGAAGATGAGAGAGGACCAGCTCATGGAAGCCCAGGATGCTAAAGGGGTTTTGAGGGTCTATTATTGATCAGAAGATACAATACGAGAGCCCTTTCATATAATACGAGGGCCCTTTCTGCTGTATTGCTTAGGTGTCCACAACAGCAGAACCACTCAGGGGGGAAGATGGACAGAAACCCATTACACAGCCATCCAGTGCAAATCCTCAAGGTCTGGAGAGGGACAGTGTTGGGGAGAGTCCTGGGCACCTCCTCTAGTGATGTGCTAGAATTGTGCTTTGGGCTCTTAGCACGGAGTTGGGTAGAGAAAAGTGGCTGGCCATGCTGGTGGGATAGGACAACAGCTACTCCAACTCCAAAGATCAAAGAGCACCCAGGTGGCTTATCACAGTGATGCTCTTTCCTACCATTGGGGGTTGTCTCATGGTGGAAGATGCTCCCACTGAAAGCCATGGGCTTTCTGGCCCTGTGTAGCTAGTCTTTGCTACTTTGTGGGTTCTTTCCCTCCTTTTGTTACCCTCCTCCAGTTTCACTCCCTATCATTAGATAGGAGAAAAAGAAAGATACAGGGGACAGTTAGAGATCCTTTTTTTTTTTTTTTTTTTTTTTTTTTGGTTTTTTGAGACAGGGTCTCTCTGTGTAGCCTTGGCTGTCCTAGACTCACTTTGGAGACCAGGCTGGCCTCGAACTCACAGTGATCCGCCTGCCTCTGCCTCCCAAGTGCTGGGATTAAAGGCGTGCGCCACCACCGCCCGGCTCCGTTAGAGATCCTTAAATCTAATTTCTTCCTTTTGTTTCTTCTTTGCCCTCCCTAAATGACCAACAACCACCAACTCCACCTATCGGGGCTCTAACATTTATATACCCTCTGAAAAGTTCCCAGAATTCCAAACATCACGCAGTTGCAGAAACTATCTGCAGCTGGCAAAACCATGCCTCTGCTAGAGCACAAGGCAAATCATAGTCAGCTGCTGTGGACGGTCAGAAGCGGCCCCATACCCCACACCTGGGATTAAGATGAAGACACATTCTTATATTTCTGTGATTTTCAAAGAAACCAAAACTCCAGAATTGTCACTCTTGCCTAAAGGGGGTAGAAAGGCATTAGGGGCACCAGATGGTTTGACCCCAGACTCTCAAATCCTTCAGCCCTCTTCCATACTAGAGCCTATTTCAGTTGGTCCACAGGCTTGTCCCTTGAGCTTTGGAGGATGGGAGCATCTCTAAAAGGCAGTCTCATGTTAGTTCCATCACAAAGGCAGAGGGATGGTACTGAGACAGGAGAGAAGGGAGTGGAGACCTGAACACATTAGAAGAAGAAGGGTACTTTGCTAAAATTGGTACCTGGAGCTGGTGTGTTGTTTGTGGAGATCCTGTGGGTGGCCCAGTTAGAAGGCCATGAGGAGGTGGGTTTCCTGAGCATGACCACATCCCCTCCCAACTTCCTTCATTTTCAGAAATAGTGGAACCATGCCTTACCTCAAAAGTATGAGGCAAACTTGTCACTCCCAGTGTCTTAAGGGCTTTGGGATCCTTGGTGTCCTTGTCATTACATGAGGAAACTACATGGGGACTCCTTATGAATTCCCAAAGGTAGAGGTACGGTGCTACCCTTACCGCCTTGCATATGCTGCGGATCAGCTTCTTGCTAGAATGCCCATGTCTTCCGCTTCTATTATATTTGGTCTTCAGCTTTGCCTCCTGTCAGCTCTCCATCTCTCCTGGATATTCTAGTCCCTGTGTCTAGCCACCACCCTCCACTTCTTGGTGGGTCCTACAAATGCTACCTTTGTGCCAATACCTGGACCCTCACGGGTCCAGGACCATCTCCTTCCCAGTCTGAGTGGTCATGGCGTGTACATGTGTGCTCATGAGTACATGTATGTGTGTCTGCATTTCTGTTTTGCCTCTGGTGCAGCCACACAGCCCCAGCCTCTTGCTGTCATTGACTTAGACATCCTCCTTGTGGCCACAGATAATCTCCCAGTGCCCGGTGCTACCCCTCTCGTCTGAGTGCTCACAGCCTGGTGTTCAGGGTCAGGTTCATGGACCAGAATGTGAAACCCTTCTCCCGGTGGCTTGCCTGGCTTATTTAATTAAAAATAAACGTGCAGCAAATTCTGCAGCCATTCTCTTCCTTTGTTCCCAGCAACAGTTGAGTCATACAAATGAACAGAACTATTTATAGTCGTGGGAAAGATAGGGCTTCCATTGTGAAGCTTTCCCTCCCCATTCCCAAAGGCCAGGGGCCCAAGAAGAGTATGGGTAAGTGTAAATGTCAGGGCCTGAAGAAAGTTATTTATAGCCTGAGGTTGATGGGTCTGGTGGCCCTTCTTGGAGGCGCCAGATGCAAGCGTGACATCTGACACACTCAGATATTATGGGGCAGGGGCAGGAACTTTATTGACCCACAATCAGAGGACTTGGTGACAAGTCCCATATCTGTCACTGACTTTGGACAAGTCACTTATATCTGGGGGTCAATTTCATTTATGAATGAAAGGTGTAAATTGCCCACAAGCGTTGTCACCAAAAGCCTTGTTAGGGATTTAAAAGTCAGTTAAAGGATTGATTTGTCCTTTTCACATGCCAAGATACTACTTGAGGCTTCATTCTACCATCAGCAAAACTTCAACAACCAACCACATAGGAAGACAGCTAAAAACCCCTTTCAGCTGAGGGATGTAATAGAGTCTCTTCAAGTTGCAGCTGTGTCCCTGCCATAGTAACCTGGATGTAACTTATATTTCAGCCCAATATTTGCCAGCCGTCTGTCACTAGAACACATACCTGAGGCAATCACCTTATAAAGTGAAAAGGGTTGTTTTGGTTCAAGGTTTGGGACATTTTAGTCCATGGTCCAAACATCATGGCTAGAACATGGAAATAAAAGAAGAGGAAGGGCTGGGGCCCGAAGACCTCCCACTGGGCCCCAGCTCTTAAAGGCCCCACCTCCCCCCCAGTGCCACATTCCAAGTAACAGTTCTTTTATTCATGGCCAGCTGAGGGCATTCTGGATACAAAGAATGACAAGCCCCCTTGTCGCCTATGATGTTTCTGGGTAAAATGAATGTTTCCCCAGGGAGAAAGGAACGTTCATGTTGGGACGAAGGGAGATGAATCTGGGGAGGGTTGGGGGGTTGTCTAGGAGCTTTGGGGCAGCTGTGAAGAGGTGGAAGAGAGAAGACCCCTGAGGGCAGTGGCTCCTGAAGAGGAGTCACAGTGGTGAGGCACACCATGAAAGGTTGGGACCCTCCCTGCCTCCCAAAACTCAGTCTCCAGTCTCTGAATTTCCCCCCAAGTCTACACGTTGGCAAATCAAACCATTTCCATCCTATCCTTCGATGATCTAGCTTTCCCAATAACACCCCCAAACCAACGGTTCCCCCCTCCAATACTGCTATCGCTGTCCCAGCTGCACTGGGGACTGGATGCAGTTAGCATAGCCTCTGGGCTGGGCTTCCTGCCATAAATGACCCCTCCAGAGACAAATTGGCCTAATCACAGAGCAAAGAGGTCTGGACACACACCCACCACCCTCAGCCTCTGGCCAGCACAGGCCAGAAGCCTTTTTCTGCCTCCTCCTTCCCCTCACCCCATACAGGGCTCCTGACTCTTCTTGCCCTACATCCCAACCCATCAACACTGGGAGGACCTGAGTACCATGAGGTCCTGATATTGTTACCTAGAAACATTGAGGAAGCAACTGTATCATCTGGGACCTGCCTACCCTGGAACCTGCAGCAGAGTACAGTTAGAGTCCATGCCGGCTCAGTTGTTCTTGGGAAATTACCATATGCGTTAGTTTACTTAAGGTGCCGAGAAGGCCTGATTTCTTTTGGCCGACACTAAGGATTCCTCCAAAGAATTACACCCTCTCACACTCCTTGTGGACTCTTTGAGTTAGCGTCTCACATGGCCCAGGATGAGTTTGCATTTGTTATGTAGTTGAAGATGACCTTGAACCTGTGATCCCTCTGCCTCCACCTCTGAGTGCTGGGATCACGGGCATTCACTACCATGCCTGGTGCATGTGGTGCTGGGGATCAAATCCCAGAGCTTCATGCATACTGGGCAAGCACACTATAAGCTGAGCTACAGCCCCAAAAAAAGAACTCAGAAAAAAGAGGAGGGATCTTATGTATCCCTGATTGTCTTGAAACTCACTTGTAACTGTAAGACGACTTTATTTTATGGGAGGTTTTCCCTCCCCATCCTTATTTCCAGGAATAATAACTACTCATGAAACTCATTAAATATTATGCAAATACCTAGGCTATATAGCTAGGTTCCTCTCTGGCTAGCTCATAACTTCAAATAACCCATTATACTAATATGCATTGTGCCATGTGGCTAATTACTTGAGCTCAGGTACTGTTAGAATCTTCTTCTTTTTCTTTTTCTTTGTTTGTTTGTTTGTTTGTTTGTTTGTTTGACACAGGGTTTCTCTGCATAGCCCTAGCTGTCCTGGACTCGCTTTGTAGACCAGGTTGGCCTCGAACTCACACCGATCCACCTGCCTCTGCCTCCCGAATGCCACCACGACCTGGCTCTGTTAGCATCTTTCTAATCCTATTATAATTTAAGTTTCTTATACCTCTACCTTCCTTCTCCACCTCAATCCCTTCCAACACCCCAATACCAAATAGGAGAGAAAGAAGGTTGAGGGGAAAGGGGGTATAGTTCTCTTCAGTTTCTCCCTGCTGCCTGGGGTCCTTGGGTTCCTTGGGGCAAGTCCAGTCATTGTTTCAGGATATCTCCAGCTTCTTGTCAAGCTCCATCAACAGCAACCAGTAGCAACAGGAGTCGGGGCGGGAGAGTGGGGGATGGTGTGGGAACACCAGCATCCATCTTCCCGCCACCCCACCCCGCCTCTGGTGTTTATCCCCTCTCCACAGTCCTTAGAACTAAACTACCTGCAGCTGGCAAAGAGCCTCTTTCAGAGCCCACATGGGGCAAAGAGTTTGCTGATTCAGCCCTATAACCCACACCTGGGATTAAAACAAAACCACGTCTACATAACATAACTGAGGTTTTAAAGACACCAAAGCTTTCCCGCTAGAAGGTACTATGCGTCTGTTCTCTTCACACCTTGCAGCTTGACTCTCTGGGGACTATCTCTCTCCCAGACTCCTCTCTGCCGCCCAGATGTTCCACCTGTTTCTCAGCCATAGGCCATAGGTTTTTAAATTAACAGATGTTGCATCCATATAGTACACAAGACATTCCTTCCCCCACTCACTATGTAGACCTAGCTGGCCTTGAACTCAAAGAGATCTGCCTGCCTCTGCCTCTCCAGGGTTGGGATTAAAGGAGTGCATCGTCATGCTCGGCCCTTATTCTAGCTTAAAGAAACATTTTTTTAAGGGTGAAATCCATATGATTTTCTTCCCAGTGGTTAAGAACACTTGCTGCTCTTGCAGAGGACCTGGGTTTGGTCTCCAGCACCCTCATCAAGTGGCTCTCAGCTTCCTGTAACTCAAGCTCCAGAGGATCCAATTCCTTCTACTGGGCCCCTGCAGACATCTTCACCCCTGTGATGTACATAAAGCAGACACACACATCCATACACACACACACACACACACACACACACACACACACACACACACACACATCCACATTCATCACACAAGCATACACACAGGGTAGGAAAGTCCTGAAAGCCTGTCCTGCAGGACAGATACTGAAAACCAGAAGTGGGCTGGGATGCAGAGCCCGGATGTCCACTGACCACCACCCACAGAGCCAATGTGTGAGGAGGGGCACATGTCTTCTTCCTTTTGGGTGTGTTCATCAATCCCATTTCTATTTGTACTGCTTGAAAAACGCTCTTTCTCTTAACTCCGTGTTGATTTGAAGCAGTTTCCTGCTAGGGAAAAATACTGTCTGCCTCTGTCTGTGTGGAGAGGGAAGATGCTATGTGATTTGACTCATTCAGAGCATCTTCTCGGGCACAGCGCTTCTCCCTGCCCTGGCCCTGCAAGGGTCTGTCACCCAAAAGGAAGGCATCTTCATACTGGGCCCAAAGCCCACAGCTTCCTAACGCGTGTTCTGCTATGTTGAGAAATGTCAGAACTTGCCCATGGAGACAGGAATCCCAGAGGGACTGCACCTGACATCTCGCTTGCTCTCAGTATCCCCTCTGTACCTGACCAGTCAGAGCAGTGGGTGATGATTACTAATATTTAATGTTGAACTATTATCTTAGTATAACCAGTGGTTATTCCTTAACCAGGTGTATACCCAAATAACCCCACAGAGAGACCAGCATCTATTTAATTAGCCTAGAGCACAATGCTGCACAATAATTACTCCATCCTAAACATCTAAGCTAGTAGTTTCCTCCCATTCAGATTTCCCACGTTATACTTGCTTTTTACTCATCTCCTACTCCCGGTTCGTTTCTCCTGATGTTTCCCAGCCTTCTCCTCAAGACTCCGTCCTCTCCTTCCTCCTCTTCCTCCTCCCCTCACTGGATAGGATGTGCCACTCTATTCTGTTATTGTTCAGATTGGCTAGTTTGTTTTTATTGGCAACACGGAGAACAAATGGTGACACGTTTATACAAACCTGAGACAGGAAATACTTAGACTAAACACCACAATGCGGTGTCCTGATTGAAACCGGATAGTGGGGTGGAGAAATCAGCATCTGAATGAACAAGGGTAAACTGTCTACAGTCCACAGGAACATTTTGCCAACGGGTGAATGAATGAGTGAGTAAAAGAATGAATGAATTGATGTGATGGAGGCCAAGAAGCAGTTGGGACAAGTACCTGTGCCTTTCTTTCATCGTGATAAAATGTGTGCAATATGAGATTTACTTGTCATGATATCCAGGCCATTCATTTTTTAAAAAATATATTTATTTATTTTATGTGTATGAGTGTTCAATCTGCATGCACACCTGCATATCAGAAGAGGTGGGTGTCAGATCACATTATGGATGGTTGTGAGCTACCATGTGGTTGTGGGGAATTGAACTCAGGACCTCTGGAAGAGCAGACAGTGCTCTTAACCTCTGAGCTATCGCTCCAGCCCAATCCAGGCCATTCGTCATGGACCATTCTCAACGCTGGTTCTAGGACATTGCCCTCATTCTTAAAGAAGGTCCCTGTTTCCCTGGTACCAAAATAGGTACCAGCAGGTTCAGTTCATTCCCACAAATCCTGACCAGGAGCCTTCTGAATGCAGGACCCACACCAGCCTCAAGGACACAGGGAAGGAGGCACGCAGCCCCTAACTCCTGAGCTCCCAGGGTGTCCATGGGAACAGATGTCCCATATCAGATTGCCATCATCAATGTCGTAGGTCCTTCATTTATAATCATCTACACAATAAAGCCCCCAAACAGGAGCAGCAAAGCTCACTGTCAACGTTTCTACCGGTGCCTCCCTTGGATACCCGACGGGCTGTCCAGTGTGAAGTAGGTGGGTTCATGGGTAGCTCACCCACTCTGTCCTGCTCTCCACACTTGACTGCTCAGATCTGCCTGTGGCAGTAGCTCTCCAGGGAGCTTTATCAGTCACTCCAACAGGCTGACGAAGGTGGCTGCAGTACACTTGTCTCAAGCACGGAAGCAGTGAAAGCTGGCGGCCTAGCCAGTCGGGGCCACATGGGACCTTAAGCAGGACTCTCAGCTGAAGCTGCCTGTCTCCTTCATCCCTACGATAGGGAAGGTGGTAGTGTCTGTTTCACGTGGTCAGGATAAGGGTTCGATGCAATTGTCAAGTGCAAGTTCCACCTGAGACCTTGTTTTAAAGAGTGAAATATGAGCCTCTGATGGGGGAGGGGGAGCACACATATATGCATTATGGCTTATGCTGAGGCAGGAGGATCATTGCAAGTCTGAGGTCATCCTGGGCTATTTAGTGTGTTCCAAAGCAGTGTAGGCTCCAGAAGTGAGACTTGTTCCAAAAGCCAGTGGGTCCTTTAAGGGGGAAAACAATTAAAAGAGTGTGCAGCTCTAGGGACTGGCTGTCCAGTTTCAAAGCTATCCTTAAACAACTTAGACCTCCCAAGGTTTCAGCTGAACTATAAAACAGAAGCAATGATGGTCAAGCCCTGGGGTGAGAGAGAATCAGGAGTGGACCCCTGCAGAGAAGTCTTTGCACCATGCTCTCTGGCTTTTCAGTACTATCTGGCCATTTAAAAAAACAAAAATTTTTTTTTCCAAGACAGGGTTTCTCTGTGTAGCCTTGGCTGTCCTTGACTCACTTTGTAGACCAGGCTGGCCTCAAACTCACAGACATCAACCTGCCTCTGCCTCCCGAGTGCTGGGATTAAAGGCATGCGCCACCACGCCTGGGCTGGCCAATTTTTGTTATGATTATTAACACAGCGACTGCAATTGGGGGTGGACTTTCCCCCACTACTCTGTCCATTCGTCCTGAAGGAAAGTTGACCACACCAGCTCTCCTCTGCCAGGTTGGCACCTGCCCTCCGGCCTCTGAGGAGGTTTGGCTCACACCCACACGGCCCTGCACATCCCAGCTTCCTCTCACCTTTCCATAGAGAAGGCTTGGAAGAACTGCCCAGTGAGCACTGGCTGGCCCCAGGATGCGGCTCCGAGTGAGAAGGCATATGAGCACGTTTGGTTTGGGAGGAGAGACGGAGCAGAGCCTGTGCCAGGAGTGAGATGAGAACAGAAACCGGATCAGGAAAGCTGAGCAGAGATCGCCACTCATTCAGTGGCCTCGTTTGTGGAGGACATCTGGCTCCAATAGGGGGATGATTTTAATAAGGCCAAGATATCTCCCTCAGCTCAACAGACTCAGAAGGAGCCAGTGGAAAGCCTGTGATGCTGTGAGAAGAAACACGGGGAGGCAAAGGGCTGCTGGGAATGAGGAGGGTGATTCATAACCAAGGGAAGACCAAGGGCCTACGTGGTGACATGTGAGATATGTTCAGAAATGGAGGTGCAGGCTGGGGATGTGGCTCAGTTGGTAGAGTGTCGTAATGATCTAGACCTTGCAATCATCCTCCCACCTCTGCTTGAAACCCTAGGTTGGGCCCCCATCACTGCATAGACCAGGTGTGTTGGCGCACACCTGCAACCCCAGCATTTAGGAGGTGGAGGCAGGAGGACAGGAAGAGCATAAGGTTATGTTCAGCTACATGGAGAGTTCAAGGACACCCTGAGCTACATCCAATCTCAATAAATAAATAAATTTAAAAAAATAAAATACAGAACTGAAGCCGGGCGTGGTGGTGCATGTCTTTAATCCCAGCACTTGGGAGGCAGAGACAGGTTGATCACTGTGAGTTCAAGGCCAGCCTGGTCTACACAGGCTGGTCAAGGCCAGCCTGGTCCAGGACACAAAGATACAGGGAAACCCTGTCTCAAAAACAAACAAACAAACAAACCAGAAGAGGAGTGGCCTGAGACAGATACCAGGGATGTCAGGAGTCGCCTCTGAATACCTCTCATGTCCACACATGCTGGGAAAGCAGGAGAGTTACTGAGTGGCAGCCACCTCCACTGTCCCGTTCGTTTGACGTTGCAGCCATCTGCTTGTTCCCAAACATCTGAGTGACTGTAACATTCTAGTGACCCAAGACAGAGCAGACTTGCTGGCTGGAGCCCCAGGAAAGGCAGAGGGAGATGGTCTAAGAACGCCAAAAAAGAAGTCAACTAAATGATGCTGTGATTCCTAGAAGTTCCCACGCCACCCACATCCCACCACTGCTCTATGACTCCAAAGGAGAGATTAATTCCTGCTGAATCAGCACCAGACGAGCGCCAAAACCCAAGAAAAGGGCTGTCAGGCTGTGAACATGGTGTGAATGAGTGGAGATGCAGCCAAGGGCCAAGGGCTGGGCGTTGTCGTGATTTTACAATTGTTGGCAAGGTGGCTGTGTAGGGCAGGGCTGGCCTCCAGAGCTGAGGCTGTTTATGGAATGGCAGATATCGCCTAGCTCTCTCACATTATGAAAAGCTGTCCCAAGATCAGACTGTTCCCTTCAGGGAGCAGGAAGGATCCCCTCACCAGAACTCTCCAGGGCTCATTCAGGACATGAGCAGCAGGGGATTGGGTGAGGGTTGGGGGGGCCACTGCTGAAGAAGATGCTAAACACAACGCTTATCCTTTCACTACATATAAAAGCAAACGGGACCAAGGTGACTCCATCTGCAATTCACAATTCTAACACCACTTGGAAGGCAGAGGCAGGAGGATCATTGCGAGGTCTAGGCTAGCCTGTGTAGAGAGACCCCGTCTAAAAATAAAAACAAAACAAAACAAAAACAAAAAACTAAAACAAAAACCTCTCTGAACCACTCCAGTATTTGTTTGTTCGTTATTTATTTGTGCATGTGTGCACGTGTATATGTGTGTATGTAGTTGTGTGCACCATGGCATGCACGTGGACATCAGAGGATAACTTACAGGAATCAGTGTTTCCTTCCACCATGTGGAAATGGGCCCAGAGATAAAACAGTTTGTCAAACCTGCCAGTGAGCACCCTTACCTACTGAGCCAGCTTGCTAGATCTGGCTACACTTTTTTTTTTAATTTTTAAATTTTATTTTGATGTGTCTGAGTGGTTTGTCTGCATGTATATCTATGCACCATGTGTGTGCCTGGTACCCCAAGGCCAGAAAACGGTATCAGATTCCCCAAGGCTGGAGTTACAGACATTTGTGAGCTGCCATAAAAGTGCTGGGACCTGGGCTCAATATCCAAGTCCTTCGGAAGAGCAGCCAGTGCTTTCATCCACTGGACCATCTCTCCAGCCACCCCCTGAGAACATTTTAAAGCCTCCCTCTACCTCTTGAAATGTCTTGTCCCCCCCCCCCCAGGTTTGTTGAACCCCAGATTGTTGGACCCACCCCAGGTGGTTCTGCCCCAGCAGATTTATATTAGCACCTCAAGGGCAAATACAGCTGACTCTAGGGCCAGCTTTGGGACTTCCTGCTTTCCTCTGTCCTCAGAGGAGGATCCTATGGGTCTGGAATAGAGTTTAGGGTTTGGGCTGCTTAGAAGTATCCAGGGAGGAAGATGAAGTGGGTCCATGCCTGTAAGCCCAGCAATTAGGAGGCAAAGTCAAGAGACTCACAAGATCCAGGCCAGCCTAGGCTACATATAGAGAGCTGACTCACAAGACAAAAGGAAATAAAATAAAAAGAGTATCCAGACGGTCCACAGCTACCACTGTTAGGGTTACTATTCGGTTTAGTTAGGATTACTATTGCTGTGATGAAACACCACTGCCAACTTGGGGGAAAAGGGTTTATTTCACTCACAGTTTCATACAGTTCATCATCAAAAGCAGTGAGGGCAGGAACTCAAGCAGGGCAGGATGCTGGAGGCAGGAGCAGATGCAGAGGCCATGGAGGGGTGCTGCTTACTGGCTTGTTCCCCAAGGCTTGCACAGCCTATGGTCTTATAGAACCCAGTCCCATCAACCCAGGGGTGGCACCACCCACAAACAGCTGGACCCTCCCCATCAATCACTAATTAAGGAAATGTCCTACATGCTTGCCTACAGTCTAACTTTATGGAGACATTGTCTTAATTGAGGGTCCCTCCTGTTCAGATGACTTTGGCTTGTGTTTGAGTCAGCCTGATTCCGTGACAGGCTTCGTTTTTTCATTGACCCAGCCTGGGCTTAAATTTCTGTTTTTCAGAAATAGAGACTTCAGTTATAGGGAAAAAAAAAATTTAAAACCCACAGAAAATGGGCAGCCAATCAAAACCGGCCAAGACATCTGGCCAGAGGAGATAAGCTTGATCAACTGTCTTGGGTGGGGGGTGTGCAGGGGGCAGGGGGCAGGGGTAGGGGTGGCTAACTCCTGACTTAACTCCTGACTTGGTGCCAGCCAATCCCCATTCCCATGCCTGTGCTTCTAGTTCACACCAATGGAAATAAAGATGACCTAACTGTATCTGGGATTCCCCTAACTGGCTTTAAAAAGAGCCTGGGAGCTCACCTCAGGGTAGCCACTTTGTAAAGCGGCTGACCCCTGCATGCAGGATTCTTACTTTTGCAAAAATAAAAACACTCTTGCCAATTGCATGTGTGAGTGGTGGTCTCTGAACAGCAAGTTTCAGACCTGTTTCCTTGAGCCCTAACAAACCAAGCTGTCAATTCCACCACAGTTCACTCTGGGGGAACTGACGTGACTACCATCTTTACTCGCAGAGCAACAAGGGTTCTGGACACAAGCACGGGTGAGCCTCAAGCAGCCACACGGGGTGGTCTGCACCAAACCCAGGCGATGACCCACCATGGCTGTGCGCACGGAGTCCCCTCCTCTAGACTTCTCCAGCCTATGTGCTCCAGTCCAGGCCTTGAGGCCGCGTGCATTTGGGGCAGACTTGCACACAGTTGGTTTCGAGCTGGGACCGCAAAGTCACGGGTGAGGGTCCTCCTTCTCTGAGGGCTGCTGGCTGGCAGTCCGCAAGCCCAGCTGTGGTGATGGTTTGTAAGCTGAGCTGATTGGCTTGGCTCAGGCTGAGCCCATACAATACTCCACCCTTTCCTCCAGCTCTTTCGTTCTTTCCATCCCCCACCCCTTCCAAAAAGGGTTCCTCAGCCTTGGGAGGAATGACATAGACGCTAAATACTCGCTCCTCCGCCCCCAGTGAGGCACCAAGCCCTTGTACCCTCTCATTATCCCTCCGCATCCAGAACGTGGTTGTTGGCAAGTCTCAGTAGAATCTCTCCTACTATAAGACACAAATGGAAGAGAAGAAAAAGAGGAAGTGGGGGAAGAAAATAAAACCTAACTGGGCGCAGGCTGCAGTTATAGCCTATAATTGAAGCAAACGTGGGGAAGCACCTTAGCCGCTACATCCATTAGCAAAGCAATAGCAGCTGCTTCCCCGCTGGAGCCTGTGACTTCCCTGGTTACAGGTTTTGTCTAAGTTCCCAGCACCAGATAAGACTCCTCCCCCACCCCCACACCCCGGGTGGAGGCCTAAGTCCTATCAAACAAGTGTTCTATCTATAATCACTTGTGCCGCCATTGTACAAGGTGCTTCATCCTGCCTGGCAAATTCTCTCTGGAGGCCTGCCTGTAGGACCCACAGGGTCCAGCAGGATAGGACTCCTGGCCATCAGTCTCCCCGGCAACCTTAGGAGCCCCTTCCAGCACTACAGGAGCTGGGCTGCAGGAAACAGACATATATTCAACACTGTCCCAGCCTTATTTCTCCAAGCCTGCCACCAAAGTTTGTGCTGTCCTCAGCAAGAGGGGCTTAGCATTCAGTTCTGGGATTCAATCAACATGAATAACAATAGCCTTTTATTTGTCTTAGGAGCCTCCGGGGCCTCTGTAGCCAACAACCAAGGAGGTGACTACTCCAGCATTGGGATTCCCAAATAACAACCCCCCACCCCGACCCCCGCCCAAGCACCTGTTTTACCTGTGGCTGTAGGCACAGGGCATTACAGACTTTCTCCAATCATCCCTGTGAGTGGTACCCTTATCTCACCCAACCTTAAAGCTCCCACGATTTCCACAACTACACCTGGCCTTTGTGGACTGATTCCCCGTGCTTGGTCCTTCAGGTACTCCCTCATGTCTCTCAAATGGGTTCCGAGATCTTCAAAAGACTTGGTGGTTAGCATTATGTCATCTTTATAGCAAAGCCTTCTTCCAGAGGATGGGGGGTAGGGGGGGATGGGACAGCATCACAGTGTCCCGAACCACTGTTCCATATCAGATAGTGAGGTTACAAAAATGATCTTGTGGAAGCATTCCAAGAGCCCGTTATCGTCTGTTCTGAGCGAATAGCCGGTGACTGCAGAAGCTTGAAACTAAGAAGGTGCCAAAGTCAAACATAAGCGAGGTCTAAGACATCGTGGAGAGACCCCACCCACTACTACCAACTGCTTCCTCAGTAGGTCAATGTTGGGGACAGTAGCAGGATAGGAGGCCCCATGGGCTTCTTCTCCACCACCCTGAGTCACCCTCCCTGAGCCATCTACCTTCCACACCCGGGAGTTTTCTCCACCTCTGATGACCTCTGTGGGGCTGGCTCAAGCTGCCCAGTCCCACCTAGGGCCAAGAAGACTCCTGTCCCTACTCTCCCCTGCTGCCCACAGTGGTTCGCTGGGTTAGAGGGGCACTGGTTTGGCACTGGTGGCTGTAGCCACAGCTGTTGCTTCTCCATCTGCCACACCTGGATGTTGCGGGAGGCCCTAGCTGGGCAAACTGTCTCCACCCCTAACGTGTTCTCCGCCTTTAGAGAGACTTACTTATTTATGGTGCACGCATTAGGCAAGCACTCTATTGCTCAGCTGTCTCCCCTTCTCTAACATACACTTTTGTGGGAAGGGTGAGTCCTGCTCAGTCTGGAGTGTGTGATAACTGCCCACCCCTGGGACCGACCTGATCATCTTCACCTGTATTGTCCAGTCGTGGATGCCTTCTGTGAACTTCTTCCCACCTGGGGCTGAAGGCAAACAGACTCTTCATTAGAGCATAGTATTGGCAAGAGTCCTTGCCCGCCTCTGAAATCTCTTGATTTATTGTCTGCGTTTCTTTTAACATTCTCCCACCAGAATGGCCCGTTACACTCTGATTACAGTATGCTGGGGGTATCTCTATCCCACAGCTCCAAACTCTTGCATATTCTACCTGCAGATCAGTTCCAGAGGGCTAAGATCACCAACATTATCAGGCTAAGCACAGCAACAACCCCACTTCTGGTACTAATTTTCTGTGTTAGTTACTTTTCTTATTTCTGTGAGAAAATAACTGACAAAGGCCATTCAAGGAAGGAGTGGTTTGCTTCAGCTCATGGTTTGAAGTCATTATCCATCAAGGTGGTGGAGAAGACACGGCAGCTGGAGTGAGTATGTGGCAGCTGGTCACAGTGCATACAGTTGATATAGAAGGATGACCATCACAAAGCCCTATGCAACTGCACAAGCCACATGTGCAGGAAACAGGCTACAGATGTGTACAGGAGTTCCAGTTAGGAGACGCCAGCCTTTTGTTGGAACCTCAAAGGGGTCCATGATTCTTAAGATGCTCAGAATCATTTGGTAGCAGAAGACCAGAGCCAGACAGGGAGGTTTGAGCCCCATGGGGTGTTATTTATATTCATAGGACCTAGACTGAGTCCCTGAGCTTTCTGAAGGTATTTCTTGCCTGTATGATGTGACACTTCCCTTATGTGGCTGTTGGGTACACAGGAGAATGGGGTGGAATCTACACTGACCTGCCAGTGGTTAGGTGATGATCAGTTGAATTTGTTTTGTTATGTCTGATGTCATGCTGAAGTCTCTAACACCCCTGGACAATCTCTTTACCATCTTGAATCGCAGCTATGCCTCCCATGAACATTCTCAGTAGGGAGAATGTTCCCACAAAGCCCGCCAGGGTCTCTAGTGAATGTGTGCTGTCAACAGGCCTGACAAGAGAAAGAATAGACCTGCAAGGATATGGCTGGTCTTCCCCTTGGGCTGTACCCATTGGCAAAGCTGACCAGGGTGGTCCACAATGCCTGGACTACCAGAACATGTGACAGATGCCAGCACCCTCGTGAGGTAAGAGTTTCTAGAGAATTCCACACTGATCTTGGGGTGCGGGCAGGGGCACAGGGGCAAGAAGACCTCATAGCATCTGTGTCCACCTGAACTCTTCACAGCGCCAAAGCAGAACACCTGGCAAAGCTTTCTTAGGAATCTTGGGGCCCAGTGGCCCTTGATGACTCCTAGTTCCCCTCTGGGGCCCAGGTGGTAGTTCATGGGGGCTCTCTGTAACTGTTTCTTTTTCTGTTCCCATGATAAAATACTCAGACCAAAGCAATTTAGGGGAGAAAGCAGCTGTGACTCACAGTTGAGGTTACAGTTGCATTTTCCTTTCTGTTGCTATAAAACACCCTGACAAAAAGCAGCTTAGAGAAGACAGGGCATATCCGGTTTACAATTCCAGCCTACAACTCATCGCTGTGGGGAAGGCAAGGCAGGAACCTGAAGCCTCCAGTCATAGCACAGTCAAGGGGCAGAGGGAGGATGAGTGTACACATGCCTTCTGCTCAGTTTCTGCTCTGCTCCCCTTCTCTATTCATATAGGACCCAAACCTGGGGGACGATGTCACCCACCTTTAGGCCCTGTCTTCCTGCATCAATTAGCACAATCAAAGCGAATCCCCCATAGACATGTTGCATTAGTCAGGGTTCTCCAGAGAAACAGAACAATAAAGTGAATACATATGTGTGTGTGTGTGTGTGTGTGTGTGTGTGTGTGTGTGTGTTCATTCTGAGAGCAGGGAATGGGATGGGGTGCCTAATGTGGCTCCAGGGGTCTGCAGCAACATCCTCCTCAGTCTCCACTCCCATGTCGGCAAGTGGAGCAGTTTTACTTCTGCCCTGTAGACATCTCATCCCCACCCCATGTGCCACCTTCCCATGTGGTTGTTCATGTGGGAGATGCGAGATAAAGTTAGCTCAGGGTATAGCTCAGAGGTAGAGTGCCTGGCCAGACTGTGTGAGCCATGGGTGTGGCTCCCAGTACACAAAAGTAGAATCAAATAAAAACCCTAAATAAAAATAGGAAATGAGCCTGGTGTGGCGGCACAAGCCTTTAATCCCAGCACTTGGGAGGCAGAGGCAGGTGGCTCACCATGAGTACAGAGAGCAGCCTGGTCTACAGAGAGAGAGTTCCAGGACAACCAGGGCTACACAGAGAATCCCTGTCTTTAAAAATTGTTTTTTAAATAAATAAATAAAAATAAAAAGAGGTAGGTGGGCAGGCTTAGGAGTGCACACCATAATCCCAGCACTCAGAAGGCAGATGCAGGTGTATCTCTGAGTTCAAGGCTACCTGGTCTACAAAGCAAATTTCAGGACAACCAGGGTTACAGAGTAAGACCTGTTAAAAAATGTTGAGCATTTCTTTAAATGTTTCTCAGCCACTTGATATTCCTCTGTTGAGAAGTCTCTGTTTAGTTCTGAGCCCCATTTCTCAATTGGGTTATTTGGTTTGGTGGTGTTTAATTTCTTGAGTTCTTTATATATTTTGGATATTAGACCTTTGTCAGATGTAGGGTTGGTGAAGATTTTTTTCCCAGTCTGTAGGCTGTCGCTTTGGTCTGTTGAGTGTCTCCTCCCTTACAGAAGCTTCTCAGCTTCATGAGGTCCCATTTATTAATTGTTGACCTTAAGGCCTGGGCTGTTGGTGTTCTGTTCAGAAAGTTGTCTCCTGCGTCAATGTGTTCCAGGCTCTTCCCCACTTTTTCTTCTAACAGATTTAATGTCTCTGGTTTTATGTTGAGGTCTTTAATCCACTTGGACTTGAGTTTTGTGCATGGTGACAAATATGGATCCAATTGCATTTTTCTACATGTAAACATCCAATTAGACCAGCACCATTTGTTGAAGATGCTATCCTTTTTCCATTTAATAGATTTGGCTTCTTTGTCAAAAATCAAGTAACCATATGTGTGTGGATTCATTTCTGGGTCTTCAATTTGATTCCATTGATCAGCCAGCCTATTGCTGTGCCAGTACCATGCTGTTTTAATTACTATTGCTCTATAGTACAGCTTGAAATTGGGTATGGAAATTCCTCCAGAGGATCTTTTATTGTATAGGATTGCTTTTTCTTTTGATTGAAATGTTCAATGTCTTTAGTAGTCAGAGAAATGCAAATAAAAATGACTCTGAGATTCCATCTTACATCCATTAGAATGGCTAAGATGAAAAATTCAAGTGACACCACATGCTGGTGAGGATGTGGAGAAAGAGGAACACTCCTTTATGACTGGTGGGAATGCAAACTTGTACAACCACTTTGGAAATCTATCTGGTGCTTTCTCAGAAAACTGGAAATAGGGCTTCCTCAAGACCCAGCTATCCCACTCCTTGGAATATACCCAGAAGATGCTCCACCTCACAACAGGGACATATGCTCAACCATGTTCATAACAGCCTTATTCACAATAGCCAGGACCTGGAAACAGCCCAAATGTCCCTTAGTTGAAGAATGGATTTTAAAAAAACTGTGGTACATTTACACTATGGAATACTACTCAGCTATTAAAAACAAGGAAATCCCAAAATTTGTGGACAAATGGATGGGACTAGAAATGATCATAATGAGTGAGTTAACCCAGAAGCAGAAAGACTCACATGGTACATACTCACTTAAAATTGGGCACTAGCCCAAAAGGCACGTCCCACAAAAGTCTTCACTTACCAGGAGATTAGGATAGATGTGAGGACATCCTACTGAGAAGCTAGGTAAGAGAAATATAGGAGATGGAGAAATAGAAGGACCCAAAGGGGTCCTAGAAACCTACAAGAAGAACATCGTGATGGGTGGATCGGGGCCCAGGGGGTTCTGTTCAAACTATTGCACTAACCAAGGACAATAAAATAGTAAACATCGAAACCCTACTCTGACCTACCCAATGGACAAGACATTCTCCACAGTTACGTGGAGAGCGGGGACTGACTTTGACATGAACTCTGGTGCTCCATATTTGACCACCTCCCGTTGGTAGGAAGGCCTGATGGCATTCAAAGAAAAAATAAGCAGGCTACCAAGTTGAGACTTGATAGCTTATGACCATATAGTGGGGGAGGAGGTCCCCCTTAGTCATAGACCTAGGGGAGGGGAATAGGGTGATAGCGGGAGGGAGGGAGGAATTGGAGGATACAAGTGAATGGGATAACAATTGAGTTGTAACCTGAATAAATTAATAAAATTAAAATTAAAATATGTGTTAAAAAGACAAACAAACAAACAAATACAATGGGTATGGGACTGGAGAGATGGCTCAGAGGTTAAGAGCACTGACTGTTCTTCCAACGGTCTTGAGTTCAATTCTCAACAACCATATGGTGGCTCAAAAACATCTATAAGGAGATCTGTTGCCCTCTTCTGGCCTGCAGGTGCACATGCAGACAGAATACTGTATAAATAATAACGTACATCCTTTAAAAAAAAAAAAGGGTAGGGAGGGCAGTTCAGGTTAACTGCACTTACTTCCCTGCAGAGGACCTGAGTTTGGTTTCCAGTAGCCATAACAGGCATCTTACAATTGCCTGTGACCCCTGCACCAGGGAGATTGGATGACTCTGGCCTCTCTGCAGGTACCCACACTTACATGAGCATACCCACACCGACACGTGCCCCCATCCACAGGCAATTTGAAATAAAATAGAAGGGGCTGCAGAGAAGGACTCAGCATCTAAGAGCCCTTACAATTCTTGCAGGGGGTCTGGGTTCAGTTCCCGGGACCCAAATAGTGGATCATAGCCACCTGTAACTCCAGGCCCATGAGATCCAACATCTTCTGGCTTCTATAAGCTCTTTCAGACATGTGGTGCACACAAACCCATTCAGCTACACATGCATACTCACATCAAAATTAAATAAAATATTTAAAAGTTTTTTTCTTTTTTGATCTTAGTTATTACTTATTTGTGTGGTGGGGGAGGGGGGTATCAGGGAGAGATCAGATCACCTGGAGCGGTTGAGAGCTGTCTGATGTGGGTGATGGGAACTGAACTTGGGTCCTCTGCAAGAACAGCGTGTGCTCTTAACCGCTGAGCCATCTCTCAATATCCAAAAGATACATATTTTTTTAAAAGAATAAAATAGTAAGATCCAGGCTTGGTGTTACACTTTCAGAATCCCAGACACTGAGGAGGTTAAAGTAGAAAGATTGTTTAGCCCAGGAGTTAAGGGATAGCCTGGGCAACAAATGAGGTCTTTCTAAAGAAAGGTAGGATGTACAACAGTCTATAAGGGATCTGATGCCCTCTTCTGGCATGCAGGTATACATGCAGAGGACTTATACACATAAAATACATATACAAATAATGTTGGGGAAAGAATTTTAAAAATCAAGAAAGATACGATGAATTGTATGAAAGGGTAATTACTCTGGACCTCTGATATTCATTTGTTACGAGTGAAAAACTTATATTCTTGGAGGGCGTGGTTGGTTTTTGTTTTTTGACTCTCCCTCCCCCCAGCATTTTTATTAATTCTTTGTAAGTTTGACATCGTGAACCTTAGTCCCACTCATCTTTCCATTCCCTCACATTTGCCCTCCGCCCATGAAACCTTACCCCAAGCAAAAGAAAATAAATAAATAAATAAATAAATAAATAAATAAATAAATAAATAAAGCAAAGCATAGGAAACATCTTGTAGCAGCTGTAGCATGTCACAGTGTATCCTACAATATATCCCTCTGTTCACACATCTTCACTTGTACATGTTCTTTGCAGTGAGTCACATTGGTCTGGTTCGAGGCTCTGGCTTCTGTGACATCATCAATAGTGGATCCTCATCTGGACTTTTCCCACTTAATCCTGTTGTTTCCCTGTATCGTGGAGATCCTACAGCTTTGGATCACCAGGACCTGCCTTTCCATGTACTCCAACAGTTCACAGATGACGTAGATTTTGGGATGAGTGGTAACTGACCTGGTCAGCCCACTGGCTCTCTTTTATCTGCACCACCAGGGCAAGCTCTATAGCACTGCTCCAGCTGGTCCACTCAAGGCCACCACTGGCAGGAGGCAGGGTCAGGTTCTTTGGGGCACCCACACCTCCAGAGCTAATTCCACTATGCTGCCCAGTTGAGGCTTGGGGATCACTCTCCCACATACTTCAGTTGGTGAGGGACTAGAACAGCCCTCCTGCTCTTATACCCCTGGGGCTGGCTCACCCATGCCATTGTGTTGCCCAGGTGAGATGCAGGGCCCTCTCTCTCCAGTGCTACAGCCAGCGAGAGGCAGGGAGAGCTCTCCCAGTTCTCATGACCCCTGACTACCTCCTTGCCCATGCCTCCTCAGGGCAGATAGGTAGCAGGTGACTGACAGGGCCAACACTCCAGTGCTCATGCCCTCAGGATCAGTCACCTCATCCCCCCCCCCCACCACCATCAGGGCCTGCTTTCCTGTGCTGCCCAGGTGACACACAAGCCCTCTCTCCTGAGTGCTGCCGCATGGGGCCAGCTCTCCAGAGTGCCGAGGCTGGTTCTGCACAGCCCTTGCTCATCTTTGTGGTCCCAGGGTGCTGCCCAGACCCTCTGGGATGTCCCCATGTTCTCTAGTGATAATATGAGCCACCAACATCAGCACCAACCCCTGCCACTGCATAGCCATGGACTCAGACATAACCCTCAGCAGTAGCATGGGCTGGGACTTCACCATGGCCTCAGGTGACAGGGCAGGCTACTCACAGCAGGGACTCCACCCTTGAGTCCAGAGTTCCATCTCTCTAAATAACATTCAAACTACTGTGCGTCTCTTTCTCTCCCATCTGCCCACCACATACTTGCATCTTGTAATGGCTCCTGCTACAGATGGGCCTCTCCACCCTTGTGGAATGGTGGCAGGTGGGGCTCTGTGTTCCTACGGCGCACCCTTGCCATGGGGGACAGGCAGGTCTCTGGACATCACCAGAGATGTTCCCTGCCCTGGCCATGTGGTATGGCTGCCGATGGATCTCTGAATGCCTTCATCTTCCTGCTTTGTGCTGCCTGAGTTGTGTGGCAGCAGGTGGACTTCTTCGTTTCTGCCCTTTGCTTTTGCTTTTGCTTTTACTTTTTTGATACAAGGTATCATATAGCCCAGGCTGGCCTCCAGTACACTATGTAGCCAAAGATGACCTGGAACGTCTCAGTCTCCTACCTCCACCTCCTCCTGAGTGCTAGGATTTCAGCCACTCTCCACCATATCCAATGTATGCAGTGCTGGGAATTAAACCCAGGGCTTCTTCTACACTGGGCAAGTACTCTGTCACTTAAGGTATGTCCCCTCTTAAAATAATATTCTTTAGGTAGAATTTTATGAACTATACCTATAATTACTTGGGTATGTTGTTACCAGGGATCAAATAATATAATAAAACTATGTGACAGCCTCACAGGAGAATCTGCCCAGAATATGACTATGAACCATAAACATAGTAGGCTCTTTAAAGGTAAGCACACTGACATTAAACAGTACCCATAATATATTATAAATGTCAAGCCAATGTTGCAAAAAACAATGCATATGTCAAAATCTCTTACAGTAAAATGAACCATCCGTTCTCTGCACATACTTATATACAGAGAAAAGTCTGGAAAGATAGATAGCCCCAGGCCTAGCAAGCTTGTCCCACTCTGATCCCAGAGCCAAGGCCAGGCTGCAATGCCACCACGGTGGCAGTTACGAGTGTATGTAACCAACTTCCCAGCCACAGAGAATAAACCAAAGTAAAAAAAAAAACGGGTTACAGCCACTGTTAATTAACTCCTCTCAGAGCCCAGGCAGGAAGTGTGGCTTCTTACCCTCACAGCCACAAGGTAAACAGTCTAACCCTGGGGATGGGCCTTGAGAACCACCGGAGGTCACCTAGGCAAGGCCTGTAATTCCAGAACTCAGAAGATTGGAGCAGGGGGATCGGGAGTTCCAGCCTTGGTTATAATACAAGTTCCAGGCCAGGGCTATGATGACACCCTGTCTTTAAAAGCCAGAAAAAAGGGGGCTGGTGGGATGGGTCAGGGCTGTTCTTCCTGAGGACTAGGGTTCAATTCCCAATACTCACATGACAGCTCGTAACTGTCTTTAACCCAGGGGCCCTGATGTTCTCTTCTGGTCTCCTTGGGCACATGTAAGGTGCACAGACACATGCAGAGAAAACACCTATGTACATGCAAATAAAATTACCGCCCCCCCCCCCACCAAAGCCAGGTACAGTGATGCATACCTTTAATTCCAGCATTTAGGAAGCAGAGGCAGGTGGATCTCTGTGAGATTGAGGCCTGCCTGGTCTACATGAGTCCAAGGATAGCCAGGGGTACACAGAGAACCCTTGCCTGGGACAACAACAACAAAATCCCAGTACTCAGAGGCAAGTGGGATCTCTATGAGTTTTAGGCTAGCCTGGTCTACACAGTGAGTTCCAAGCAAGCCAGAAAAAAAAATCCAAAACAAAAGGGTAGGGTAGGGGTGTGGCTGGGTTGGTAGAGTGCTTGCCACACATGAGGCCCAGAGTTCAATCCCCAGCTTTGAATAAACCAGAGGTGGTGGCACATGTCTATAATCCTAGCACTGCATAGTGAGCTCAAAGGTAGCCTGGCCTACATCAAACTTTGTCTCAAATAAGAGGAAGAAGAGGAGTAGGAGGAAAAACACAATGGAGGGAATGAGATTTGACCCTGCTTGCAAACTAGGAAGTTTTCCTGATATCGTTTCCTTGCCGCTGTCTGGACACAGGACTCCTGGGTCAGCAGCCAAGGACTTTGGTACTGGAGCATGGCAGACATGAGTTCAAGTACCCCTTGGCCTCTGCAGCCAGCCCCTCATGTCATGGGCAGATTATAGCCTGAAGAGTTTGCTCATGTTGGAGCCCAGGGTCACTGTGCTCAGGTGACTTCCGATCTTCTGGATGGTTCTAGAAAACCTGCCCCACTTGGATTCTAGAAAGAGACACTGTCTTTATTATTCTGCAGTGCCAGTGGGCAGTGGATCTGCCCTCTTTCCCGGAGGAGGACAGTCTCTGTGTTCCCCGCCACATGCTATACAGATATCCTGGAAGCCAATCCTAGACACTATTGTAAACGAACAGCAGCACCCACCCTTGGAAGGATCTCTTAGGTCAGGATGGGCATGGGGCCCGGAGAGATGGCTCAGTGGTCCAGAGCACTTGTTGCTCCTGCAGAGGACCCAGGTTCCATCCCCAGCATCCACATGAGGCTCCTGTGTTGTTTTTAACACAGGCATTAAATTATTTAATTGCTCTGTGGATGAGTTTCTCTGACACTAACAGGCAACAATTGAATCAAATTTGGTAAGGGGCTTTGGAGGGGAGGGACCCTAGAGCATTTCCCTTCAGCAAAGGACTGTTTTGTCTGTCTCTTGTTGATCTGCACTCATCAGTCCAATGCCAGCGCTTGCCACACCTTCTGCATATGCTGGAAGTCTGGGGCCTTCTTTTTAATTATCTCTAGAAGAAACATTGTGTTTAAGAATGCCTTGCCTACATTCCCCTTTCAAATGACCTGGCTTACCACAATTAAAACAGTTACCATTTTTATTTTTCCTAAAACTTTTAGAGATTACTTCTCCTATCAGAGTATCACCATCAATGTGAGATCCAACATCAGCCATTGTAAGCGAGGATCAGCTTCCAATATTGCTGATGCCAAATCTTTCCAGTCTTGGGGAATAATTCTGCTCTGAGTTGCTCATGAATTTAATATCTGCTTCCCATAGAGTAAATGCATACCATACGAAAGAATGGTTTCCTAATGCCTTGTATTGTGGTATTCCCCATCCTTAACTCTTTTTCTTAAGTGTCCTTCCCAGGTGACAAACTGATGGCTTCTCGGTTTGTCCATAGCTGGCATGGTTTCTCCATCCGTGTGGTTGCACCACATGTTGGAGTGCCAAATGTTGTTTTCAACAAACTCTCAGTCATTCAGTTTTACCAAAGAAAATTCAATGGTCGGATTTCTGGGGTGAGGGTAGGGGAGCAGGCAAAGCTGAAATATTTAGACTTTCTTGAGGTGGTGGCTGGTGGTCTCCAGAAAATCTCTCCAGCAAGAGTCAGGCTTATTAATGCCAGAAGAATAGTACAGCCCGTGACTGACCAGTCAAATTAAGCAGTGAGCCGAGGAGCACACAACCAGTTGACAGGGAGTGAACACAGAGGGGAAAAAACCATAGAGACTAAGAGGAAGTCAGGAGGGCGGATAACAAGACACACAGGAAGTAGAAAAGAGGGACATTGAATTTGAGGGGTCTTTGAGGGGTCCACACTTGGAGAGGGAGAGCTGGGCCTTTCTCTTCCTTTTGGGATGTTGGCTGAGGAGGAAGGTCAGCTGGGTGCTTTCTCTGCATCTCTGAGCTAATAGGCTTTCTCCCCAGCATCTGGCTCTGAGTCTTTATTGGTAAAATCAAACATTTGGGATTTTGGTAAAGGCAACCATCCCAGCCACCTGTAACTCCAGTTCCAAGGGATTCAACGACTGCCCTCTTCTCTCCCTTCTCAGGCATCAAGCATAGATGTAATGCACATACATACCTGTGCAAAACACTCACAAATAAAATAAATACATACAAAAATGGTTTTAAGCCAGGTATGATGTTGCACCCTTTTAATCCCAGTGCCTGCATACACAACACACACACATACATACACACACACACACACACACACACACACACACACACACACACACACTTCCAGATCATCCACAGGGGAAATGGGGAGTTTAGAAATTGAGTCATAGGCCAGGCAGTGGTGGCACACTCCTTTAATCCCAGCACTCAGGAGGCAGAGGCAGGCAGATTGCTGTGAGTTCAAGGCCAGCCTGGTCTACAAAGCGAGTCCAGCACAGCCAAGGCTACACAGAGAAATCCTGTTTAAAAAAAAAAGAAAAAGAAATTGAGTCACATCCTACAAGTCACACAGAACAAAGCCGACTTAACACCCTCCTGCCTTCACAACGGGCCACCACTCTAGCCCAGAATAAAACAACAACTAAAACCACCTCCAGTATTGCTTCAGAAGAAATCCAGGTGCACACGCGTTGGAGGCCATTAGGGGAAGAGAGCCCTGTTCCTGCCTCACTCTGTGCTAGCGCCTGGCCCTAGCACACCTGTGTCTGAGAGTGACAATTCCTCTTGGGTTGCCTTGTGAAATGTCACCGAGGAGAAGGGAATAAGTGTTCAGCTTTTGGAGGCGGATAAATGACCTTTTCTTCTTCAGAAGGAAAAAAAGATGTCGTACTGGTCTGTATTTATTTAAATATGAAAGTTATTTATGGAGCCAAAACAGTATTGGTGTTCCCAGCAGGAAATAGGCAGGCTTGTTTTTGTCTCCTTTCGCCTTGTCCTCCCATGACCTGACCTGAGTGCTTAGACTTAGAGTCTGATTGACACTCAGGTGATCCTGACCCACGCTCTGCTCTCTGAAGCCCCCTCCTCCATACCTGGAGAGCGGCCAGCAGAAAGGCAAGCCTGGCACTGCGTTCATCTGTCATTCCCATTGGCAAAATGGACACACACACACACACACACACACACACACGCTTCACACCTCTCTCATAGATAAGAAGCCATCGGTGTGGCAGGGTATGCGTGTCTGTAGAGGAAGCAGCTCTGGTCCATCTGCGGAACATGTCTCTGTTACATAGATTCCACTGAAAGTCAGTTCCTGTTGTGTCACCCCCTCTACTCTTTTAGATATGGCTCCCTTCCTGCCTCAGGTTCGTACCTTCAGAGACTGGGCGGGGCTGAGGCTGGGGTCCCGCCCCACCCAGAAAATGTTCTCAACACCATTCCTCTCGCTTGAACGTCATAGCACCCCAGAGAAAGATGGCTTTAGCTCCAGTTTGTAGCTGGGAAAAATGGTATGTGAAAACCTGCTTGTAGCCAGCTTCATAGCTGATGGAGGTCAGAGATGACACTAGAAGCTGGAGCTTCACCTCCCAGCCTTGGCTTGACCCAAATCAGGAAGCTCCTGAAGCAGCATCCCCAAAGCCACCTCTGACGCCTCACATGTCAGGACACATGCCCAGCCCTGTCCCTTCCCACAGCATGGAACAAGTCATGCTCCTTGCCACCTGGGAAACCCAGAGAGCTCTAAGTTCCCTTCAACTGGAAGCTGTGTATCAGTCTGGAAGAATCCAGAAAGGGTCAGAGCTGTGCGTGGGACCACCTGCTCACATCCTCAGCCCCCAGTCTCTGCGTACAGGAGCCTGAGGCAGGAAGGGAGGCACCTCTCCCTTGGTGGTTAGCACAGAGCGTGTGTGTGTGTGTGTGTGTGTGTGTGTGTGTGTGTGTGTGTGCGTGTGTGACAGAGACAGTCCTTCAATGGCCTCTATGTCACAGAGATGTGCTTAACATATGGACCAACCTCAAAGTGTATCACAGTGGGACTAGGACAAAGCCTTGAAGCCTGGGCCTTGGCGCCTGCACCTCTGGCGCAGGCCTCCAAGGGAAGTGATGGTGGGTGGGCTGGTACTCTTCGTCAGGGAATGATTGAAGCGTGTCTTCACCCCTGAAAAAGACCATTCCTGGGAAGGTTTCGAATAAGCACCCAGGGCAAACGGGAAAATTATAGGGTAGGAAGTTTTGGCAAAGCCAGCTGCCCACACTTCTCTGTGGGAGGGACTGACTGACAGCAGTGGGGTGGACACCTGCCACAGGTGTATCTAAGTGTCTTGGCAAGTGCTGGAGATGTCTGTGATGCCTCTACTTGGATCCCTTCCTGCCCACAACCTCTCCCCTCAGCTCAAAGTCAAGACCTCCAGAGAGTTCCCGTGACTTGCCCATGGGGAACAGCCTCTCCCCAGACCAGCTTCCCTACCAGGCTCTGGACATGCCTGGGAAGTGAGCCAAAGAGAACAGATAGGCGCACGGCCTCTATGTGGGAGGGTAGAGTCATGGTGGTCAGTTTATAAAGCCTGATGCAGGACTGGGGCACCGTGACCCACAGGCAGCAGTTTGATGGTGACTGTCCCCTACTGTGTCCCTACCCTGTGTAATTATAGAACCCTCCTGCACCCACTCCACCTCCTCCCTCCCACCATTATGACGGCAAAAGAAAGGTCATCAAGCCATCATGGCGGCACAGGCCTGTAATCCCAGCACTGGGGCCAGGAGGAGGGTTAGGAACTCAAGGTCAGCCTCAGCTACACAATGAGTTCAACACCCGCCCCGGGGCTACATGAGTCTCTATCTCAAAACAAGAACAAAACCCAAACAACATTTCCTTGCAGTCCCGAACATTCCCTACTGGGAAACACGCCTGAGGCTTGAGCCTTGAGCCTTAAACCCAGAAGAGCAGGAGCCTGGCTGTGAGCTTGCGGCTGAGTCTATGTGTGCATGTGCCAGGGGAAGGGCCTGAGACTGCTGTTGAGAGATGCAGCAGTGATAGAAGTCGGGAGGGAGAGAGTGAAGAGGCTGTCTGTCCTTCCTCCAAGCCGGCTTGAGGCACGGACCACTGGCCAAGCACATGGTGCTCATACAATGATTGAATTTTGTAAAGGTTTTGGAGGGAAACTTCTTAAAAAGAAAATGGGAAAAACACAAACAAACAGAAGATAGACGGAGAAGTAGGAGGAAAGGAAAGAGGAAGTGAGATGCGGGCTAGGCTCTGGACTCCACCCCCAGCCCTGCACTCAGCGCCCAAGCCCCGCCCCCCGCTCCCACCCCCGGCACCCCCAGGACGACAGCAACCAGCAGCCAGGCCGCACCTGTCAGCCCCTTCCCCAGCCACACGGAGCTAGCATCTCTGCCAGTTCAGCAGCTGTCCTCCACTGACCATAAAGGCCCCTTTCTCTGGTGGCTGTTTGTGTTGGGCCCTGTCCACCGCCATGGCAGTCTGTATGTAGCCTTTGCTGACAAGCACCGGCCCCTTCCTGTGGCTGAAGGGCTTGCTCTGTGGGCCCAAAGATGAGATGGCTGAAGCTCTGGTCCTGGAAGCCAGATGCTTCCTGCCTCCTGCTCTGCCAGGAGGTAAACAGGACCCAAGAGCCACCGGAGTCATAGGCCACGCTGCCCCAACCTTCCTCAGCCCCATTCCAGAAGGGAACACACAGCCTCTGTTTCTCTCCTCTGCTCATGACACAAATCACTGCACCTCAGACCAGCTGCCAGTATCAAAGACACCACAGGCACCATCTGCCCGGAAGTGTGGCCAGCCTCCGCTCCCAAAGGCAAACACTGGGATCCTGTCCAATGCCACACCTAGGACACTTTCAAGAATGTTTTCAGCCGGGCGTGGTAGCGCAGGCCTTTAATCCTGGTACTCGGGAGGCAGAGGCAGGTGGATCCCTGTGAGTTCCAGGCTAGCCTGGTCTACAAAGTGAGTCAAGGACAGCCAAGGTTACACAGAGAGACTATCTTGAAAAAAGAAAAAAAAAAAAAAAAGAATAATGTTCTCTTTTAAGTATTGCACACCCTGCCTTGTTCATATATGTGGCCCCATGGCGTCTTCACACAGTCTCTGGGCCTCCTTCCGATCAGCATGGCAGACTCAAGATTGCTGGTCTATGGGTACTGCAGGAAGTGTGGTGCTCTCAGGCCGAGTTTCTAGCTGGGCAGGGTATTTCTGGAGTCAATTGGAGCTTCTGTTCTTTCTAGTGTTTAAGAGTAAGACACAGCCCCACGAGGTCAAGGGGCATCCTTAAGCCTTCTCTCAGTGGAGGCTCGACAAGGTCACTCAATAGCGTGTAGACTGGGAGATAAGATAACTATCTTTGAACAACTAATCTTCCACACGGAGCCATCACCAATATGGAGGGCAGACAAAAGACATGCCAAGGTCAGTGAATGCCTTGTGACCTTTGCCAGTGGCACCCTTAGACCTTTATCAACATAAACTTCAGGCATTGTGGGCCTCAGCTAAACCTTCCAGTACTGAGCTATGATGGGACAGGGGCACTAAATGTTGAGCAAGAGATGTGTTTTGGCAGTGGCCATCTTTGTCTGAAAGCAAGGCTGGGTTAGGTTACTATTATTATTTTTGTTGTCATTATTATTATTATTACTATTATTATTATTATTTACTATGTTACACACACTTCCTGCCACAAAGCTACAACTGCAGACCTTGGGACACTATTACAAAACACTATTTGCCCATATTCCATTTTTTTTTTTCATTTTTGCTTGTTTGAAACGCAGTCTCCTCACACTTAGTATGTAACTGAGGATGGTCTTGAACTCCTGATTCTCCTGAGCCTCTGAGTGCTGGGATTACAGACACGCACTTGCATGACAGACTTTAGTTAAGCTAAGGACAGTATCTCGGGCTTCTTGGCCCTGTTTACTCTACCAATTGAACTATCCTCAGCCCCTAGTCTGGGCTTTAATGCATTTTAAAAATTTTTTTGAGATTATATTTAATTACAACATTTCTCCCTTTCCTTTCCTGCCTTAAATTCTCCCGTGTACCCCTCCCAACTCCCCTTAAATTCATAACCTCTTTCTTCCTATATACTATACACATATACATTCCCAAATACAGCCTGTTATGTCTGAATAATGTTACTTATGTGTACGTTTTCAGGGCTGACCATTTGCAAACACTGGACAACCCATTGGTGTGCTTTTCCCTAGAGAAGACCACCTCTCCCGCTGCCAGCTTTCCTCAGTTGCCTACAGTTCTGCATGAAGGGTTGAGGTCTCCTGGCTTTTCCTCCCCCTGTTTGTCATGTCCCTTGGTGTCATTCTTGTTCACTCTTGGGTGTAGCTTCTGACATTACTAGGAGATACAGTCTCACAGAAAACCGCCTGATCCTCTGGCTCTTACAGTCTTCCCACCCTCCTCTTCCTCAGTGTTCCCTGAGCCTTGGGTATGGATGGAGGTGTCTACTAAGACTGGTTGTGGGTTTCTGTGTGGTCTCTGTCTGTTACAAAGATAAATACAGTCCTTGATGGTGTAGTCTCAATATTTATTTGTTTCAGAAAAGATCTCCTTTTGTAACTCAAGATAGCCTCAAACCTATGTTCCTCCTGCCTGTGCCTTTGGAAGATTAGAAGTCCAAGGTTAGTCTCAGGTACACGGTCTGCTCAGGGTTCAGAAGACCAGCCTCAAAATACGTTCTAAAAAAGAAGGAAGGAGCCAAGTGTGGTAGTGCACAGCTTTAATTCCAGCACTCGAGGAGGCCAGGGCAGGCGGGTCGCTGTGAGTTCGAGGCCAGCCTGATCTACAAAGTAAATCCAGGACAGCCAAGGCTACACAGAGAAACACTGTCTCAAAAAACTAACAGCCAATGGGGCTGGAGAAATGGCTCAGCGGTTGGTTAAGAGCACTGACTGCTCTTCCAGAGGACCCAGGTTCAATTCCCAGCACCTACATGGCAGCTCGCAACTGTCTGTAACTTCAAGATCTGACACTGGCACACAGACATACATGCAGGCAAAACACACATGCACATAAAGTAAACATAAAATTTAAACAACAACAAACGGAACGAGGAAGGAAAACGGGGGGGGGGGGGGGAGAGGCGGAAACAGCTTTGACTTTAGGCTGGTTCCTGTCTATCCCTTCTCACTTCCTGCTTAGAATTTACTAGCTTACTGAAAGTTGTAGGTGACTATGCTCCCTGGTTGCCAGAGCCTTGTTTAGCACAATGTTTGGGCGCCCTCTGGTGGCTTTTGGCAGAAATACTTAGGCCATGTGGGCCAGGTTGTCGCATTCTCTGCTCATACTACATCTGGCTGGACTCCTCTGTAGCCACTTTGCTTGTGTTCAATTTACTTTACACACGACCGTGCATAGTCTCTTCCTACAAATCTGCATGTCTTCCCAGATGAAATTAATTGGTTAAAAAAAATCCCCCCCAAAGGCCAGCCTGGATGTTGGGTGGACTTAATTCCATGGCTGGGTGCCTTCTTAGAGGCAGGACGTCTGAGAATGCCATTATGAAAACAGCAAAAGGCACCGGGTGCGGTGGTGCACACCTTTAATCCCAGCAGTCGGGAGGCAGAGGCCAGCCTAGTCTACAAAGCAAGTCTAGGACAGCCAAGGCTACACAGAGAAAGCCTGTCTCAAGCCACCCCCACCCCACCCCCTGCCCAGGAAAAAAAGAAAGAAAGAAAACAGCAAAAGGCTGGAGCAAATCATCTACAAGCCAAGGACCCTGCCAGACGCAGGTGCCAGGAGAAAGGCACGGGCTGGACTCTCCCTCAGAGCCTCCCAAAAGAGCTGGAGTCTCCATCCAAACCTCTGACCTGCAGGACTCAGAAGAACACATTTCTGTGGTCGGACTCTACTCTGTTTGTGGTTCTTTGTAAGAGAGAGAGAGCTACAGGAGGATTTGGCCTTTTATAATCTTGGGTAGGGCCACGCCCCCGTGGCAGGTAGGCAATGACATCGCAGGTAGGCAGACTGAAGCCGACTCTTAACATGTAGTATATAATCCCGAGAGGTCCTACCCTCACTACCACATCCCCCAAGTAGGCCACTGATCTGATGCTCACCACCTCTCATCCGCTTGACAACCTTCTTTCTTCTGAGCCAGCTGAGGGTACCAGCAGTGTTAGACCCTGCCATCCCTGCTGGGTAGAGGTCCAGGACTGATTCAGAGAGGAGGCAGCAGCCGACCTGGACCTTACAGGATTGGGGGATGGTGAAAAATAGCAGGAACAGATGGGTGCTCAGCATGGTCCTGAGGGCAGAGGGTGGAAGACCCGGGAGTGGGGAGGTGTAAGCCATGGTCCTTTCTATTTCTGCATTACTAAGCACTGAGCAAGAAGCTCGAAGCTGAGGTGTGTGACTGAGTGGGCTCAAGAGGTTAGCTGTAAGATGTGAAGGTCCAGTCTCTAAAATCCCCAAGCTTAACCACACTAGGTGTGGCTTTGCCATCCCTGAAAAGTTCCCCACACTAAGCTATTGTACTCTCCTCCTGCACCAAGCTCTTGTACCAGAGTCCTTGGTCCTGAATCTTTCCAGAAGCGATCCCTGGGTCCCTTCCACAGGTCACAGACCTATGACTAGGCTGCATAGGTGGGCATGTGATCTAGACATGACAATCACAGTGTTTCACCCAGAAGCCTCTGGGAATGGACGTGTGGACAATCAGGTATGTGAGAGTGGCTCTCCATCCTGGAAGGAGAGGAGGTATTCTCAAGAGAGGTGCCATGTCTCTCCTGTCAGGTACCACAGAGAAAAGTGGCTAACTGAGGGGCCTATTCACATATTAAGGTAGATGGTGGCTGCTAGGCTTTCTTGGCATTTTGAGAACCTGTTCAGAGTCCTGGCTCCTCTCAGCACTTCCCTCTTTCACACACAGACACACACAGACACACACACACACACACAGACACACACACACACACACACACACACACACACACACACACCCCTACCTTAAAGCTCTCCAGCCCCTGAGCTTTGCTTCCCTCCCCCCACCTTCTGATTCCTAAATAATGCAGCCATTTCAACCATGGGCTAGTTTGTTTCTCTTTGTCCTCTTGGTCCACCCCACCCTCTCTTTTCTCTTCCTGTCTGGCTCTCCTCGCCCCCTCTCGTGGCCTGGCCACTTAGAGAAATATACAAAACAAATCCCTAAGATCAGTTTGCTATCACAAAGTAAGTGTTCAGAAACTCATAATGTATTAAAAGCTTTACTTCCAGAAAAGAAGCAGTTGGAGGGGAGGGAAGCAGGAGGGGAGGGAGCAGGTGTGGTGCCTTCCAATAGTCCTAGAGCAGGAGATGGAGGCAGGAAGACCACAAGTGTGAGCCCAGCTGGGCTACATGATGAGATCCTGGTTTTGTTTTTGTTTTTCTCTTAAAAAAAAGGGGGGGGGGATGGCTTTGGAAAGAATTTGCAGGAGGATTCTATAGGAAAGAATAAATTGGCGCTCAGCTAGTAGTGCTTTTGCCTAGCATGCAGGAAGCCATAAGTTCGATCCCCAGCACAGCATAAAACTGTACTTGGTGCATGGCTACAATCACAACACATAGCGAGGGAGGGAGGAACAGAAGGATCAGGAGTTCAGGGTTATCCTTGGCTACATTGCCAATTTAGGGCCAGCCTGGGCTACATGAATGAGATCCTGCCAACAAAAAAGGAAGAAAGGAGAAAGAAAAGAACACGATTATTGGAAGGTACTGCACAGAGGCCATCTCCAACTTGTCCAGAGGGCAAAGTGGAAGCACAGATTCTTTAGACAAAGGTAATATTCAAAACACCGTAAGCAAAGCAGATAGCCCAAAGTGACATCAGAGCTGAATGGGGCCAAATCATGTACTCAATCATTTCCTTTGTTTACCATGTAGCAACCAGGTTCCTGGTTACCTAGCAGGCCCAGGCCTCAGGCTCAATTGTAACCTATGCCCATGGAACTTGGGTGGGGCCGTGGGGGAATCCAGAGAATTAAGGAGCTACGACTCAGTGGCCCTGGTGCAAGGCAGCTGGAGCTGCATGAAAGGCCAAAGAGGAACTGAAGTGACTTGGCCCTTTCTGCCTAAGGAGGAATGTAGGGTGAGGAGCACATCAAGGGAAGATGAGATACTCGGGTGGGCTCCATAATGTAAGAGTCCACACAAGGAAGGATTGAAGGAAGGAAAGACAGAAGGAAGGAAGAAGGGGAGAGGGAGGAGGGAGGAAGGAAGGGAGGAAGGAAGAAAGAAAGGAAGGAGGGAGTAAAGGAGGGAGGGTAGAAAAGGAAGGAAGGAAGGAAGGAAGGAAAGAAGGGAAAAGAAAAAAGAATGGCAGAGATTTTTTTCAAACAGGGAGTACAGTATAGCCTACGGGAAGGCTCTGGGCACAGAGAACAGGAAGGGGGAGATGAAGGTGAGACTAGTGGGGAGGTTAGGGAGCTTTTAAAAGGCAAAAGATTTGACTTTTCATGCTGTGGAAAGTAGGGGCCATTAAAGGTTTTACAGGGAGAAGAAAAATGCTTTATTGCTTTAGCAGATGTGGCACAGATGGGCTGGGAGGACTAGAAAGAAAAGTCTAGAAGGTCACAGTCTACAGACTGTGTCACTGATGTAGCGACAGATGGTTAGGACTGAACTGGAAATTAAGAGTTTATTAATCAGGCAGGCAGTGGTGGTGCACGCCTTTAATCCCAGCACTCTGGAGGCAGAGGCAGGCGGATTGCTGTTGAGAAAGCCTGGTCAACAAAGTGAGTCCAGGACAGCCAAGGCTATACCGAGAAACCCTGTCTGGAAAAACTAGAGAGAGGGGGGTGGTGGGGGTGGGCGGGAGGAGGGAGTTTATTAATCACCACTGGACTCAACCTGTGGATCATAATTTCTTTGTGGGTGGGTGGGGGGGCAAACAAACCTTTCACAGGGCTCACATATCAGATATTTACGTAGTGATTCATAACAGTATCAAAATTACACTTATGAAGTAGCAATCAAATAATTTTACAGTTGAGGGGGAGGGGGTCACCACAACATGAGGTACTATATATTAAAGGGTCGAAGCATTAAGAAGATTGAGACTCAGCAGCTCTAGAGGCTGAGGCTGGCCTGGGTGCTAAAGTGCAAAGGTTAATTTCAGGGGTCAACTTGTCTGAGCCTAGGGGTGCCCAGACTCAAAAGCCTACCACATCCTCAGCCTGCCAGTGGGTAGAGGGCAGCCATTCTCCTGAAAGCCAGGACTGGGAAGTGGCAGCTCTTAATTCCTGCCCACAACCATAGCATCATGGGTACACCAGACGTGGACAGGGACCTTGAGAAATGTGATCCTTTTGTGGCCAGCCATGTTACAGCTAGAACCTAGGAGCTTTGTTGCTACCTTAGGGGAGAAGAGGCATGGGGGTGGGCATCTTGTGGCTCTGTTAGAGCCTGTTTGGAGGACCTCTTTGGGTGGCCTTGGCTTTAAGACCAGAAGTTCAGGCTCCCCTCCTTAGAATCAGGGCGGTCTTCTACCACCTCTCCAAATACCCACTGCTCTCAGAGCTCCCAGTGCCTGGCCTCGGGGAGAAGTGAATGAGACAGCTCAGTTGACATGGGGGCTTGTTATCACACAGCCCTCAATGGCTCAGACCATCTCACTGTCCCTCAAGTCTCTTCCTTCTCCTCCCCATGGTCCTCCTCACTTGGCTCAGCTAATGGTGTCATGGTCACCAGGAGGCCAGGCTAAGTGTCCCAACACCCAACACTCCAAAGGTAACTTTATCATCTTGTATCCAAGGGAGGGCTATTCCTAAAGACCATAGATAAATGAGGAAGCTCTTGGGCCAGGAGCTCCTAGGTCTGGTTTTTTGGCTAAGGAGACTCTCCGAAATCCTATACATCTGTACCCATGGCTATGGTGCACTAAAGGATAAAGGATAAAGGGAACAGGTGTGAGTCTCAAGATTTCTCTTCCGGTGAGTCACAGAGGTCACTTCACCCCTGCTATAAAGAGCTCTGACAATACAAGTGAAAGCCCTTCTGTTGGGTTTCAGGGACTTCAGTCCCAACTTGCTGTGGGGGCTGCTGCAGGGCGTGGCTAGCATATCCTACACTGGACCCTGAATTCCCTAGCCCAGGGGCAGGGCTTCCCCACTCCCAGATCCTTTCTCTATATAATCCAGACATTTTGGTCCCCCCCCCCAACACTCTCCTCGCTTTCCTCTCTTTCTGATTTCCTCCTCTTCCTCCTCCTCCTTACCTCTCTGCCTGTCTCTGTCTCTGTCTGTCTGTCTATCTGTCTGTCTCTGTGTCTCTGTCTCTGTGTCTCTGTCTCTCTCTCTCTGTGTGTGTGTGTGTCTGTGTGTGTGTGTGTGAGAGAGAGAGAGAGAGAGAGAGAGAGAGAGAGAGAGAGAGAGAGGAGCCCGGCTTCCAATAAACCTGCATTTACATATAACTTGCAATCAGCTCATTCCAATATTTCAATCACCTTCTACTGGGAAGCTCAGACCCAGAACCCAGCTTGTGTACTGGGGCAGGTCATGTAGAAACCATATGCCCGGCCCATCCTAAAAATTCCAGACTCTCTGAAGAAAAGCAGGTGTTTACCATATGCCATATTGTTTGCTGAATAATTTAGGAGCAGTGGGCCATGTTTCTTAGAGAATCATGGGAACTTGCCTGAAACAAAAGATGCCAGACACCTGCCAGGGCTCAAGCTCCCTGGCCAACCTGCCAGAAAAAAAAAAAAAAAAAGAGTGGCTGTGAGCCAGGGAGATGGCTCAGTGGGTAACAGGGCTTACTGTGTGAGCCTGACTGAGTTTGGATCCCAGGCGCAGTTATGTACATCTGCAGTCTCTACATTCATACAATGAGCTGAGAGGCAGACAGGAAATTCACCCGGATGACCACACTTTTAACTGCAGTACACAGCATAGCAACAGAAGCGAAGAGGGGCCTTGCCTCACGAAGAAAGTGAGAACTGACTCACTGAGTCCTGACAGTTGTCATCACAAGTTACACACACACACACACACACACACACACACACACACACACACACACACACTGTGGCATGTGAGCACCATTTTCACACGCAAACAAGAGCCAGAGCAGGATCCACCACAAAGGGGCCATACCCTGGCAGACTGGCTTCAACTTCCTCTCAGCTGTTACATTAGCGTCTCCAGTGTCTATGGAAATTCTGACACAAGTCTGCCAAGAAGCAGCCTCATCAGCCAGGCGTGCACCAGCCAGGTGCATGGGTCCAACCAACCCTCCCCACCATTACTCCATTGTTTTCACCCCTTTGCAATGAGCCTGCAGACTCTAGGAGAGCACCCTCCTACATCTGCCTCTAAGCATGGCACACATCCACAATCCCAGCACTTGGGTTGTGGAGGCAGGAGGATTTTCACAAGTTTGAGGACAGCCTGAACTACATAGTGAGTTCATAGGCTAGCCACCACTATAGTGAGAAATCCTAAACTGCTAAAATTCCTTCTGTTGGGATGTCTTAGGGTTTCTATTGCTGTGAGGAGACACCATGATCATGGCAACTCTTATAAAGAAAAGCATTTAATGGGGGCTGGCTGACAGTTTCAGAGCTTTAGTCCATTATCATCATGGTGGGAAGCTTGGCAACGTCCATGCCCACATGGTGCTGGAGAAGGAGCTGAGAGTTCTACATGTGGATCAGCAGGCAGCAGGAAGAGAATGCCACACTGGGCCGGGCTGGAACATCTGAGACCTCAATACCTAGCCCCTCATGAAGTACCCCCTCCAACAAAGCCACGCCTACTCCAACAAGTCCAACAGTGCCACTTCTCTACTCGTCTATGGGGACCACTTTCTTTTAAACCCCCCACCCGCCAAGGTCCCAGTGACAAACTAAGGTACAAGTCCCCTCAAAGTTCGCTCTGGGGAACCTATGACTTTACTAGGCTTCCTTTCAGGGCAATGGAGGAGCGGTTACCGGCAAGAGTGTGGGTGACCTTAAAACAGCAGTGCAGGAAGGTCCGCACCCAGCATAGGTTATGACTCTCCCATGACTTCACAGCTGGAGGCCCCTTCCCCACCTATATACTGTATCCCCCACTTCCCCCCTACCACCCCTGGATAAGTCACAGGCACTTGTGGCAGATTTATATACAAGCCGTTGGGAAGAGTGGCCAGACTCCCTGTAAAGATTCATTCAGGGAGGACTGTAAAGTGTGGAAAGATGCAGGGGGTTGGTATGGAAATAATCGTGGTTTCGTTCCCTCTGTGCTGGGGATCAAATCCAGGGCCCTGCAGGTGCTAGCCAAGTGAGTGCTTTTTCACTCTCAGCCCACGTGTATCCCCCCCTCCGCCCTCCTTTCCTTTACTTAGGATGTTCTAAGTACAAATGTGTTTCTGGTTTCAATTGCACATGTACAAAACTGGAGCAATATGGGTAGGCTTAGAAAGGCCGCTGCACACAGACAACATGCAAATTCATGAAGCATTCGTGATGCCCTTAAAAGTTTCCACACAGGAAAGGAAAAGATGCACAATGTGAAGAGACAACTCACACACGGGCGAAAATATTTGCCAACACTCGTGTGACAGGGGATTGGCATACAGAACGCATATGGGACGCCACCCGCTCAGCAGCAGAAGCACGGTCTGGCTTTAGAGATGCTTCTCACCTCTAAGGACATTTCTCAGGAGACAGACAAACAGTAAACAAGGGCTGACAAGATGGCTCAGTAAGTAAAAGCAATTGCCACTTAAGCCTGACAATCTGCGTTCGATCCCCAGAGCCCGCAGTGGAAGAGAGAACTGGCTGTTCCAGAAGTGTCCTCTGATCTCTATGTGTGTATAATCCTATAGTAAAGTAATAAATTTAAATAAATGAATGGCCAACACAATTTTTAAAAAGCACTAAACACCACTAGTCACTGAGGAAAGGTAGATCAAAGCCACAAATGAGGTGTTACCTCCTCCCAGTCAGGATGACTCTGAATCAAAAAGGCAAAAACTAGCCAGTCATTGTGGTACTCACCTAATCCCAGCATGTGGGAGGCAGACACAGGATCAGGAGTTAAAGGGCAGCCTTGGCTATATAGTGAGCTAGCCTGAGCTACATGGGAGACCCTGACTCCAAAACAAAGAAAGGAAGAACAAAGCCAGTGATTATTTGAAGAAAAGAGGAACCCTTTCCCACAGTTGGTGGAGATGCATATTAGTTCAGTCATTCTAGAGGGCAGTATGGGTGTTTTTTTAAAAAAACAGGTGGGGGAGCGGGGTGGCTGGAGAGATGGTTTAGAGGTTAAGAACACTAGCTGCTCTTCCAAAGGCCCTAGTTCAATTCCCAACAACCACATGGTGGCGCACAACCATTTATTATGAGTTCTGGCACCCTCATCTGGAGTGACAGTGTACATGCAGGCAAAATACTGTATACATAATAATAAAGAAAAATTTTTTTTAAAACTAGAAATAAAACCACATGATACAATCATCTCAATGCTGGTTATATAACCAGGGGAAAGTATTGGCATAATGTTCTGGTGGGCTGTATACAGTTTACCCTTGTCCATTTAAATGCTGATTTCTCTACCCCACTATCTGGTTTGGATCCAGACATTGCATTGTGATGTTTATTCTAAATATCTCCTGTCTCAGGTTTGTGTAAATATGTCATCATTTGTTCTTTATGTTGCCAATAAAACCCAGCTAGCCAAAGCAGAGCAATAACAGAGAATAGGGCGGGACATCCTGATCCATATAGAAGGACAGGAGAGGGATGCACATGAAGAGGTCCAGGAAGTATCAGGAGGAATGAGCTGGACCTAGGATATGAGTAAAAAGAGAGTATAATGCGGGAAGTATGAATGGGAGGAAACTATACTCCCTTGGAGGTTTAGAATGAAGTGATTATTGCAAAGCATTGTGCTCTAGGCTAATTAAACACATTCTAGTCTCTCTGTGTAAAGTTGGTTAAGGAGTAACCGCTGATTATACTAAAGTAATAATTCAATATTAAATATTAAAAATCATTTCAACAGGAAGGGAAGGTTGTTGGCATGCTGAAGAGACATCTGCCCATTCCCTCTCATGAAGCACTACTCTCAGCAGCCAAATATGGAATCAACCTAGAAACCCATAGCCTGACTTAAAATGTGGTGCACAGGGGCCAGGCAAGATGACTCAGTGGTAAAGGCACTTGCTGTCAGGCCCCACGAGCTGAGTTCAAGGCACCAGGGCACACACAGTGGAAGGAAAGAGCAGATTCCCACAAGTCATTCTCTGGCTCTCACATGCCTGCCATGGCATGTACATACACCCAAGTCAAAGAAATAAGTGTGGTTTTAAAACGTGGCACATAAGCACATGAAATACCATATATACGGCCATAAAAAAAAATGAAATCCCTGTCATTTGTGGCAAGGCGGATGGGACTGGCAGCCATTATATTAAGTGCAACAGGCCAGACCTAAAAGGACAACTGCTGCGTAGTCTCATATAGCTGCTAAGTAAGTTCATCTCACAGAGTGAGCACAACGCTGTAGCTGAAAGAGAAGTCAAGGGCGTGAGGAGAGGGTGGGTAATGGGACTAACATCTAGAGTCCCACAGGGCGTGGGGAAACCATCACTGACAGCTTCGTTCTCAGCTGTCCCACCCCCTCCTCTTTGCTTCCGTCCCCCACCAAAACCTGCATGAAGTCGGTATATATTCTGTCCTGTCCCCAGACATCTAAACACCAAAGAGAAGCAAGATGCTAGGAGAAGGAGGTGTGGAGGCTGCCCGAAAACGGGGACATGTCCAGAGAAGCCGGTGAGCAGTGAGCACCCTGTAAGTCCGCATGGCTTTGGCCTTTGCTGCCAACTGGCCTGAGTCTGTTCCCAGCAACACCCCGTTTGCTGCTAGCCCAAGTGATCCTGGGAATCCAGGCTGCAGGGATATGGCAACAACAGACGGATTCTTTCAGAAGAAATGCTGATCCATGAAGTAGAAAAGCCAAGCTTTCCTTGGAAGCTGGGGATGCCCACACAGAGGGCTCCTGCGGGTGGCCTGGGGTATCAGCAACTGTGCAGCCTCCTTGGAGCCGGCCCGAAGATGTCATTCAACAAACCAGCTTCCAGGCCTGAGCTGATGATAGACACAAGCCCCCATCTCCCATGATGCCTCTGTCTTTGAAGCTGCAGTTCCCACCAAGCCCAGTCAGGGAAGCCTTTCTAGGGTCCTGATTCTCACCTCTATCCACTTCCTTCCTGTGGGGGAGCGCTCCCCCGCCCCCAATATTACACCCTTTCTTCCAGGAAGGCTCCTGTGGCTTCGAGGCTGGCCTCGCGGGGTTCCAGTGAGTCTCAGTGAGGAACAAAGTACCCCCACAAGGCTTCCTCTCCCCTTTCTAAGGATCCTCTGTGCCAGCCATAGGACCCAGCATGCATAGTAGGGCATGAGCTATGACACGACATGTTGGTGCGGCTTCCTTCCGTTGCTCTGAATGCACTTCTACAGGTTCTCTGTACACCCAGAGGACTTACCTGTGGTCACAGGTAGCTGGTCTCCGGGCTAGAGTTGAGGTTCCCAGGTGGGGTCTGGACTCCACACCCCACTTTCAAGCTACCAAAAGCTGGTTCAAAGGAAGATGTGTTTAGGTAGGGGACAGGAAGGGAGGGAGGACGCTAGTCAGCTGAAGGAGGTTCAGACCGTTTTAGTCCCAGGTCACTTGGCCTCATTGCTTTGGGGCTGAGGTTGGGGGATGGAGGGATGTGGAGACAAAGGCTGGAAGACGCATGCTGAATATGGGCTGCACTGTCCCATGAGCTGGGGTCTTGCACCAAATTGAAAAAAAGCAGGGGGGGGGGTTGTGGTGGTGAAATGAGTTGAACACCCTCATTTATCTTTCTCTGTTTTCTGTCTTAGGGTGCAGTGGCTCACACTCCTGTCATGATGCCTTCCCCACTGTTGTCAGACCAGGAGCCAAAATAAGCCCTCTTCTTTCCTGTGTTGCCTTTGTCGGGTATGTTGTCCCAGTGATGAGAAAAAATAACCACTGCAGAAGGAGCCAGTGGAGGGGCGGGCTGTTCACTTGGCCCAGAAGCAAAGAGAGAGGGGGGAAAGGTCAACATCCCATAATTGCCTTCAAGGACATCCCTCCAAATGACCTGCCACTTCCCACTAGGCTCCATCTCCTAAAGGCCCTGCCACCTCCCTGCACTCCACTGGCTCAGGCCCAAGACTTCAACACATGGCTCTCACTGAAGCCATAGCAGCGAGGCCTGGGAGCAGGAGAGTCTCAGCATAACTGTCTCCAGATCTGAAAGAAATAAAAATAATGGGGGACGGGGGAGGGCAACAACATGGTGACTCTCAACCATCTACAATGAGATCTGGTGCCCTCTTCTGGTGTGCAGGTATACATGCAGGCAGAAGACTGATAGATAGATAGATAAATAAATAAATAAATAAATAAATAAATAAATAAAATGCACCCCTACCTTACTAACTGGGAAGACCTGTGAAATTGGTATTGCATGCTGGTCAGCCCAAAGGGACCCCGTACAGCATACTCTGCTAACAGGACTGCCTCCGACAGCTCAGCCTTCCTGACAATGCTGTCTGGTGAGAGAGTTGCTGTGTGGCTTAAGATCACTGGGACTACCTGCTTAGCTCTTGCCACATCCTGGGTTCCATACCCAGCTTACAACTATGAGGAAAGTTCTAGAACTAGGTTGTGGTGGTGGCTGGAAGTATTGAAAAGGTTATATGGCAACTTTCCTATCATGTGTTTTCGAAAACAAGCTGAGTATGCTGGTGGTACCTGTGTTCTCAGCACTCGCGGGCTGAGGCAGGAGAGTAGCTACGACCTAAAGGCCAGTTTGGCCTACAGAGTTCCAGATCATCTTGCATTAAGAAAAGGAAGAAAACAAAAACACATGGTCAGCCGGGCGTGGTGGCGCACGCCTTTAATCCCAGCACTAGGGAGGCAGAGGCAGGCGGATCACTGAGTTCGAGGCCAGCCTGGTCTACAAAGCGAGTCTAGGACAGCCAAGGCTACACAGAGAAATCCTGTCTTGAAAAAACCAAACAACAACAACAACAACAACAACAAACAAACAAACAAACAAACAAAAAAACCACATGGCCATTCCATTCCTGGGAATGTGGGCTAGGGAAGTAACCCAAGAGGGGTCCCAAGCCCATCATGGTACCATCTATATTAACAGAACAGAAACAAGTGTCCCCAAACAGGGACAATGCTGAATCTGCAGAGAAGATCCAGAAGGTCAATATTATGTACCTATTACATCATTTTAATTTTTTATATTTTTATTTCTTTTATGCATACAGGGGGGAGGGTATCATGTCAGTCACAGCACATGGTGTGTGTGTGTGTGTGTGTGTGTGTGTGTGTGTGTGTGTGTGTGTGTGTGTAAGTCAGAGTACAACTTGCAAGAGTCAAGTGTCACCTTCCACCATACAGGTCTCAGGGATCAAACTCAGGTCTGATTTTACTCACAGAGCCATCTCCCAGATCCTTATTAAGTGATTTTTGTTTGTTTGGTTGGTTGGTTTGGTTTTGGTTTTTCAAGACAGGTTCTCTCTGTGGAGCCTTGGCTCTGTCCTGGACTCGCTTTGTAGACCCGGCTGTCCTCGAACTCACAGCGATGCACCTGCCTCTGCCTCTGCCTCCCAAGAGATGGGTTTAAAGGCGTGTGCCACCATGCCCGGCTCACACATACAGTTTTATCTCTGCTCTGTGGTGGATACTGTGGGGGTGCTTACTAGTAGAGAGGCTGATTTAGATGGGAGGCGGTTTTTGCAATAATGCTGCACATTTCAAAGCTGTGCCTGGTCCTCTGTGGATGAATCAGGCCTGCCTTCTTCGAGATCTCTCTTGCGACGGTCAGGTCAGAGCACAGAGCTGACCGAGGTAGTCCAGACCACAGGGTCTCGTTTGCAAAGGTCGACTTTCATGAAAATGCTAAGAGGCAAAATCACCAGAGATTTCTCAGCAGGTGGTGTTTATAAAGGTTTTATTTTCCGTTTTCTTAAAAATAACATTTGCTTTCCTTTATGCATGTGTAGAGTGAACTCATTTCCTTAGGCTGAGTAATAGGCAGATAAAGACCACGGCAAGGTGGGGGACCCCAGGTGGAGGCGCGTGGGGGAGAGGCGGGGCATGAGGGGATGTGGCACAGAAGAAAAGGAGAGAGTGGATGACCCACGGGACGCTTGAGTGCCCATCAACGCACACACAGGTCTAACACTTGTTCAGTTTGTTTGTTTGTTTGTTTGTTTTTTAAGACATCTAAAATTACTGAGAGATACAATGTCAGCACTTAAATCTACAGACAGAAAGAACCCAAGCACTTGACCACAAACGTTTGACTCTAAGCTCAGTTATTGCACATTAGACAGGTTAAGTGGGACACGGGCTGTGAAGCGGTTGCTCTGCCTGGGACTTGTTAAGGATATCTCGAATCTCCTTTTGCACCCCCAGGCCCTTCCCTGGGACAACTGCAGGCCGGAAGGACCCAGGTGTCAAAGATGGGCCCCTGGTTCTTGCCAAGGGCTGTATGTATGCTCATGCTTTGGTGAGGTGATTCCAAAAGACCAAAAGACCTACCCACCCAGAGGTGAAGCTGGAAGCAGACAAAAGCTCAAGAAAGGCCTAATATGTGCCAAGCTAAACCAGGGGGACTGGAGGGAGGAAGGACCTGTGCTCACCCATTACATGTGGTCACAACCCCTGAGGGACACTGGGAGGAAGTCAGGATGTCCCATGTCTCTCTCACCAACTTTGCCTCCTTCCAGAACTCCCAGGCTAAGTCCTATCCCTATTACTCCTGGGACCTCTGAGCGGTCTCTCAAGGCACATTTATACCCTCCAACCCCAACCTGCCCCAACTTGCACCATCCCTCCCAGCACCCACGGGCCAAGGAAGCTCCTAGCAGGGCAGCTCCAGGGCCCCGGCAAGATGTGGCACTGCTGTAATGTGGTTGAACTCTTTCCAACACAGTCCTAACTCCAAGGCCCCACACCAAGGGAGTGAGAGCGGGAAGGAGCCCCGGGAGGGCCTGAGCAGGCAGCTTATTCAAGGAGGAGGCCACAGGACTGGCAATGATCTAATTTGTGACCCTGCTCCTGAGGAAACACGAAGCTTGCTTAGCCAGAAGCTATTTGGGGACGTTCAGCCCCACCAGGAACAGCAGCTCTGCTTTCCTTTGTGGGACTCAGTCTCAGTGGGGTAAAAAGCAAGAGGGGGGGGATAGAGGGGGGAATGACAGGGGGCAGGGCTTTGGAGAGGGACAAGCCTCTGGACACCTGCAGGCCTGCCACAGTGGAGTCCAACACTTGCTTTCTTCCTAAACGTATTTACAAAGTCAGATACACGGAAGATCCAGAAACACACAGAGCACAGCCCCCACCAAGCAGAGTGAAAGAAGAGGGAAGGTGCTTCTTCCTTTACACACACACCCCTCCCCATCCCAGAGAGCCTAAAAATCCTCACAGCTACCCAGGGAGGTTCTGGAAACCCAGCTGGGGCAGGGGAAGAATCAGACTCCACCCTAGAGAGAACAGGAAGTTTCAAGTAACTCCAGCCAGAGGAGGAGGAGTGGGAGGAGGAGGAGGGGGAGGAGGAGGGGGAGGAAGAGGAGGGGGAGGAGGAGTGGGAGGAGGAGGAGGGGGAGGAGGAGGGGGAGGAAGAGGAGGGGGAGGAGGAGGGGGGGGAGGAGGAGGGGGAGGAAGAGGAGGGGGAGGAGGAGGGGGAGGAGGAGGAGGGGGAGGAAGAGGAGGGGGAGGAGGAGGGGGAGGAGGAGGGGGAGGAAGAGGAGGGGGAGGAGGAGGGGGAGGAGGAGGAGGGGGAGGAAGAGGAGGGGGAGGAGGAGGGGGAGGAGGAGGGGGAGGAGGGACAGGAAGGAGGAGGAGTAGCTGCGTCTGGAATGCAGAGGGGTGATGTGACTGAGCCAGGGACCAGAGGAAGGTTGCAGAGGCCTAAGGAAGGGAGGGAGGGGGTAGGGGGTGGGATCAGGTGACACCTGGAGTGTCAGGACTGTGTCGTGGACTGAGGAGCACTTTATGGGGCTTAGTGGCATTTCCCCCCAGGAGATGACAAAGAAGATGGCCACTCCAGGGTGGCAGAAAGGAATGGAAAGGATGCAGCGCTTCCCCAAAGTCCAACCAACACTCAGTGGATGTATCACGCCAGTGCCCTGAGATGCTGGGGAGAACCAGACTAGGGCCTTGTCCTGGAAACCTCACCACTAGGACCCCAGGAGTTGCCCAGCCTCCTCACACTCTCCCCAGCCATCAGGGCAGGCCTCCAGTGAGCTCGCGCTCCTCTCTCTCTCTCTCTCTCTCTCTCTCTCTCTCTCTCTCTCTCACACACACACACACACACACAACACACACACGTGCATGTACCAAAAGGTATCAGAGGCCCAGGTTCAAAAAAAAAAAAAAAACTTCATCAAATATATTAAGAAATGTCCTTTAAGAGGGAGAAGTGGGAAGCAATAAACACACGAAACCCCATAGGGCATCTGGGTAAATGGACTCCCCCCCTGGGCCCAGATATTTGGGGCCAGGGGAGGCATGGCCTCAGGGCGTAGTTGCCCAGCATGTTCCCCTCTGATGCAGTTCTCTATTCACATATGCTATAGGGTTTTACATAGAGCTTGGGGCACAGTTCTGCTAGGGCTGTCTTAGGGACCCTTGAGACAAAGAAACCCCAGGGTTGAAAGGACTGAGACTCTAGACCTCTCCCCCAGGACAATCTGGGGCACAGGAAGTGGCAGCTTCCCATTGTTTTTTCTGACAGGGTCTCAGGGACACACAGGATCTCAGGGACATGCCTTGCTATTGGTCTGGGCAAGAAGGGACCATTTCCTAGAGAGTCAAGGAGGAGGTGGCCACACACATGTTGCTTTCTGGTCCTCAGCTCCTTAGGACAGGGCGGAACCTCACTAAGGGGAGAGAGGCAATGAGCCCTCATGGTAGGCTGCACCAAAGTTCAGCTGCAGGATGACAATCTCTTTTTGCCAAGAAAGCAGCTTAGTTCTCCATGAGGCCACAGGGACTGAATGGGTTAATTTGAGGTCTGGCATCAAGGAACCTACCCTCCTCTGCCTTATGGTCTTTGCCTGTTCTGGCTATCTCTGGCTACTCAGGAATAGGTTAAGAGATAAGCTATTAGGTGTGCCCACCTTTTGACATTGTGACAGAGTACTGACATCTGCAAAATTGACACTCAAGAATTCCTCTTCAATCGAATTATCAAAAAAGAAAAAAAATTCACGGCAGGTGGTGGCACACGCCTTTAATCCCAGCACTTGGGAGGCAGAGGCAGGCAGATCTCTCTGAGTTTGAGGGCAGTCTGGTCTACAGAGTGAGTCCAGGACAGGCAGGGCTACACAGAGAAACCCTGTATCGAAACCCCTCCCTGTCCCCCCCCCTCAAAAACAACTATGTCTTAAGTAAGTTTACAGTTCTGTCTTGGGCTGCATCAGTAGCCGTCCTTAACCATGGACAACCCAAGGGCCGTGGCTGGACACAGGGGCAACAGGCTCTTCAGACATTGGCAGAAGATGAAGCCTTGCTGTGAACAGAGTCCTGGGTCATCTCACCAGACGATGGGGGGAGGGGCTTTCATGTCAAATTAGCCCAATTTGGGGAGTATGCCTAGCAGTCAGCTTCCTGCCCTCCCTCTCTTTGGCCTCAGAAGAGGGAGGAAGGATGGCAGGAGTGGGTAGGGCTGGTGGAGCAGGGTAAGTGATAGCAGGTTGTTGAGCTGAGGGACAGAATCAGGAGCATCTCCTTTCATTGATTTTGGTCCGTTAGTATGTACATGTGTGTGCATTTTCAAATCGACAGAAAGGAAAAGAAAATAATTACAAAGAGGAAGGGGCCTTTGGGTGATTCACTGCCAGGAGCAGCATGGATCAATGACACATCTGTCAGTACATCACACACACACACACACACACACACACACACACACACACACACGCCACACTCTCCAGTCCTCCTCGATGGAGCCAGGGTCCTTCACACTGACTTCCGGATCCATTTGCTAAGTTGCCCGCTGTTGTCCAGGTCTCTTCCAGCCTGTCTTTCTGGCCATCGGCACCCTGGCCTGCCGAGGCCCTCAAGGGCCATCTACCAGATGTAGCCTCCGTCGTCTACCTCACCCGCCTCACCCTCCTCCTCCTCGGCCTCCTCGCCTGCCTCTTCCGGTTCCTTTTCCTCCTCATCCTCCCAGCCGACACCGCTTCCAAAGTCCCCTGAGAAACCCACGATGTCATCTGTTGAGGGATCAAGAGAAAGGCCGATAAGGAACCTACACATTGCATCGACTCTCCGCCTGGAGGCCTGCCCCACATACATGAGCACAGCCTCTCAGGAGGCTTCCAAAGCTCCCCCCACCACAGCTCTTACCGCAGTCAGGGTTCCCGTGCATGCGTGTGCCGGTCAGCTCCAGGCCCAGCTGGTCCACACACCAGCAGTCACCACTGCTGTGGTCACACTGCATCTTCCGGTAGTAGCCGTCCTCATCACAGCTGGGGATGAAGACACCTGAGGAGTAGAGTGGGTGCTCTGAGTGTAGGTCCTCTGTGTGTGTGTGTGTGTGTGTGTGTGTGTGTGTGTGTGTGTGTGTGTGTAGGGGCCCAGACAGCCTAAGAACCTGGCCAGCCTGGTACTAACGCCCACCCGACCCCATCCCCCAAGAAACCAGACACCCGGGGCTTGTTTCTTCCAGAACTACTGACAGAAAGCACAGACCTTCCTTCTGTGATGTCCCTAAATCACATGATCAGACTGCTTCAAGGGCACCATCAACTGTCACTGTTTCCTGGGTCTCATGACTTTCACCTTTTAGGACATTCTGGCCTCATCACTTTAGAAATCTCAATCCTACTCTTGGCTTGTCCTCAGCTAGGAATGTGGGGTTTCTCTTCCTTCTTCAGGGCCCACTCATTTCCCTCAGGTCCCCAAGCTGTCCACTAAGCATCTTCTAAGATGTTTTAGTTGGAGGATAAGAGCCACAGAGACAACTAGGGTAACACTGGGTACCCTAGAGTGGGGATCTTAAGGCACAGGCGCCTGCATGGGGCAATGAATGACAGGCTGCAGGCCAGTGGGCCCAGTCAGCACAGCCTCATGGGTGCTTTGGGGGCTGGGTGCTCATTCTGTGTGCTGGTCTTGTGAGCCCAGTCAAGTGACTCTCAGGGAACTACAAGGCTGGCACTGTGTGCCTACGTCTCAGGGTTGCTGTACTCTCAACGTCACCCTCCAGCTGCATGGGTTCTTTCCTGCTGGGTGTTTTTGTTTGTTTGTTTGTTTGTTTTTAAGACCTCAAGGTTTTTCCTAATGTCAACAGTGTATGTGTCTGGCTTCTTATCCTACCTCAGTACATTCCCCCACCTTCCAAGGCCCCAGAAAGACCTCTATTGACCTTTCAGAAGGCATATGCCCACCTGCATTCTCCCTCAGTCCCCACAGAGCAATCCAAGCTGGGAATTCTCTTTTTAGTGGTTTGTTGTTGTTGTTGTTGTTGTGTGTGCTTTAACATGTGTGTATGTATGTGTGTATGTATTATATAATGTTCTGCCTGCATGTATGCCTGCATGCCAGAAGAGGGTACCAGATCTCGTTATTGGTGCTTGTGAGCCACCATGTGGTTGCTGGGAATTGAACCCAGGACCTCTGGAAGAGCAACCAGTGCGCTTAACCTCTGAGTGTTTTGATCTATGTGTTGAGTGTTCCCATGGCAAGTCTGTCCAAAGGCATTCTAGGGCCAAGACCCTTGTCTACCTTGCGCATCAGTGCTGACCTAGGCTGGGCTGCTCTCTCATCTCTCCAGAGTGTCCATTTAGAATGTGAATGAACATCTTCCACGGAGGGGCCCCCGCTCCAGCCTTAGACACACATCTGCTACAATGAAGTCAGGTAGAGGACTTTCCAGCCCTGGCCTGGATAGCCATAAGGTGCTTAAACACACCCCCTGAGGGGCAGCAGAGGAGACTATCGCCCACCAAGCCAATGGAAGGAAGAAGGGTGTTTTCCTGTGTGGTCCTAGGCCAGGGCCTCCTCTAGGTTCATCATGTGCCATAAAGTAGGGCAGCTGGAATCTCTGGGAGCTCAGGGAAGCACCCTGGGACCCCTCCTCTGCACCCCTCCTTACCTGGCTTCTTCTTGGCTGCCTCTTGGATCTGTGTGCGCTCCAGCTCGGCCAGGCAGGGGGGTTCTGTAGAGAGATGTAGCCTTAGGGTTGGCCCATGGTGCTGAAAACACACGGAGTCCCCCAAACCTAGAACCCTTAGCTGGTCTCTCACATCAGGCCACATCTGGTGGTGGTGTGCACTGATCCCACTAAGGTCCTCAAACTAATGTAGGGCTCTCTCTGTAAGGGAGGCCACTACAGCTCAGGACAGGGTAAGGATTCCAAGAGTCCCAGGACTCTCTTGGGGTGTTGGTTCTCACAGGAGGATTAAAAAGTTCAAAAGAGAACTGGATGTGATAGTGCGTATCTTTAAGCACTGCACTCTGGAGGCTGAGGCAGAGGACAGCTGTGAGTTTGTGGCCAGCCTGGTCTACATAGACAGTTCCAGGATAACCAGAGCCAGACAATGAGACCTTGTCTCAAACCAAACCACACCAAACCAAGCAAACAAACAAATACGAAATTCAAGAGGGGGTAGAGACAGGCAGACACCATAGGCTGAGAAATCATGGGAGAAAAGAAGGTTCGAAGGATGTTTGGTTTAACTCCCAGGCCCACTTCTGCTGTCAGAGACTTTGGGGAGACCCTGGCCTTTCAAACCAGAGGTCTGCCTGATGGCAAAACAGGACAGTCCAGGCCTCCTGCACATGCAGAAGAGATGGGATGACCATCAAGAGCCTGGGGAGTGGACATGCAGCCCAGGCAGCAGGGAGGTTGGTCAGCACACTGAGGACAGAAAGGCTGCTCATGGGGCCTCACATCACAGAGGGATGTGTGACTCCCACAGTGCTGTGTACCCAGATTATCTAGGTTTGTGCCCACCACAGCCTCTGAATTAGATACTGTTATCTCCCAGTTCAGATACAGAAAGTGAACTCACAAAGATGTGGTCACTTGTTTGGGATCCCAAAGTCACATATGGTGGAGCCCTGGCCAAGCCTCAGCCTTCAGTTGTAGATGTTTCTCATACAGTCGTCAGAGCCCAGCTGCTGGCCAGGCAGCTCACTTGAGACCTCAGTTTCCCCATCATTTGCCTCTTGGCGTAGGTGACAGCCAGCTCTGGCTCTGAGCATACACAGCATACAGATGTCATGCAGCAGGCGTGGTCACACATGCCTGTAATCCCAGTACTCAGGAGGCTAAGGCAAGTAAAAATAGCACAAGGCCAAAGCCAGCCTGGGATACAGAGTGAGTTCTAAGCCACTTTGGCCTATATGATACCCTGTCTCAAAACGATGAAAGAAACACAAATAAAAATAAAAGCAGGGGGCAGAGGGGCTGGAGAGATGGCTCAGCGATTAAGAGCATTGGCTGCTCTTCCAAAGGACCCAGGTCCAATTCCCAGCACCCACATGGCAGCTCATAATTGTCTGTAACTCCAGTTCAGGGGATCTGACACCCTCACACAGACATACATGCAAGCAGAACACCAATGTACATAAAATACAAATAAAAAAATAAAATAAAATATAAATAAATTTTTTTTTAAAGTAAAAGCGGGGTGTGCTGATACATGCCTATAATCTCAGCATTGGGAATTACAGAAAAGGCCAGTTTCAGCTACATGGTGAGTTCCAGGACAGCCTGGGGTGTATAAAATCCTGTCTATTAATTGATTGATTAATTAATTAATTAATGATATCCTATATAATCACTTGTTTGGGCAAAGATGTGTCCATCAAAAGGGGAGCCACTGAAAAGCTAAGTCCTTCCCTTGCGCCATCCCCTCAGATTCTCATAATTGTGTGTTTATCATGTATGCATGGTATATATGTGTGTATTTGTGAGGGCAGACATGAGCCAGCATACCACATCCTGCATGTGAAGGTCAGAGGGCAACTTTGTGGAGACCGTTCTCTCCTTCCACCTTTACATAAACTCAGGTTGTCAGGGCAAATGCTTTACCCACTGAGCCAGCTTCTGAGACCCCATGTTCATTTATTAGTATTATTTTTCATATTCTCATTTAAAGGTATCCAAAAGGGCACAAACTTCGGGACCCACAAAATCTAGTCCGCCTAGAAGCTTGCCCAGGGAGAGAGCTAAGTGTTGGCAAGCCCTGGATTCTAATTGATGAAAAGACTGGATAGCTACAGCAAGGAGGTGGGCTGGAAAGGCTCTGGGCTTAAGCTCGTGACCAATGATTGTGACTCCCAATGAGAGGCTGAAGCTGGGCTGAGCCCCGCAGGAAAGAAGCCAGTGCCAGAGAGCCACAGGCTGTACTCACTCTCCCTCCAGAAGCAGAAACACCACTCAGCGGTAGAGACGCGGCCATCTTTGTAGGTATCGCAGGAGTTGAAGAAGGGGCGGATGCAGACCTCGTATTTGTCCAGGTTGATGGCAGCCAGTTCTGTCTGGTCCAGGAAGAGGTCTCCACTGGTGTCCAGCTTGGAGAACATCCAACCGATGGAGTCCTTGCAACTGGCTCCCAGGCTCTTGTCCAGCCCTGGAGAGGAGGGCGGGAATTCAAGTACACTCTGTGGCCTGTCCACCCGTCTCTTTACATATTTTTCAGCCCCAGACCTCTGTTCAGAGTCAGTTTAACCTGACGCCTAACCTTGAGGTACAGAGAATAAGAAACAGTCACCCCCAGAACTGTACCTTCCCACTTACAGCCCATTTCACAAGCCCTTCTGAAGATCTTTCCTTGGTCCTGGGGAGCAGACCCAGGGCTGCAAAGCATGCTTGGCTGTGTCACCTGTCTGCTTGGCCCCTTCCTATCTCCCCAATCCCATCCCATCCCAGGCAGAGCATTGGTCCCCACGCCACCTGCAGGGCTGGCTGCACTGCCGGCTGAGCCATTCTGCTTGGAGTTCTCACGAAGGAGCTGGAACCAGTCCCTGAGCCTATCTCCTAGGTCAGCCAGGTCCTGTCCCGTGCAGGTCTCTGCAGTGCAGAACAGAGCGGAGGTTTGAGGATGGATGGGATGAAGCAACAGATCTGGAAAGGGGGGAGGGGCTTCCTCTCCATCTCCCATCCCCTACCCCCACCCCTTGCTCTTCCCCTCCCTCCCACTCAAAGTTCAGCCAGGCTCCTTGTGGAGGGGCTACCTTCTTTTCTCCCACTTCCCTAAGACCCAGTGAAGAGAAAAGGGATGGAGCCCCAGCTTCCTGTTCTGTTACCAGGATGCCAAACCACGCAGGGTCCGACACCTTTTCCTGTTATAGCCAATAATCCCTTCCTATTCTATAACCTGTCCTACGGTCCTGAAGGGTGGGGCCCAGATCTCCTGGCTAGACCCAAGACCCTGGGCCTAGCCATGGTTATACCCTATGGTTACCTGACTTGCCATCGGTGGTAGACGTAGCAGCCTGCTCAGTGGGACAGGGACAGGGGCCCTCACATCTTACTGCCAGCTGCTTGCTGCTCAGGCACGCCTGCTGTTCCAGCTTACACTGCAGGAGAGAGCTCAGGCTAGGTGATGGGGGCTCAACGGTGGGTCCTGCAGCCAGGGGCCCTGAGAACTTCTATCACTCTAATAGGAAGGACCATGGGTTTTTGTACTTTCTAGAGAACATCAAGGCCAAGGGAGGCCCAGGGCCATGAGCTTGAGGTGGAGCTAGATATTCTGACCTTTACTGGCAGCTTCATGCTCCTAAGCTACCTTGTCCCCGTGTGTGGGACACAGCTTTTCTCGTCCTCCCCATCTGCACCCCTATTTTTCTCTCCTTCCACTCTTCCACCCCACCCTTCTTCCCTGTCTCTTCTTTGTAAGCTCCCTGGTTCCCACGTGCAATCTCAGCATACCCATGGTTCATTCTCGCCTCTTTCTTCCCCGTCCCACCCCGTGACCATGTCCCCTCAGCAACTTGAACCTCAGCCAGGAACTCTTACGCTGACCAGAAGTCTCCCCCCAGGCCTGGGAGATGGCCAGCGGTTGAAGTGCTTCCTGCACAAGCAGGGGGGACCTAAGTTTGGATTCTTCAGGTAGGCATGGGCCCCATCTGTAACTCCAGCCTCAGAAGGTAGAAACAGGAAATCCCTCCCACCCTTGCCCCCCCCCCAGAACAATTTGGCTAACAAGACTAGCAACATCGCTGGACTTTAACTGAGAAACCCCAACGGATGACTAAGGCGGAAAATGAGTTCCAACACCAACCTGCACCCAAAAACAAAACAAACGACAAACAACTGGGGTCTCCTCAACTCAACCCTCACTAGCCATGCCCAGCTTCTTACTTCAACATTACCAACCATCCCCCTTGTTTCTCTAGAACTCTTTTTTTAAATATATTTTATTAATTTATTCATATTACATCTCAATTTTATCCCATCCCTACTATCCTCCCATTCTCCCCTTATTCCCCTCCCCTATGACTGTGACTGAGGGAGACCTCCTCCCCCTGTATATGCTCATAGGGTGTTGACAAAATGCTTCTATAACTATCAACCTTCATCCTCTCAAAATCTCACAAGGTAGAAATCTGCTCCCTCATAGGGCTGCTGCTCTGCACCTTATGATGGGGGCTGTGTCTATGGGGGCTGTGTCCTGCCTACATCGCCCCCTGTTGGCTAGACAGCAACAAGACCTCAACATAGAAGTCCTTCTCCGCAGCAACTGACCACATGAGCTTCCTCCTTCCGTCAGGGGCTCTGAGTACTTTTGTGAGCCTTTCCCTGGCTGACTCCACTTGCATTGCCTGCCTAATCATCTCATCCCATCTCTATCCTGCTCTCCACCCACCCAAGGTCAGATCATCCTGGCCAAGGCTGAAGGGCTACATTGAACACATTGACCGAGCCCCTAATCAATCCTAGAAACTCTTCCCGAGGTCAGTCTTCTATTCCCCATGACATTGGGTAACACCCCCCGCCTCTGCCTCCCACAGGACCAAGGCTCCTCACCACCGAACTGTAGGTGTGGCCATCAGAGCCACAGACTGAAGCGAGCTGGGCCATGTGACAGGGCTTGCAGATGGAGTCTTTGCCTCCATGGAGTTTCAGAGAAGGCTGCTTGATCCTATGAGAATGGATGGGGAAGATGCGGAGATGGGGGTAAAAGTAAGAGAAGGGTCCAAGAGACCCTTCTGACAAGAGTCCAGTTCAGCGACCTACAGTGTTCCGGTCACCCACAATGCCCATCTTCTCCCTGCCCCCTCCCCACCAAACCCAGCTCCTAAGAATGCACCAACCAGGCAGGATGCAGGCCCTCCCTTGGCTTTTCCAGGGGGCAAAGTCAGGTCTGTTTGCAAGTGGCATCAACCAAAGCAGAGGTCATTTTGTCGTTTTGTCTAACCACCTAGAGTCACTGTTGTGTTTTTTCTTTTTTTTTTTTAATAATATATTTTTATTTATTATGTATACAGCGTTCTGCCTGCATATATGCCTGCATGACAGCAGAGGGCACCAGATCTCAGTATAGATGGTTGTGAGCCACCATGTGGTTGCCAGGAATTGAACTCAGGACCTTTGGAAGAGCAGACAGTGCTCTTAACCTCTGAGCCATCTCTCCAGCCCCCACTGTTGTGTTTTTCAATAGAGTTATTTGCTCATAAAATGGGAGAGTTGGCATAAAACCCCCCAAATGTCCCTCAAAGCCTCTTCCTCCATAGGTCTCAGAAACTACAGTCGTCAATATTTCCCTGCATATCAGAACAGGGCTTCAGACCAGACATGTGGTCTAACCTGTTTGTCTTAGACACACAGGACACCCGGGTCAGAGAGGAGCTGTGGTCCTCTGGGCCCTGAGTGTGTTTGGTAAGATGTGCCTCTCTCTGTCTCTTTCTGCCTCTCTGTGTGTCTGTCTGTCTGTCTCTCCCTCTCTCCCCCTCCTTCCCTCCCTCCTTTCCTTTATCCCTGTTTCTATTCATTTATGGAAAGCCAGTTGCCATTGAGGTGAGGCCAAGAGGCCCCAAATGTCCCTAGGGAGTTGTCAGGTGACCAGGAGCTCACACCTCCAACCAACAGCCAGGAGACGTGTGGAAAGGGGGGACATTCTAAGCCCAGGTTTTCCTGTACTTCCATGGGATGCTGAAGTTTGCATTTTCACAAATATCATCTCCTTTATCCTCTGACACCAAACAAGTAAGTAAGTAAGTAAGTAAGTAAGTAATAAAATCACCAAAAAAAAAAAAAAAAAAAAAAAAATCTCTCAAGGTGGGACTCTGTTTCCTCTCAGACTTTTTCTTCTTCTGATGGAGGCCATGTCTTCCTGCCCGTGCTGCCCCTCTGCACTCGTTTTGTAGACCAGGCTGACCTTGAACTCACAGAGATCCACCTGCCTCTGCCTCCCAAGTGCTGGGATTAAAGGCGTGCGCCACCACGCCCGGCTGAGTCACCTTCTCTTACCACACACCCTGAGACAGACCCATCCAAACTAACAGAGCCAATCCCGATGTCCTGATGCTCCGAAAAAGCGGTTCTCAACCTGTGGGTCACAGCCCCCCTTGGGTCAAATGACCCATTCACAGGGGTTGCCAAAGACCAGCAGAAAACACATTCACATCACGATTCGTAACAGTAGCAAAATCACAGTTACAAAGTAGCAATGAAAATAATTTTATGGTTGGGGGTCACCACAACAAGAGGAACTGTATTAAAGGGTCCCAGGATGAGGAAGGTTGAGAACCACTGCCCCGAAACAATGTGATCACGTGTTCTTGTTCTGAGCCACTAATGTGTGTTTTGCAAGAGTAGATGCCTAGTATGTAAGGAGGGGGGGTCGTGCAGTCCCACCTTCTGAGCAAAACAGGCCCTTCCGGGGCTCCTGGCTCCTGCCACCTACCTGTGTTCCAGCTTCTTGCGGCTGATGCACATGGCCCGCTGGTAGCCTTGGGCAATGCACACCTTGTGGCGACTGCATTTCACCTTCTGGCAGGGGTCCTTGGTGGTGTCCAGGGCTGTGGGGGATGCAAGGTCGGGACACTGACCACCTAGGAGAACCCAGGATCCCCAGCCCAACTGCAGACCCCAAAGGTCCCGCTCTCCAGCAGCCCTCGGTAACCAGAGTTCAGGACTTCATGTCCCACGCCCAAGATGCCTGGCTGTTCAGAGAGCCCCCGTGCAGAGTCATCATCGTTCTTCTGCTCCCATGGGTGTCAGTCTCCTCCCCCACGTGCCTGGGAGGGACATGCTACCTTCATCTCCTTGCTGACTGTCCTCCCAGCTCTTGATGTAGTCATCCTAGGAAGGGACGGAGGGATGGGGAGAAAGGAAAGGCTCAGGGCTGAGGCTTAACCTCAGGGAACAGGGTAGGAGGGGCCTGGGACCATTACAGCTGCCTACCCAGGCACTGCCCGTAGCCTCCCCACATTCAATACCCTAGAACCCTCCCATTCCATTTTCTCCCACATGGGACTTCTCCCCACCCCACATTGGTGCAGGCAGGGAGAGAAAGAGAAAACAGTTAAGGGGAGGTCCAGATGGTACTCACTTCTACCTCCTGGAGACAGGTCGCCATGGGATCCACAGGAAACAAGCACGGGAAAGAAGGAGAAAGATAATGTGAGGCCCATCCTCAGACCATGAATCCCAGGGCATCCCCGGCTTCCTTTGGTTGTGAGTCAAGTCCATAGGCCCAATCCCCAGCCACACCAACTGGGGACCAGTACTCCCTTGTCTTCTGCACAGACAATCTGTACTCCGGAAGCTGTACGGTAAGACCCATGGTTTTGGAAGGGTAATGAAGCCCAGCCCAGGCCTGGCCCTATCACCAAGGCAGATGTCTGAGGGGGCTGTACTGCCTGGGAATATGGTGTTTCTCATGCTACCGCTCAGGGTATCTGGGAAACAGCACCCAGCTTCTCCTGCCGCAGCCCCTTCATTGGCAGGCACCCTGCTGTCACCTGCCCACCCTGTGAGGGAGGTGTGAGGAAGAACCCTCCCTTCCAAGCTGTAGGAGAGCTGATTTTTTTGCTCAGGGTTCCTTCCTTTTGACAGAGCTCAAGATGATACACACTGGGAAGGAGGCAACGGCGCCAGCGGTGGCCTTCTGGGTCACAAAAGCTAGCCCGGAACACTCAGGGGTGGGCAGTTATTTGGTTCAGATTCCACCTTCACTGAGCCAGATCTCTGACACCCAGCACAGCTCTCTTTTCCCACTACATCACAGGTTCTCTGAGACAGGAGGCCCTTAAAGACCTTCTCACTTTGTTCCATCCCATGCCCGGAGGACCCCAGCCTGACCAGAGGCAGAAAGCTTCCCATAGGCTCACCTCCCTTGCAAAACGTGCCAAGCCTCTTAGCTTTCTCCTTTTGCCTTTTGAGATGAAGATAGTTGTTGAAAGCCAACAGCTTTCAGAATTTCTGGGAGAAACTCTGCCAGGTAGGCAGGAACAGCTTTGGAGCCCGGAAGGATAATTATCCCCGAGAACCAGTCACCGGCCCCTTCTGCATGGGACAGAGGAGAAACCCCACCTAGCTGCTTGCAACCCCTCCTTATCTTTGCCATACCCCAGTCAGAGATGTGAAGGAGTGGGGGGCAGCGTAGGCCTGATGTTTGGCTGTTATGCCCAGAAGAAGAAAAAGAAGGCATGGGGCTCTGGTATCAGAGGGCACCCCAGTGGGAACAGCAAGGTACATAATGAAGAGCTGCCCACAAGGGCTTTGGAGGCCTCCTCTGGAAACTGCCAGGTAACAAAACAACAGGGATGAAGGCTCCCAGGGCAAAGCCAAGTAGGCAATGGCCAAAATAAATGGGCCATTCATTCAGGCCTACCTAGGTGTTTACATGGGTGCCTATGGGAATGTACTGTGTAGTGTGTGTGTGTGTGTGTGTGTGTGTGTGTGCGCAGCCATGTGTGTACCTACATCCTTCTCCCTTGTGTGGATAGACATACAAAAGCACGCAGATGTGCAGCATATGATCACAGGAGCATTTAAGGTCATCCACCAGTGCCAGATGGTATCCAGAAATGAAGTAGCAGACCCCATTTCTGTGAGAAGCCTCCAGTTTTCACACTTACTGCAGCCTTACTGCCTCTTCCGTATATAGGGAAGGTATTAAGAGATGGGTGGAAGAGGAGGGAGGGCCCAGAGAGGACCAGGCTCCCTGGGAGGGCGGGTCTGACTCTTGGATGCCTCTGCCTCACTCTCTTGCTCTTTGTCTCTCCCATATAGCCTCGCCCCTAACCCTTGGCTCTTCTCACCCTGGACACCACAACATCCGCAAGCAGCCAAGTGTCCCTCAGCCCTGGGGCCCAGGATCAGACAGGAGAAAGGTCAACTGGGCCCAAATGCTCAGGGCTTGCTCTGGAGACCGTGAGATGAATACCACCCCCACTACCCCACTTGACCCTTTGTGGGGGCGCAAAGGATGACAGCTCAGGTCTAGCCCTTCTCCAACAGCATCTCAGGGTGAACAATGGGTCCTCTCCCCTGAGCCTCCCTTACCAAAGATGAGAAAGAGGATGAGAGTGGCCAAACAGCCGAGGTCAGCTAGGGTTACCAGGGCTGGAGCCGAAGTGGGTACCGCGTCAGCCTTTTTCAAGGGGTGTCTCCTGTTACCCTCATCCTTTCCTGGGAAGCATGGTGTTGCAAGTCTACAATTCCAGCACTCAGGGGCTGAGGCAGAAGGGTATCTAGTTCAAAGCCAGCCTGGGCTACATATTGAGACCCTCACTTCAAGCACAGAGGATGCTGTGGTTTTCTGGGATTTGGGGAGCAGGCGTCAACTGGCTGTCCTTGACTATCAAGATCTGTACCCTCAACACCCACCCACTTTAATGCTGGGATACGCAGGGCCTAAGGTGATCTATAATCTATGACTCTCCCCTCTGGAGCACACGCTGAGTGCTCTGGAGTCCACTCATATACTTCAGTCAAAACCCACGGTAGGGGCTGGAGAGATGGCTCAGAGGTTAAGAGCACTGACTGCTCTTCCAGAGATCCTGAGTTCAGTTCCCAGCAACCACATGATGGCTCACAACCATCTATGATGTGATCTGATGGCCTCTTCTGGCATGCGGTGTATATGCGGGCAAAGCAATGTGTTCATAATAATAAAATCTTAAAAAAAAAAAAAAAAAGAAAAGAAAAGAAAAAAGAAAGACACAAAGTAGATTCCTCGGGACTCAATACAAAGTGGCTTCTTAAAGCTTAGGACCAAGAATGTCTCATTAGAAACTCAAGTGATGGTGGGAAGGGCTTTAAGAATCCACCCATGCCATGCCTCACCCCCAGGAGGAGGCGGCCTCCAATCTGACTTTGGGGACAGAGGAGGTCCTTCAGAATAGGAGTGCCATTAGAGAATCCAGCTAAGCCCTGTGACCCCACTGCCTTGCACAGCTGGGGAGGGGCTGGAGTGACTCCGCAGTTCAGAATCCCTTGCATCTCAGCCCTTTCTACCCCTGGAAGGTGGAAGCAACCATCCAGCTGGCTGGGAACACGAGGCCCTGCAGCTACCTAGGGTCCCCGCCTCCCCTTTGTTAGTGCCTCCAGTACACTCCTGCCTGCCGAAGCTCCTGGGCTCTCCCAGAGGAATGCGTCCTACATCAAAGCTGTTATGTCACCAAGAAACTCAGATCTGGGTACAGAAAATGGGGAGGAGGCAAGAGATGAAAGGTGAGGGGGGCCTCTGAAAGTTGGCAAAAGAGGGGTCACTGCTGGGGAGCAGGGTCCATTGGGGATGTGAGAGGAATCGCTGTCCATAGGCGTGCTCCACAGGGAGCGATGACAAAGGCATTTTGGAGGCACCATGGGAATGGGCATTCTGGGGTAGAACTGGGGGAACACAGCGGTCAGAGGGGCCAGTACCATCCTTAAACAGATGAGGGTGATTGCGGTTAATTGGGAGAATTACACCCTTCCTGCACTGTGTCTACAGCACCCAACTGGGCTTCTTAATGGCTGTGAGAAATGATCAGACAAGGTACCTGGGTCTTCTTGAGAAAGAGGGTGCCCTATGGCTCTGCTACGACCCATCCCCACCTGACAGGTTTTATGAGCCTTTCTTCAGTGCTCTGGAGCAGCAGCCAGTGCAGAGGGGGAATGAGTGGGTACCCAGAGTTCTAGACTGATGGAGGGGCATGCCTCTCTCTTCCCTGGGTAGTGCAGTTGGTAAGATCACAAAGCAGACAAGTGAGGAAAAACTTCTGGGATGTATGGATGTACCATGTTTGTAAGGAATGGTGATTTCATTTTATTATTTATTTATTTATTTTAATTTTATTTTATTTTTGGTTTTTCGAGACAGGGTCTCTCTGTGTTAGCCTTGGCTGTCCTGGACTCCCTTTGTAGACCAGACTGGCCTTGAACTCACAGCGATTCGCCTGCTTCTGCCTCCCAGTGCTGGGATTAAAGGCATGTGCTATCACACCCAGCGGAATGGTAATTTTAAAGCAAGGTTCCAGGCTGGGACTGTGGTTCAGTTGGCAGACTGCTCACCCAGCATGCAGGAAGTTCCATCCTCTGGAGCACAGACAATCTCAGCATTCCAGAGGTAGAGGCAGGGGGATCAGAAGTTCAAGGTCATCTTCAGCTGAGTTCAAGGCTACCCTAGGACATAGGAGACCATACCTCTTTAAATGAATAAATAGAAAATAAGTTCTCTCCAAGTACTTTGCAGTAACGCCATTAACAATGAGAAAACTCATTTTTTAGGGGTATAGGGAGACAGGACAACTGGGCAGAAGATGATAAGAGCCAGGCCTGGCATCGCCGTCCCCTGCCTTGAAGAGAGACCTAAGGAGAAAGGCTTCAGGCCAGGAGTGTGTCCTTCAAAAGCTACTTGTCCACAGAAGCTTGCATCCCTACTCTGTACTACATGGCCCAGGGCCACAGGCAGGAGAAACTGTGTGGGTCTCCCAATGCCCCAGCATGATTAGGGACTGCTGAGCTCATGTGTCTTGGCTATGGTCAAGCTTAGGACAGCCAGAGTAAGGCCAGTAAGCTAGGCCTCGACTTTATAGTCCCTCCACCGGTGCATCTCCTGGTGGTCTGCGCACGTTCTTTGATTCCTTTCCCTATACCACAGCCTTGGGGATGGAAACAGTAGCCATTCTGTCTCCCTCTGAGGGAGATTCACATCCACACCCAGCCCTTTGAGATAGTTGAGCTTAAGTTGAGCTTGCAGAACTCCCTGCTGGCTTTGCATTCATCTCCCCCAGGCCAGTGACCGGGGGCTCATATTCCTAATCATGTGCCCTACTTACTACCAGAGCAGTTTGCACTCATTGATTTAGAAGGGTGGATGGATTGACACAGATAGACAGACAGACAGACAGGCATATGCGCGCACACAAACAAACACAGGCTAAGAGAAAAACCTATTCCTATCAGAGTGTTTACAAGATGTTTCCTCTGCAGGGCAGGGATGCAGAAAACATTTAGCATCTTTCTGCTCTCCTCCATCTTCAAATTTTTCTGCAATGAACGTATATTGCTTTTAATGGGGGGGGGGGGAAATCACTGTAACTGTTACATTTTAAAACCCTTTCCTGGTTCCCCGACACCTCCAGAAAAAGGCTCGCCTTTTCATCTGTGTCTGTGTCTGTGTCTGTGTCCACCCAGGGAATCTCTCAACAGGCCATAGCTTTGCACGGCTGCCTTCACTTGGCACACTTGCTCAAGTCTGACCGCAGAGCAGCTAGTACTGTGTCTGCAACCCAGCTCCTGCATTGTCTTCCCCAACCCCGCCCTTGCCTGTTTATCCCACCTGGGAGACTCTAGTGTGGCTCAGGTGACACCCAGCAATGTTTCTGCCTCCCTCTGCCTTATTTACACAGCCAATTCCTTAAGGGAAGATGCCATATGCAGTTCAACTTCCCTGCCCAGCACCCGGGACACAGCAATATCGCCAGAAACGACAGCTAACGCCTTTGCATCAAGCACCACTGGGAAACATTATGCTAAAGTACAGTCCCCTCACGGCCTTGTTTACTCTTCACAGAAACCCTAAGAGAAACTTACTGTTGCTATCTCCACTTCTCAATGGAAGCTCAGTGATGCTAAATGTCTTGTAAAGGATCACACAGCAATTGCACGACAGAATACTGAACCCCCAAGAACACAAACAAACAAACAAAAAACCTGTGTCCCCAACCAGCACACCATAAGTGTTAAATGATTTAAAAAAAAAAAAAAAAAAAAAAGGTCAGGTGGTACCAGGAAATCCAACTCCCAAGCCATGTTACTTTTTCTATCATGTTAGCATGCTTCAGGGAGTCCTGAAACCACAAGGGGAGGGACTGGCATTTGGGGGTAAGATTTCTAGAGGGGGGGGGCCCTCCCTTCTCCAGGCTCTTTCCAGCAATCCCTTCTTTACCCGCCCCTGGTTCTGCAGGTTTGGAGCTAACCCATCTCCTGCTTTGATCTCTGCAGCTCAGCTCAGTTGCCATGGAGACAGGCCCACTGCGCCAAGCTGGGGGAAGCGATGAAGTGCGCAGGCTTAGTGGGCTTAGGGGGCACATGCTGGGTATTTCGGAGGCTGTTTACTTCCTGTCATTTTAATTAGCACCCAAATCACCAGCTCACTTCACAGCTTGAGTTAACCCAATCACTTCCATTTGCTGGGGGCAGTGGAGGAGGCAGGGAACCCAGCAGAGAATCGCTGACTTATGGGTGAGACAACCTCACCCCCCCTCTCTGTCTCTCTTCCCCCCCCCCCCTTGCAGCAGGTGATAAGAAAACTGATCCCTTACCCCAAAGTCCATCATGGGGCCAGGGCGCTGGGTTCCTGCTTGGCAAGAGTCACCTGCCCTGGACAAACTCTACTTCCTATTTGTGAATTGGGGATGAGCCCTCACCACTCTCTGCAGTGCTCAGAATCAGGATGCAGGGATACAGGGACATGTGGGACATAAACTAGGACCATCGAAACCAGGTTCTCTGCATGTACCTGGCAGCACGGGGACAAGAGGCTACAAATATAGACTTCTGCCACTGTCACTCAGTGAGGATACTGTCACAGCCCATTTGCAGGACAGACGCCCTTCGTGAGACTCGGCTTCTGTAATTCTGTTAGGGCTTTTTTTTTTCCTCCCCCCATTTTCTTAATAGATCAAAAATCTCCAACTTTTGGTTTTCAAGACAGGGTTTCTCCGTGCAGCCTTGGCTGTCCTGGAACTTGCTCTAAACCAGGCTGGCCTGGAACTCACAGAGATCCGCCTTCCTCTGTCTCCTAAATGCTGGGATTAAAGGTGTATGCCAGCATTCCCCGGCTAAGAATCTCTAAAAATGTAAGTGGGCCAGGCCTCACCTAAGCTCCGAGAGGACTGTTATCTGACAATCATTTCACCTCATACCAGAACCCACTTAGCTACTGCAGGAATGTCCCTCACCCCTGGGGAAGGCCTGGAGTTGGGGGAAGCCTCATAGGGTACCTTCTCCTGTCTTTCCCGAGAAACAGCCACAGCCACAAGGGTTGCAGAGGGGAGCAGTGGAGCTGCCTGGCACAGCCTCTGCCTCAGTGAAAGGGAGGGCTGGCTGGGGCAGGGGCGTCATTAAACACCTGCTTCTCTCTCACAGGGCTGTGTCCACTGTGTGAGGCCTGGGCAAACAGATGGAGGCAGGCATCTGAAAGATGCCATCTCCCCCTTCCCCTCCCCCGCCCCCATCTCAGGAATTTCCTCCAAAGGTAAAAATGTGCTTCTCACTGCACCCTGCATGCCAGGAGCCTGGCCTGGGCTCAGGTATGCTTGCAACCAACGCCCTTGCCAACACTGACAAAGCCAGAGCACGACCTATCATGAGTCTAGCAGGATCTGGGCCACCCCCCTCCCCACCCCCCAGCCCTTGGAGCCTATACCCAACAGTGGTCCCTGCTGTGTGTAAAAAGGTGAAGAAGAAGAAGAGAGAGGCTAAGGGTTTAGGCTCTCCTCTGAACTGTCTCAGGCCTTGGTTTCCCTACTGGACCACTGGGGATGAATCAAAGTTGCAAAGACAGGATCTCTAAGGAAGACCTCAGCCATGAGCTGAGGGAACATGGGTGCGGGGCATGGAAAAACATCATGGACTATAAAAGCAGACAGAGTCACAGGCACCTGACCTTGGGGACCCTTTTCTTCATAGATATGATATGGGAACTAAAAGCTGGTGAGGCCTTGGGGGGGGGGGTCTGCTTCCCCAGATCTTTCAAATGAAGACATGAGAACAGAATGGAGTATGTGTGTGTGTGTGTGTGGGGGGAATCTGAATAATTCCAACCTCTGCAACACATCCCAGACAAGTATATTGGAACCACGAGGCAGGAAAGGCGGGGCATCTGCCTTCAGCCAAGCACAGACACACAGGCCCAAGGGCCTGGAGGATAAAGAGGCTGGGGACCATCTTTCCTTATGTCTTCATCACTCTGAAAAAAGGAGCAGACCCCCCCCTGAATCCTTAGCCCCAGCCCAGAGCCCCTTCCCTGCCTCACCGTCATGGCCTGTAGTCACAGTGCTGTGGCTGCCTAGTAGTAGTAGTAGTAATAGTAAGGGCTTACAGGACGGTGGAAAGTGAAGGGACCCTGTCCTGGCTGTCACTTTCCACTGTGTGAACATTTTGGCCGAGCACCCACGACACTCTGAACAGCACTCGGGGGTGGATGCACACATCTCCAGATCCTGCCCCGAGGGGCTTGTGCTTTCAGGAGAAAAGTGACAAACACATGAACTGCTTCCGCAGGAGGGCCCTTGAGATCCAAGCCTGAAGTGCAGTGCTGCCCTAGGCAGCACCCACAAGTGCCCAATGAACCTGCAGCCAATGACAGCAGCGAGGGAGAAGCTGGCCCTGCAACAGCATGTCGAGAACATTCTTAGTCGGGGAGGTGGGGGGACTGTCAGAGACCAGGCCACCCCAGAGCCACAGTGGAGCACAATATTATTTAAACTGCATCCTAATGGCACTCAGTCACGTCACTCAGGAGGGTGGGGCAAGAGGATCAGCTCAAGGCCAGCTTTGATGGGGTTGAATTCAACCTACAGTATATGATACTCTGACTCAAGAAGCAAATGAACTAAACTCTATACCCAGGTCTAGGCCCACCTCCAGGTCTTCCCTGTCCACAGCCCTAGTACGACCCACCTGGATCCTAGGCGATACAGGAAGAGACTGTTACAGGCTGCATGTTTGGGGTTCATCCTCCCCTCAAACTCATATACAGAGATCTTAAACCCCGGTGTAGGGGTGGAATTAGGTGGTGACAACCTTAGGAAGTAACTAGGTTTAGATGAGCTCATTAGGACAGAGCACTGATGATGGGACCAGAGTCCACATAAGAAAACAAAAAACAAAATAAACGGGTCTGGAGAAAGAGCTTGGCTGCTCTTCCAGGGAACCTAGGTTTCATTTCCAACACCTCCATGAGGTTTCGTGGTTGTCTGTAACACCAGTTCCACACACTTTCACATGGTGCATAAACATACATGCAGACAAAAACCAGCCATACATGTAAGATAACATGGGCAAAGACTGGTGCTCAGTCTCATGAGGATACAGGCAGAAGGCCACCAGAACCGGAAGGAAGCCCTTGCCAGACAGCATGCACCAGCAACTTGGTCTTGGACTTTCTGGCTTCTGGACCATAAGAAGTAAAGGCCTTGCTGCTGACGCCTGCCCACCTACAGCACCTGCAGCAGATAAGAAACAGTAGAGAGGGCTGGGCGGTGGTGGCCAGCACTCGGGAGGAAGAGGCAGGAGGATCTCTGTGAGTTCAACCTCCTGGACAACCAGGACTGCAAAGAGAGAAACAATGGAGGGAGCTGGTGTAACTGAGGTGTCTTAGACCCTTCCTGGGGAGGAAAAGAAAAGCCTTTCCTCGAACCCAAAGCCTTTCTGCTCAGTCGGGGAGGGGCGTGGGGGCGGGGTTTGCTCTTCAACATGATCCTAGAGTAACAGAACGCTCAGGGTTCAGAGGGTCATTTTCATCAGTCTGTGCATTAAGCCAATGAGAAGATCAAGGTTCAGAAAGGCAGCACAGTTGCCTCAGGCTCACACAGATAATCTGTCTTCCCTATGGGATGAGAAACAAAGCTCTCTGCCTGGGCCCTTGGGACCTGAGGCAGGACCGAACTCTCCCATTCCTCAGATAGCTCTGATCTCATGGAGAATGAGGTGGCATGGGCTGCCTGTCTGTCCCCTGAGAACCGCTGAAAGACAGCCTCATCAAGCAGCAAGCCTCTTCTATCCCTCCCTTCCCCGGCCCCTCAAATCCATTACCATGCTGACCTGCTCTGGAAACGCCATCCCTCGGGTGAGAGAAGAGTCAAAAACCAAAGTGGAGGAGGAGGCCACTGAAGGACCTGGCCTGCTCCCAACCCAAATTATAGAATCCCTTCTGACCCACTTTTGGGTTCTCACAAATCCACACCCCCTCACAACATATGCACAGATTGTCCCTACACTCACGCTGGCTGGCTTGGAGGTTGGGAGCAGGAGGGGCTAGTCATCTGGGAACCCTTTTGCGTCTTTTCCACGTTGCAGGCCTATGGGCATGTGCACCGAGACGAGCACACAGGAAGCAGATAGAAACCCAGACCCTCTGCTCTGTGGCCTCGGGAATCAGCATGAAGATCCACATCAGGTCCACAGCAGATGACGGAACTGGTCAAGCCACCATTCCATCCTTGCCATGAAGAATGAGGCAAGTTGTAGGCCAGTTCAACGACAATCTTCCATCTGCTGTTTCCGTATGGTGGAGGAGGCCTGCAGGGAATACCCTCCTCCTGGGCAAGCTGAAGCAGCTTTTGAAGCAGCTGAGGCTCAGAGGGCTGATGTGCCATGCTTGCCGTCCTGTTGGAAGAACCTGAACCCAGGCCAGCCTAGAACGCTGCCCTCCCTGACTCGCTTTGGCTGTTACTAAGGCCAGGATGGAGAATAGGCTGGTGGCAGCTGCTGAAGACACTTGAGTCTTTGTCATCCTTCCAAGAAGATGCTGCTCCTTCCTGGGACAGCACAGCCTTGGAAGCTGATAGCCAGGGGCACTTGGTTTGTTACAGTGGGCCCTTCCTCCCCGACTCAGTAAAAAGAAGGAATGTCAGATAGCCTGAAAACAAAGCTGAATTAACGCGATCTGGATGTAAGTGCAAGTTCTGGGGCTGGGGTGCAGCGCAGTTGGTCGAGTGCTTGCCTGGCGTGCACAGGAACCTGAGCTCAATTCTCAGCATGGAAGAAACTGGGAACAGTGATGTGTGTGCTTGCAATCCTCACCTGGGATACTGTCTCAAAGGAACAAAACTACAACGAAATCCCAGCCCTGCCACTTCCTAGCTGTGGATCCCCAAATAAGCTACTCAGTGTCTCTGTGTCTCAGTTCCTTCGACCATACCAAGGGTAGCTGATCAAGGGACAACTGTCTCACGGGTTCTGGAGATGGGCAAGAGACAACGCCTGCTGGGAAGGCTTCCTGCCAGTATTAACTCCACATGGATTATCAGTGTGCCTCTGGGTGCCAAGCACTATGCTCACCACTCACAAATATAATTAAAATTTAATGGAAGTGGAGTGCAAAACAGAGAAGAGCCAAGAAGAAAGAGAATGGTCAGTTCTTCCCAGTCCAGCTCTTTGGAGCCGGCCCTGGAGATGCAGGGTTGGCCTTCTCTTCTCAAGTGCCCATATCCACAAAGCTGTGACCCATAGACAAGTGCAACTCAGCTCAGCAGGGACCAAACTCTGGATATGAGAGCACCGAAGAGCAGGACTCATTGCCCTGAACAGGGAACTTGGGAGCCAAGGAGCCAGGCTTAGGCCACTAGCTTCCTAGCCACTCCATCAGGAATCTGCTCCTCCCTGGAAGAAGAGTAGAAAAGACCCAGGATGTGAGAGCTTGCTGCCCACTGGAGGGGAGGATTACTCTGCAGGCAAAGCCTGCTGTCTCACAGAGAGAATGCTAAGCCCCCCCCTCCCCCGCAGTCAATCCCACACCCAAGCACCTCAGAGCCTCTCCCTCCTCTGACCCCTCTGCCATGATCTCCTCCATCTTCTTCACTCATCTGTCAACTGTTCAATGAGACGGCCCCTCGTCTGTGTTATTGGTGCCTTGAATCCTGTTCCCCCCACCCCCAGCACAGCCCACCCTCCTGCTTACCTCTCTCTCACCTAGGCAGTCTGGTGGCCCTGAGCCATCTGTGATCACTTATGAACCAGAGTCAAGCTCAACCTGGCTGTCCCTTAGGGACTCCAAAAGCATAATTTCCTTTTTCTCTCATGAAGAGCTGATGTTTTCATATTTTTCAGAAGAGCTGACCCAGTGGAGATGGATATAAAGATCTGTGCCGCCGGCATCTGACTGGAGGCCCACGGCTCTGAGGGCAGGATGGAAAGTGTGTGGAGCCCTGGCAGAGTCCCTAGGTACAGTCTGTGCACCACACAACTCCGGGAGGCACCATTCTCCCTGTGGCATGGCTGCAGTTACGCAAGGCAGGGTCTCTGAGATAGCAGCCTCCCTTCTGCCGTTCAGTAGCAGCTGCCAGCAGATTCCCCAAGGCCAAGTCCTCCAGCCTTGGCTTCTTTGTCCTACTTCTCTCTCTGACCCCATCCTCCTGCCGCCAGGGCTCCCCAAAAATGGGGCTTTAGAGAAAATTCCACGCTTTCAAAGCACAAGTTTCCCCCATCAGAAGAAAGGTAGACGTATTAAAACTGGACGACCAGGCCCTGCAGGGTTCATAGAGAACATGCATTGGTCGTGGAGAGGGGTGGTCGGCACCAATACAGGGAGACATGTGGGCAGCCCTCCGCTGGGGGTTAAGCCAGTTAAGCATTTACTGGTATCCACTGGGTTGGCTGCTGGAAGCAGGTGGATGAAGAAAAGGGAAAAGACCCTTTTATTTTTTTTTAAGCCCTTGCTGTTCTGACCTTCACCAGTCCCAGGCAGATCAAACAGCCAGAGAGTCAGAGGGAGGCCTGGACCAGTGACACATGGATTCCTTCTGGAAAGCCCAGCTTGCTACTGCCTCCTCATTGCTGGACTGCAGACAGTGGCAGGAGACTGCGCTAATCTGGGCTGGGCCTGCAGGTGCCTGGGGAAGGCCTTCCATAGGGGCAAAGGCTTTCTATGTGGTCCAGGGGCCTGGATGCCAGGGGTTGCTCCTTCCCTTTATGAATGACTTTGGAAAAAAATAAAAACAAAACAAAACCAAAACAAAAATAATAAAATAAAATAAACCGGAACCTCTGTCTCTTCCTATAGTGTGGATGAGTGCCAGACAGATATCCCAGGCCGGTTTCAAGAAGAAAACCTGTAAATACCAGTTCTACATGCTACGACAGTATGTGTTCACACGTTTCCCCAACCCTCTGGGTCACTGATTGGACATCTGTTCCTTGAGTAACAACCCGCAGCATGCCATACCAGCAGTGCACCTTGCCGTATTAAAAACAAGCTCTTTATTCTGAAACATAATGAAACTGTTGAATAGAAAAACATCTAAAAAAAAAAAACTTGTGGATGCTCTAAGTTTAAGAAGTGAGGACAGTCATGGTGTAGCTTGTCTAGTACTAGGTGGGTAAAATGAGAGAATCTGGGGAATGCGGAATAAGAGCCAAATGTAGAAGAGGCTTTCCGAGGTCAGGGCGTCAGCTAGTGCCAGATCGAGGGGCGCTCTACATCTCCCGGCCCATTTCCCCACTTCCCCCACCCCATCGCCTTCCGAGGTGCCCAGGGAGCAGCCACACCCTCCCTTCCTCACCCTGGCCCACGCCACCATCTGCGAGGCGCGGCCGCCCTGCGGGAGGGAACGCGCCTCCTATTCCCTCTCTGATCTACAGGTGCTGGTAAACAGAGCTGCGGCGCCGGCCGGTCCGCAGCCTCCTCCCCGCCCCCACCCGCAAAGCAAGTCCCAAGGTTAAGTCTGGTTGCAGCGGGCGACTGTCAGGGACCCCAACCCAGCTCCCGGGGCTATCGCTTCTGTTTCTCACGTTCACCGGACTAAGGATGGGTGCCCTGGGTTGCTAGCCTTGCTCTACCGCCAAGCCTGGTCCAAGAAAACGAGCCTAGGTTGTTGCACACAGAGTCCCTAACCTGGCTCTGACCACCACTCTGAGAGAGCCTCGGGCATTTTCACTGTGCCCCCCGCCCCAGCCCCATGGACACGCCTTCCACATCTCTTTGAGGGTTAGGGGGAGCCCTTCCCCAAACTCAAAGCCCTGGCCACCGCTCAGTCCTTGTGCCTTCTGTCCCCTTCTTCCGAAGCCCAAGGTGGAGACGGAGGACACCGGTGCAGTTGTTACCTTCCCTGCCGGCCCCACCCAGACCTGCTCCCTCTGCCAAGGCCGGTGTGTTCAATCTGCAGCATGCACCCGGCAGGGGCCTAGCGCGGGGACAGATGCAGGGAGGGCACAGGCGGGGCCAGGAGTAGCCTGGGCCCGGGTCTCAACATCCCGCAACCCTGCTCCGCGCCACGCCACGCCACGGGGCAGACCCCATCGCGAGCTTGCGCCCCAGGAGCACGTCCTCGCCTGGGACTCTCCCGGAGGCTGCGGGACTGAAGGTCCCAATGCCAGTGGCTAGAGGAACACCGGAGGGGCGCGGGGTTGGGACTCTTGGCGTTGTTTACTCTTGGCGCAGTTAGCCTGGCAGGCCCGAGAGGCTCCGGCTCTGACACGCGGCGGCGGCTCCCGGCGCGCGCAGGGTCTCCACTCCCGGCCTCCCCTCCCGGAACCCGCGCCCAACCCTGCCCTCCGCGCCCCGCCGCTCACGTCTCGGAAGCGGTTCCAGTGCTTAATCTTGCCGCTGTACTGTGAGATGGACGACAGCCATTGCTCGTCCTCCATGAAATTGCCGGGGGTCTCGCCCTCCTTGAGCCCCTTGGCGTCGCCTTCAGCCAAGGCGACCACAGCGAAGAGGAGCAGCGGCAGCACCAGCCGCCCGTAGCCCGGGGGGTTCATCGTGGTCTGGGCTTAGACCTGGGGGTGTATCGACTTCTGCAGGATTTGATGTCCTTCCCTCCACCGCGCCGCTGGCGAAGCGCTGCGGTCCTCCTCAGCCCTCCTCCTGCCGTCTGACTCCAGTGACTGACGGAGGGTGGGTCGTGGCTGAAATGTGACCTGGTTAGCAGATGCACTTGTCTGAAAAAGCCCAGCACTGGACGCGGAGAGGGAGAGAGAATCAGAGAGGCTGCGCCAGCGGGGGCCGTGTCTGTAACTGTAGCATCAGCATCACGTTTGACATCATCATACCTGGTTAAAAAAAAAAAAAAAGGAGGGGGTAGATTTCAAAGCAGAGCGCTGGATCAGAGCAGCCAAGCCAGCGAAGCCGCAGCGCAGGGCTGGGCAAGCCAGCTCAGCTCTCAGGGAGTTGCAAGCTAGGGAAGCAGAACCCTGAGATGTCCCTGCTGTCTATCCAAAAATGGACAGCAAACAAGGGTTTGGGGTCTTTCACAGGGCTGAAAAGAGGTCGGAAACTCTCGGGTTACTAAGCCAGTCAGGCTCAGGTGTCCAAAAGGGAATCTGGCCACAGTTTCTTCTCCACTTGCCTCCAGCTCCCGAGTGGCCTGTGCCACAGCTCTGACAGCTGGCTCCCTGCGAGTTACGACGCTTCAGTAATGGGTGGCTTCCTTAAGACAAAGGCGGTCTAACAACTGGCTGCCTCTGAACTATTGCTCCCCAGACCCACCGCTCTTTTCAACGTATGGCCTGAGCACTGAATGGCCGGCAAAACAAGGGCAGATGCTGTCCACCTCCCCACGCAGCTGTTTAGGGGCTGGCACCCTTTTGTTAGCTTTTCCTAGGGCAACCCTAAAAGACGCATGTCTAGCCTTCTCATCTGCCTCGATTCTGCAAATCTAAACAGGCCTATTTGCTTGTGGTTTTGACTTCAAGTTAAGTTTGATGAGCCACTGGGGAAGGAGACAAGGTGGGTGGGAGGAGGCTGGTTTTGTTGGAGGTTGTTGAGGTTTTTGTTAAAACTGTGACCCTAGTCATTGCCTTATAGCCGGGTGTTGACTTACCAGCTGGGAAGGCTGGCAAGCTGGGCACAGACCCAGGATCAGAGTAGAAATGAGATTTACATTACAAATAAATTGGAAGAGCATGACAGGATAAAACATTAAACTTTTGGACCCCAAGCCCTAGATTGTGTGTGTGTGTGTGTGTGTGTGTGTGTGTGTGTGTGTTAAGACTTGGCTGCTGTGACGTTAAAATAAAAAATTAAAGGCAATGAAAGAACATGATCCTAATCAGTAGAAAAAACACATCACACATTGTGAGGTTTGCAGTAATCCTGGGGCTGGCATGCCTCCTGAGTGTTGCATGCCTCCGTGGCCTGGGTTGATGTGGGGGTGGAGGTCCCTTGGGAAAACACGAAACAATAGTTCCCTTGGTTTTTCTCGGATTTCCTGTGTTGCTGCAAGCTCCAGATACTGAAGTCTGCATCCCACAGTGGATGGGGAGCCCTCCCAGGAGGTACAGTGGTGCTTCACAGCGAAGCGAAGCTCCTCATGTGGACTGGAGGGACCTGAGAGGACCCCAGGTTCCATCTAGGCTGTAACGCTAATGCTGTGCATATCATACAATGGCGGTCAAACTAGCAAAATTATCCCAGGCATTAAAAAAACAAAACAAAACGGTTTGCTACTTGAGTTGGAAAGAGGTTATAATCCATGTTGTTAAAAATGACCAAATCTTATCCCAAATCTTGTCATCTTTGCCTTTCTTCTTAGTTCCAGCCTTTTTTATTTCAGATAAGACCTCCTGTAGCCCAGGGTGGCTTCTAACTTGCTATGTAGCTTGAGGATGACCTTTTAACTTCTGATCCTCCTTTCTCCACTGGGGAATCGAACCCAGGGCTTCTTCCATGCTAGGTGAGCACTCTATTGATTGAGCCACGTGCCCCTGGATCCTAGTCTTTTAGTAAAGTGATCTACAAGTCTCCAAAGCACTCAGCAGACAGCTTACACGCACAAAGTGGTCTAGCTACCAGAACTGCTTAACAAGGGGGGTGGAAACTAAGCCAATGCCTTTCGGGAGGTCACAGAGCCATGAAGGTGGCAATGTTTCCCACACATGGAGAGTTCATCCAAGGGGACCTGCCTCCTGCAGCACCACAGCCCGAGACACGGACCCAGAACTGAAGGTGAAACTATTTAAGAGGAAGAGTCCAAAATTTTAGATGACAGATCTAAGAGTTGTGCAAAATAACTAATAATCTAATTTATAAAGAAGAAAAAGGCTTTTCTTCTAGAGAATCACTGCCAAGTCTGCCTTTCCAAATCACAGGCCCCGAATATGAGATACTGCTGGACACATTTGTTAAATAGTGTGTATGCGTGTCTTTTACATTTTTTCTTGTTGCATTTAATATTTAGTAAAACAAAATAGAGAACCTTAATTTTGTAATAAAAATGCCAGATCTCTGTGTGAAAAACATCATTCTCATTTCTAGATGCTGCAAGTTCAAAAAGATAATTGAACAAAGATACTTCAAAGTTGTTCATAACAACCATATCTAGAAACTAGTTCATGTTCGTATGTGATGGCTCTTCTTGGTTGTCAACTTGACTACATCTGGAATTAACACCCAAGTGGCGGCTCGGTACACCTGTAAGGGAGTTTTTGTTTTCTTAATTAAATCATTTGAAATGGGAAGACTACTTTTAATCTGGATCTTTTGAGGTGGGAAGATACAACCTTAATCGGGGCTACGCCTTCTGCAGTCAGCCTATATAAAAGACATGGAAGAAGGAAGCTCTTGCTGTCTCTGTTTGCCCTCACTCTCTCTGGCAAGCCCATCCCTTCACTGACACTAGAGCCCACTCTTTTGGGATTCCGGTGTGTACTGAAGACCAGCTGAGACATCCAGCCTCGTAGGCTAACCTGTGGGATTCTTGGCCTTTCCATTGGTAGAAACCCATTGTAGGGCTGCTGTAAGCCATTCCAATAAATCTCATGTATGTTCTATATAAATATATGTATATGTTCTACAGGTTCTGACCCTCTAGAGAACCCTGACTAATATACTGTTAACCAATAATCAAACTGTTAAATTTAAAACGGTATCAACAACTTGTCACAGTGTTGTGTGAATCCGTAGTTCTGGAATTTGGGAGGCTGAAACAGGAGGGCCATATCAACGAGGCATGTTAGGACCTGCGTGGGGAACACAGCAAAAGCCCACCTCAAACAAAGCAAGTATCTACAAAGAATTACCACACAGACAAAAAATAATGTAGATCACTATCTATGGAAAGTAATATGAGCTACTACTGGATGAGAAGAGCTCACTGGTCTATGGACTGTGCTGGGGATGGAGGCCGGAGGCAGAGAGCTTATGCAACACGTGATTCCCAGCGCTGCAAATACTCCCCAGCTGATCCTTGCGTCAGTTAGCTTTGTGTTACTGTGACAAAACACCTGAGACAACCTCTCAAATCCTCACTGTGTCCTATGCTTTGGGAGGGTCCCTGCTGCTCTGTCTCAGTGGCAGCACAGTGTATTGCAGCAAGAGGGGCCACTGTGGGCCTGCTCATCTCATAGTGGCTGGCAAGCAAAGGGAAGCAGAGCCTGGAGTCCCACTATCTTCTTTAAGGATGCCTCCCCCAAATGTCCTACCTTCCTTCCACAAGGACCCACTTCCCAGAGTTCCACTCCCTAATAATGCCGCCCATCCCATAGTGGCTAAGCTTTCAAACACATGGCCTTGGAGGAGGAGTTTCCAACTACAGCAGTCTCATCCAGGACCCCACTTGGAAGACAGTGCAGCATCCTACTTTCAACCTTCTGGTCTCAAGAGCCGCTACACCAAAGTATTACTAAGGACCGCAAGAGCATCTGTTTGTATGAAGCAGACATACATTGGCATTTAGTATACTTGAAAATAAAACTAGGAACTTAAAAACTTATTTAAAAATATCCTCTCCATTTCATATTAACAAAACAATAATGTATTATATGAAAAATAGAAATCCCTCACAATTGGGGGGAAAAGTGGCATTGTTTTCCATTTTTACAAATTCCTTTAATGTCTGGTTCAAAGGAAGACAGGTAGCCCGGGAGCTTCTCCACCCAGCAGCCATCTGAGAGGGCTGCCATAACAAAGTGCCACAGACCAAAGGCCTCTATAAGCCAGTTTATTTTCACAGTTCCTGAGGCTAGAAGTTCCAGATCAAAGGGTTCGGGTTTGGTCTCGGCCGGGACCATTTTCCTTGGCTTGTAGATTACCACGTTCTCACGGGGTCTCCTCAGGTCCTTCCTCTGGGTGAGTGCAGGTCTTGTTTCTTCATGAGGAAGTTCCAATTTCCTCTTAAGAACTCCAGACCAGTGGGACTTGGGTCCACCCTAATCGTCTGTTTCAAGGCCCTGTCTCTAAAAACAGCAACATAGAGGTACTGGGGTCTGGGCAGGGCACAATTCTCAAAGCAGGTGCAAAAGAAATCTAGTAATAGCCTGAAGGACTGAGGACAAAAATGGGTTAGGTAACCTCCAAAACACACAATGGCACGCCTTATTGCACCCTAGGAAACACAAAAACACACAAGTACACATTGCACTTAACTACCAGAGTGACGTCATTGTATCAGTGGCCTCTTGGAGAGTAAAAAGGCCACCAATACCTTAGTACTTTTATAAAATTAGTCAAGACCTCCCAGAAGAACTATACTTTGAGGCCAAAGAACTCAAGCAAAATTTTTAAACCTTAAAAAAGAAAGAAAGAAAGAAAAAAGCTCTACATATTTTCCAAAATGTGTGTGTGATATGTGTGCAGGTGATCACAGAGGCCAGAAGAGGGCAGAAATCCAGCTCCAGAAATCTCCTGGAGCTGGATTTACAAACAATTTTGAGTTATGTGACTGTGTGTGCTAGAAACCAAACTCAGGTCCTCTGGAAGAGCAGCAAGCATTCTTAACCACGGAACCATCTCTCTGGCTCTAGGTTTCTTAATCTTGTTACTCATCAATTTGAAAAATAAAGATAATAATTATGTTACCAAGCCCAGTGGATTGCTGTGAGGGCTGAGCCAAATACATGACAGGTGGGTATAGTTTGTTAATATTACCTACTACTGTTTGAAAGAAAAAAAAAAATCTCAAATTTGGCCAGGTATGGTGGGCACGCCTTTAATCCCAGCACCTGGGAGGCAGAGGCAGGCAGAGCTCTGTAAATTCAAGGCCAGCTTGGTCTAGAGAGATAAATCTAGGCCAGCCAGTCTATATAGAGACACTGTATCAAAAGACAAAAACAGCCAGGCATGGTGGTACACTCCTTTAATCTCAACACTTGGGAGGCAGAGGCAGGCGACAACTGTGAGGTCAAGGCCAGCCTGGCCTACAAAGTGAGTCCAGGACAGCCAGGACTACAAGAGAAACCCTGTCTCGAAAAACCAAAACCAACCAACCAAAAAAACAAAAAAAATAAAACAAAAGGATAAAAATTTTAAAACAATCCTAATTCTACTAATATCCACCAAAGTGCAAAGTACTACAAAACACAAACGTCGTCACATACATCCCATTAATCACTGCACTGCCACTCCTCATGTCACCCCTGGAAATCTCCCCTCTGTGCCTGAGAAACCAACTAACAATCCACCACCGGCCTAATGATCTGGTATCTGCTTGTGTGAGTAGGGAGCAGAAACCCTGAGGTCTGATAGCAGAACTCCTAGTTCTGACTTATCACACTGCAATTTTCCAAACAAAACCCCTTAGAACCCTACAAGTCATTAATCCCCAACACCCAGAAAAGTCATCTTCACTCCAACGGGCAAAGCTACCCGATAGCTGGGGAGAGAAGCTCTGGGGAGGCAAGTGGGGTCAAAGTGGAGCCATGTCCTTTGAAACGACCTGAGGTGAGATCTGGTAAGTGAGCGCGTCCTTGGTAAACAGAACAGTTAAGTCAGTAAGTACTGAAGCCCTGTAGCCCCAACACAGTGACAATGGTGCACAACTGCCTGACAATATTAAAGACAGCACAGTGAGCTGGGGATGCCTTTATTTGTCAATAGCCTGTGCCGCCTCACAGAGAAGCGAATGTCTACAGCACAGACCTTAACACTGAGCTCAGGAGCAGACTTCACAGAAAGGAATGAGGAACAAGAAAGAAAGAGGATGAAAAGGAGGAGTGAAAACCGAGGGGGAGGAGCGTGGGCTGGGGCTCCCTCCTCTGCCAGTCAGCTGGAGGCCAGAGGGCCTGTGGCCACCATGTTTCCAGACTTCTGATGACCGCAGTCACGGTCTGCTGCTCTCCTGAAAAAGACACAGGAAAGAGCAATCAATGTGGGATGTGGCAGAACAGCACTCAACAATTTTGTTGCTTGTTTGTTTTAAATGTATTTTTATTTTATGTGCTTTGGGTGTTTTGCCTGCATATATGTCTGGGCACTATTTACATGCCTGTGTTTGTAGAGGCCAGACGAGTGTCAAATCCCCTAGAACTGGAGTTATAAATGGTTGTGAGCCTCCATGTGGGTGGCGGAAATCAAACCCATGTATTCTGGAAGAACAGCCAGTGCTCTTAACCATTGACCCAGGTCTCCAGTCCCTTGAGGTTCCTTTGATTTTTGAGGGGAAGGCGTGGCCCCATGTATTCCAGGCTGGCCTTAAACTCTCTATGTAGCCAAGGATGGCTTTGAACTTCTGATCCTCCTGCTTCTACTTCCTAACTGCGGGGATTATAGGCATGGGCCACCATGCACCGTTATATATTAAAATGTGGTATACACAGAATGGAATACTACTCATCCTTAAAAAGGCAGGACCGTCAAATGACATGGCACAATGAATTTTGAGGACATTACGCCAGGGCAAACACTGTGCTATCTACATGAGGTACTCAGCTATCACAATCATGGACAGAAAGGTATAAAGGGTTGCCAGGGGCTGTGGGAAATGAAGGATGAGGAAATGCTTAAAGGCAAAGTTACAAGTTTTAGGAAATGAAAAGTTGTATACATAAATGCGTGGTGGTAATAGCAGCGCAATGCTATGCATGTACTTACTAAAACCAAACCTTATAGTTAAGGTGGTTGGGACAACGAATTGCATTGTTTCTTCCTAACATGCAAAACAGAGCAAGCCAACGGTGATGGGCTCAAGCTCTCCTGGACACTGGACTGTGGATGAGCATCAAAGGGAACGTGGAGTTGGGGATTCAGGGGGACCCCAGGACAATCAGCATCTGTTCTACATTTGCTTCCTTTGTTAGATGAAGGGCATGACCAAAATCAAGTTGGGTAGGAAAGGCTTGGCTTGCTGGCTCATTCCTCGTGGCTTGCTCGCCCTGTTTTCTTACACATCCTAAGACCACCTGCCCTGGGATGATACCACTTACAGTGGACTGGGCACTCTGACATCAATCATTAACCAAAATAACACTGCACAGGTTTGCCTACAGGCCAGTCTCCTAGAGGCATCTTCACCATTGAGGTTCCCTCTTCCCAGATAACTACAGCTTGTAGCAAGTTGACAAGAAGCTAACCAGCACATCAGCCAAATCCCCACAGCACCCCAGTGACTGGAATGAAGCCCTCTTCTTCATCACCTTAGGAAGACATTCCATTTCTAGTGCTTTCCATACCAACTTCAGGAGAAGTCAACCTGTCCGCAGGAGGCATAGTTTCCGAAGCTGTCCACTGAGAACCTCTGGGAGATGTGAATGGAATTGAGCTTCAGGGAACCAAAGTAAAAGTTCTCAAACTTCTGCAAAGGAAGAGATCAAAGAGAGCTGGGGATGACAACGTTCGCTGTCCCATCTGCCTTTAAACACTACACGACAACAATCCCAACCTCCCCCGCCCCATGGTTCTCTTCTCGCTGTTTATTCTGAATAATGATCCTCGAGAGGAGGGATGGGGTTGGAGTGAGAAGGGACAGCCGGTTCTCCTCATTAATCCTAAAGTCTCCCCAGAAAACGCACTAGACAGGAGAGCTGCAGAGTCCTGGCCAAGATGCATGTGCCGAGCAGACGTGACAAGAGTGTGCTGTAAACACCCTGGGGCTGCATCAGACTCACGGGGCTTGGCAAAATGCCTTCAGCTTCCAGGTACTGACCAAGGAAGACCCCTTAGAATCAGACTTTCTTAGGGCAACATACAAGTGCACAGGACACATTCCTCCACCATGTCAACAGCTCTTCCTAGGAGCACTGACAGCGTAAGCAGGGGATAAAGCTCAGTGCCGCACGCGATGGGGACAACCCAGTAAGGGACACTGGGTACACAAGTGTGCAACAGCACCAGAGGAACACTGACTGTTTATGGAAGCCCTTCAGTCAGAAGGGACTCAGCCGGCCTCCTCTAGGAACTATTCCGCAGTGTACTCTTCCATTCTGAATGCGGTCAAGAGCATCAGTGGGGGGGGGGAAGGACCTGACCTTGTGAAGATACATTCAGAAGGCAGAGTCTGAAATGACATTGGAATTCATCCAGGGGGACTGAGGGATGGCTGGCAAAGAGTAGCCTATGACCATGCCACCCTGAACATATCCAATCTAATCTCAGAAGCTAAGCAAGGTCAGACCTGTGAGGAACTGGGATGGAGGAACAGCTAACCTTCTGCTAGGAAGCATGAACGGCTCTGTTTACAGTCAGAGAGAACCCAAGAAATCCTTCCTTTTTCTCTCTCTTTTGGTCCTGGGGTAGAGCTCAGTGTTTCTACATGTGTTTCACCTCTAAGCAGTCTTTCAATATAAGTACCCAACAATGCTGAGTGGGACCTCCCAGTGGAACACACTGGAACTGTCTCTTCGCTTACTTTTAAACCAGGCCCCATACCCATGAACTCCAGGCACGGCCTCCTTTCTTCTTCCTGCAATTAGTGGCCTAGAAAGGTTCATTAAAAGCTAACTTTACAAAGTCCAGTAAATATTGATTCTTCAACATGACATCAATTTGACCCCAATGGATCTATGTGGAGGCCGTGAGCTGCACTGTCTGGTTGAAAGAACAGCTCTCTCCTGCTCTGACTTACACAATTAACTCTGCTTCCAGGCTCAGGCAGCCTGTGCAAACCACACTCAGTCTTCTTGTAAAAAAAAAAAAAAAAAGAAAAAAGAAAAAAAAATTCAGGCTGAAATAGTTATCTACTAATCCCTTTGCTGAACATTAATCTGAAGTGAAAACCACGCAAACAAGACTGACAGATTTACAGCTTTGCAAACTGAAGCCCTCTAGGTACAGAAAATACATAATAACCAAGAGGCAAGAGGAGGGACAAACAAACAGGGGGTGCATGCCCTACAAGTTACCCCAGAAGGATTGGTGGCCCTTGAGTCCTCTACCTTGTCTCTGTGTCCACAGTCCCAAGTAAAGGAGGTACCACAGCAGGAGCTGCAAGTGACCCACCTTCCACCTAGAAGGACTGGGCTTTTCCTCCTACAGACCCCAGAGACACAGATGCCCAGGAGAATCCTCACTACATTCAGGTTGATGAATGGAAGCAGCGCACATGGTAATAACTAAATTAGCTAGATGTGATGACAATGAGGTACTCGAGAATATGAGGAGGAGGAGAAACAAATTCTTACACCCTACGAGGCCAGTGCAGGCTGTGCAGACAATGGGTGCATTAACAGCGCTCACGGCCAACAACCCATATGGGATAAGAGATCCCAATGAGCAGAGATCCAGCAAGACAGACAAGCAAAACTGCCTTGTAAATTGTAAATGGTTAATGAGAATCAGGAGTTTCTTATGATGCTTCTAAAACCTCTCTATTCTCTACATCTTGCATTTATTTTACCTTCCTAAGTTCCTGCCCTCTCTTGTGTACCAGCCCATCAGGTAGATTCTGGACATAGAAGTCTCTAGCTCAGGCTAACCTTCTCTTTTTTTTTTTTTTTTTTTTTTTTTTTTTTTTACAGCCTTTCCCACCTCTGTGTCCTTGTTCTCTCTGAATGCTTAGAAAACTTTGGGGCAGATGATCTTGCAATGATTTCTCAGTTATTTTATTCCTTAGTCACTGTTATATTTTTAGTGTGAAGCCTTGCTGCTAGTGCCATCAATTATTTGTAGTGACTCATCAGAATTTAAACCTTGCGGAAGGAGGAACTGAATCCCACTATATTCTGTACCAGTATCTAGTCATCTACAGGGGACCAGTAAGTATTTGATGGGCAAAATGACAATAAAAACTTAAGCTGTAGATTCTCTCCCTGAGTCTACAAGTGCGTGAAGGGAGAAAAACATGGCATGTCCATGTGTAGGCTGAAATTAATTTATAAGTTAGCATCAAGAAACCCATGAAGAGGACTTACCAAAAACTGTATTTCCTCTAATTAAGCTGGGAGTGGGAAGTGTATCTCACTTCTAACTGGCTCTATGCATGTAGATGTGCCTTCTCTACCTCAGCAAAAATGCTTCTCGGGAGCCAGGATGGAGGTAAACACCTGCAATCCCAGCACTCAGGAGGCCAAGGCTGAAGCACTGAAAATTGAGGCTAGCCTCGGCTAGGTGAGATCCTGTCTCAACAATACAAAACAAAAACAAGCAGACATAAAAACTCTACAGCAAATGTTAAGTGTGTGGTGAGAGCACAGTCACTGTTATCTCTGAACCTAAAACGCACAACTCCCAAATTGTGTTTTGAATGGCATTCCCTAGCTCGAGGCGCCATTCTTGAAGGCTGCAGCCTGGCTCGTAGTTCTGGCCACTCTGCTTTCTGGTCTGTGATGGGAAGACGACACTCAACCTCGCATTCCGACATCTGTGAGTACAACCATGCTTGGACCAACATGGTGACTGCAGCCTTCTGCAACAGCAGCCAACACAAACCTTTCCAAGCTTACTTATGGTGACAATTGTCAGATATTTTGGGACAGCAACACAAATGTAGCTTCTCTAGGCTTCAGGGATGCAGCAGGACCTGAGGAGACACTGGGCACTGAGGGATGGGTGCCAGCAGAGCCACCCTGAGGAGACCAGAACCGAGCTGGACCTTGGGGCATGTACAAGATAGGGTATGGGGTTCAGGGGCAAGAATGAGCGTGGTGAGCAGGGCCAGGCAAACAGATGTTGGGAGGGGTCCTGAACATGACAGTGAAAAAGATCTGAGTGGCGAGAAACAGATTACAGCGGCCCCTGAGGTTAGGTTTACAAGTTAGGTCTCACGTCAGCCAGAGGAAACCTCTGAGGGGCTCTGAGCAGGCTGCTGGAAGTGTATCCTGGAGAGATTAGCCTGGGTGCAGAAGGCCATCTCACTGAAACAGCAGCCACAGAAAGGCTGGAGCAATGGGGAGCAGTAGGAGTGAGAGACAGAGAACACACTCTAGGTGTGGACAGGAACCAGGGTGAGCAGGCACAGGAGGGTGTCACAGCATTCCTGAGAGGGAGCCATTTTTGTCTGGCCTCCTCAGGCACCTGCACACTGCACATATCCCTACACAGACACATACTGCAAATACCCCTACAAAGACATACTGAACGTATCCCTACACAGACACATATTGCAAATACCCCTACAAAGACACATACTGCACGTATCCCTACAAAGACACATACTGCACGTATCCCTACAAAGACACATACTGCACGTATCCCTACACAGACACATACTGCACGTATCCCTACAAAGACACATACTGCACGTATCCCTACATAGACACATACTGCACGTATCCCTACATAGACACATACTGCACGTATCCCTACACAGACACATACTGCAAATACCCCTACAAAGACACATACTGCACGTATCCCTACATAGACACATACTGCACGTATCCCTACATAGACACATACTGCACGTATCCCTACAAAGACACATACTGCACGTATCCCTACATAGACACATACTGCACGTATCCCTACATAGACACATACTGCACGTATCCCTACATAGACACATACTGCACGTATCCCTACATAGACACATACTGCAAATACCCCTACAAAGACACATACTGCACGTATCCCTACACAGACACATACTGCACGTATCCCTACACAGACACATACTACAAGTACCCCTACAAAGACACATTCTACATGGCTGTCCATAACTAAGGTTAAATCTCCAGCTACAATGTCTCAGGCCCTTCTCCGGCCTATGACTTCCCCGACAGGCTGTGACCATGCATTTGTCATGAGCTCTGGAGCACTGTCAAGCCCGTGAAGCATGCTACCATTTAGAGCTTCACAGTCATTCTCCCCATCCCCCTCTCCCCGGGAGATAGGGTTTCTCTGTGTAGCCTTGGCTGTCCTGGACTTGCTGTGTAGACCAGGATGGCCTTGAACTCATGGTGATCTGCCTGCCTCTGCCTCCTGAGTGCTGGGATTAAAGGCATGTGCCACCACGCCCGGCCCATATTTTTATTATATTGTCTTCACAATATTAGGGAAATGAACCCTTTGTTATGAATTACAAGTAGGCCTTCGTAATTTGTTTATAAAAAGCTGTCACTTTTTTCTTTTGGCTTTATGATGGTGTTCACATGTCAATTTAAATTTTTATGAACTCACGTTTATGGTAACAAGAGATTTTTAAAACAATGTCCTGACACCATTACAATTATATGCTAAATGATGAAGGTGAACCATAAACTGCATTAGCGGTGACAATAATAAACCAATAAAAATTGCAAGAGCAAACATTAACTGAGCAGCACCATGACTGGCTGATGCTTCCTCACAACCCTGGGAGCAGAAGCTCCACTGACCCCATCTGACTCTCAGTGTGAGGCTGGAAAGGCTATGGTAACTTGACCAAAGGCACAGAGCAAGCTGATGGGGTTCAGGACAGGCCACCCCACAAATGGCACTACAGCATCTAAGGGAAGACAGGGACAGGATGATTTCTCTTCTTCCCGTGTCCCTACTCCCCTGAAGTGAATCCTAAGATACTCCCTAAAGAGACTCACTTCTCAAATCCAAGACAAAGAGCACTCTTTGTGAAGATATGACACACCTGTGACCATGGCTGTAAGGAGCAGAGGAAGCTCTGAGGGAGTGAAGTCCTGAGCGACTGTGTTGGCATAAGCATGGCCATGCCAAGGATGCCATCCACAGCCTCAGCTCAGAAGGATGGCAGTGTTCCTGGGGACCACTTGCAAGTGTTGGCAGTGAGCGCAGACAATGTCCTCTATAGCTTTCTCTCCCAACTGTCACATCCCTGGCTATTTATAGCCTGAAGAGTGCTCCCCTAGAGAGGCCTTCCTACTGAGAGTAGCTGAACCTGCCACTGTAATCCAGCTGTATACCACAAACCCTTCCTCCTTGTTTAGCTGTATTCTATAACCCCACCACCATGTTCAGCTGCATGCATTAACCCACGGCCATGCTTAACTCTACACAATCAACATGCTGAGATTCTATCTAAGAGTACAAACCACCAAACCCCAACTTCTGTTTGTGTGTCCACATTTCTGGGTTTTTTTTTGTTTTGTTTTGTTTTTTGAGACACTTTCTCTGTGTAGGCCTGGCTGTCCTGAGCTTTCTATGTAGACCAGGCTGGCCTTGAATTCACAGAGATCCACCTGCACTTGCCTCCCAAGTGTTGGGACTAAAGTCCTGTGCCATTATCTGCCTTTTTTTCATTCCCTCACTACCCCCAGTCAGGTCCAAGTCCCATGGATCCATGTAAGGACACAATCACACCACATCACCTCACTATGCTCACACAGACCTTTTTATGTTCCAGTGGCAGCTAGGGGACTGGGCACATGGAGGACTTCATCTGTGCTTGATTGCACACAGTCTGGCCTTCTCCTTCCCTTCTCTCCTCCTAGCCATGAAGAACGTTGTGCCAGCTGCCATTGGTATTCAGCTCCCTGGGTCTACAAGCTTCTCTTTGAGTTTCATATTTTCTGTGACTCCCATGATGTGTGCACATAATAGATCTGTGCTCTGTTTCCCTAGTAACCCAGCCACTATTACATTTAAAGATTAAACTCTTGAGAGATGAAGGGGAAAATTCTCTCTGCGCTCTATCAAGTCCTTCTAGTTCATTTCCATCCCATCATATTCTTTTATCCTCCAATTATATCTATCTATGACCTTCTACTCTTTATCAAGCTTAAAAAAACAGATAAGTATACTTTATTCTAGAGGCTTCTGCATTGTAAATGACTTAAATGTATATGTGTGCTTTCCCATTATTAGTCTGCATTTTGTTGGTGGGGCCTGAGCCTTGAACTATCACCCTGCCCCGAGTCTTGCATTGCTTGTGTGACCCCATTGAATGTTCTTCCCAAGCTTGTGTATCCCAGAAGACAGAACGTCCGGTCCAGAAGCTGCCCTTTGGTGGGCTGGCCAATGGGATGGACCTCATGATGGCTGCCAGGGTAAGCACCTCGAACACTCTGATATCACCTGCATGCTGAATGACACATTCCATAGGACTGAGACAGTTGACAGACACCATGACAACAGGGCGGGGAAGGGGGGGAGTAGAAGAGGTTGTGCCCAAATGCTTGGGAGATCCTGGGGTGTTCCCCAAGAAAGATATGAATACCCCTCCCCTTATTAGCATATCCCACTCCTTCAAGTCTGTGACCTCCCGGTCCCTAGTGGGTGGGAGGTGGACTTGTAAGTGGATCCTCCAATTCTCTCCATTCCTGCTCACTGCCGAATGCAGGACCCAGGGGAAAAGAGGGTTCCAGTGTGGTACCAGGACCTAGTGAGAGGAAAGAAATCTGTCTTTTCCCCTCAGGAAGCCTGACTCTAGAATTTGAGCCATGTGATCCCTCACTGTGGACAGCTCCCCTTAAGAGAGGTCTAGCCAAGCTGTAACCCTCTAGTGCATGGCTGGCAGTGATCTCTTTCCCTGAATCTGGTTTATGCGGCAGGTACCTAGAGCTCAGCTGAAAATTTTTAAATTAAATTTTGGGTGAAAATAAGTATAAATCAACTAAGTTGCTACATTGAATTAGGTACCTAAATAAAAAGGAGAAACAGAAGAAAAAGCTTAAACTACAAAGTTCAAAAGCAGCAGAAATACTCGGCTGCTCTTTTGAACTTAAGGTGGCTGGTAAAGAGCAGGAAAAGAAAGTATTCTGTTGTTTAAAAAAATAACTTTTAAATTAAAGAAAAGTTTAAATAAAAAAAATCTAGTCAAAGAATTTCAGTCATGTTGTTTTTCTCTCCTCCTGTTTTATAACAACACCCCAGGGATTCTTAAATTCTCTCACCACATCACTTTCCTGTCACCCCACACAGCTCTGAAGCTGTGGGAACCACTGTTTTTAAAACCCACTATAAAGAACAGCTACACACAACTACTGATTGTGGTAAGGACTGCAGTGGGATTTAAAACTGCCAGTGCTGTGTCCCCTGGCCAATAATAAGACACACTTGGATAGTCTAAGAGTAAGCACTAACACCTAAGTCAACGAGACATCTGACAACCATGATGTACACTCTGCTACCCTGTACTGTGTACTCCAAGAATCAGTAGAAAACTACATTCTTGCAGGTAACATGGCATACACCTTTAATCACAGCACTTGGGAGGCAGAGGCAAGTGAGTGTCTGTGAGTTTGAAGCCAACCTGGTCTACACAGGGAGCTTCAGGCCAGCCAAAGCTACATAGTGAGACCCTGTCTAAAAACTGGGGGGAAGAGAGAGAGAGAAAGAAAGAAAGGAAGAAAGAAAGAGAAAAAGAAATTTTCTTTAGTGTGTGTGTGTGTGTGTGTGTGTGTGTGTGTGTGTGTGTGTTGGGTGCAGGTGTGTATGGAGGCCAGAAGAGAACATCAGCTACTGTTCCTCAGTTACCACTGTTTTTTAGTTTTTGTTTTCTGGGACACAGTCTCACTCATGGCTTGCAGATTAGGATAGACTGGCTGGCCAGATGCCCCAGGGATCTCCCTGTCACTGCCTCCCCAGTATTACAAGTTAAAACTGAATCCCCTACCCAGAATCAGGACACACGCATGTGTGTGCACACACACGCACACTTGCACGCACGCCCATTTGTGATCCCCGAACTGGAGAGGGAGCTGTAGGAGACTGCCGGGATGAAACGAGCCTGGGCCACATAGAGCCCTGTCAGAAAACAATCCCAAGCATCCTGCTGCCCCATGCTCACATGGTCTGTGGAGCCACCATTTTTAGTTTGCACACGTTTGTTTCCTCAGGAGAGCACAGAGGGAGCTATTGATTTCTAGTAACATAGGAGTAACCCTGAAAGAGGACAAATGGCAAGATTGAAGGGCTAACTGTGCTCATTTTTCTTGGCATTCACCTGGGACCTTCAATTCCCTCCTCCCAGTCTGGTGACAAAACCATCAGGCACCAGAAAGAACTCCAACTGGGAAGAGCCTGCAGAAAAGAGACTGGAGATCTCGGAGCCGCTCACATCTGTGACCTCAAGGTACAAAACTAAAGGAAAGCCAGTCCTCTACAGACAACAACAAGCCTGCCAGGCTTCCTGCCCCTTCTTCAGTCTGAGACAAAGCTGTGTTCATAGTCCTCAAAGAGCCTTCTTTTGAAAACAATATTTATTTATGGGAAAGTGAGCTGGCTAAGTGAGTAGGAGCAGGCGGTAGCACCACTTGATGCTTAAAGCCTCACCACCTCAGTTCAATCCCAGGACCTAGAAAAAGGGTAGGAGAGAATCAACTCCCAAGGGCTTAGATCTACACACACAGACACACACAGACACACACGCACACACGTGCACACATATGCGCACATATAAACACACACACAAACACAATCACAAATGCACACACAACAAATACACACACATTCACTCGCACACAAAGACACTCATAACGCGTGCACACAAACACAACACACTTGCACACAACAAATACACGCACACATACACTCACACGCACATACACACAAACACACAAATAAATAAAAAGATTTGACTTATCTATTAGTATTGCATGTGGGTGTGTGCTGGGGTGGGGGCATGCGTGTGCTAGAGCCATGTGTGGGTCAGAGGATAACTTGCAGAAGTCAGTTCTCTCTTTTTGTGGGTTTCAGGGACTGAGCTTGGGCCATCAGGCTTGTGTGGCAAATGCTTTTACTGGCTGGCCCAAAGATTCCTCTTTTAAGAAAATGTGCTTCACTAGGCAATGGTGGCATACATCTTTTCTCAGACGGCAGAGGCAGGGGGAATCTCTGCAAGTTCAAGGCCAGTCTGGTCTACAAAGCCAGTCCAGGACAGCGACAGCCAGGGCTACACAGAGAAACCCTGTCTTAGCACAAAACAAAACAAAACAAAAGCACAAAAGAGCGCTTCTCATGCTGGATGGGCTTAGTGACCCTGACTGCAGTAAGAGAACATTCAGTTCTAAAGTTCACAGTGGAAATTTAAAGTGTGATAGGATTGAGGTTGTAATTTAGTGCTTGAGCAGTTTACCTGGCACATGTAAGGCTCTGGGCTGAATCCCAAGGAGGGAGGGAGGGAAGGAAGGAAGGAGGGAGGAAGGAGGAAGGAAGGAAGGAAGGAAGGAAGGAAGGAAGGAAGAAGGCAACATGTATCATGTCGTCCCATACAATCTACGAGCCGCTCTTGGTCCCCCTAAGTTAAACTAAGCTTTCTAATGTATTTGGTACAACCACAAATGGGCCTCAGTGGTTGGACTGACGTGGGTGGGTGGAACTGTGCTGGTCTCTCTCCCTAGGGAAGCCTGCTTTCTCTTGTTTTCACACATGTGATTAGACTTCCGAAGCCCACAGGGAAGGGGGTGTGCTAAGGAATACTAAATGCATGCTACTTTGAAGTTTCCCTGGTGTTTGTTTTTCATACTGTTTCACCAACTTCTACTTTTACACAATTATCCTGTTTACAGATAAAAGTAACAGTAATGGTACTATCTGATACTTAACCACAGCGCTTACCCACCTACCTCCCGACTCAGGAGGGCAGGTAACAGAGTAACTGAAGCTGGCATGACAAGCGCTTTGAGCTCCTTGGGAAGGCACTCCCACTACAAAGCTTTGCTGTGGTTAAATAACACCTTTCATCTAGGGATCTGAAAGTATCTTACAAATCCCAGCTCATTAACCCTTCAAAAAATGGTAGTGATGAGAACCAGTGCTAAACATAATTATTCTCACTTAAAAGATAAGAAACGGAGACAGTCTAGGACCACTAACATGGAGATGACTTTAAGAGCTCCTAGTGCTGGGCCTAGTATAGTGGCCAAGAGAAGGCTGTGACCATGAGACAGTGTACATGCTCTTGAGCAGAATAACTAATCTGTAGCCAAGATGCCCAACTTGGGAGGAAATTCCACCCTTGGACATATGCATATGCTCACAGCCAAGTGTTCACATGTTTCAGGGCTGTTACATAGCCTTTTCAACTATGAAATACCCCCCCCCAATACTTAGTCCTGAGTTGATGGTGCCATTTGGGGGGCGGGTCCTTGAAACATCAAGAATTTGGGGCAGGTTACTAGAAGTGTGCCTCTGACAATTACTCATGGTCCCTGGCCCCTTGCTTCACTCTGGGTGGGTCCTGTCCAAGCACACAGACCCAAATAGCCATGGACCAAATGCTCTGCATCTTCCTCCTGTTTATGGCCAGCATTCTCATGACAAGAAGAAAGCTAGCACACACAGGCCAAGAGTGGGAATCATATGGCATAAAAAGCTATAGTCACAACCCTTGGGAGGGTCTAATGAAAAAAAAAATCACCTTTAAAAGTGGTACATTTCTGAAGCATTCTTCACAAAAAAAGGCTTACAGATACGGGAGCAAAATGTCAGGCAGTGAGGATGGGGCTGTAGCTCAACTGGCAGAGTGCCCACCTAGCATGGCTTAATCCCCAGCATTGCATAAGCCCAGCACGGTGATATAGGCCTGAGAGGCCATTGTTCATTCGTTTGTTTGTTTTTGGTTTTTCAAGATAGGGTTTCTCTGTGTAGCCTTGGCTGTCCTAGACTCACTTTGTAGACCAGCCTGGCCTTGAACTCACAGTGATCCGCCTGCCTCTGCCTCTGCTGGGATCAAAGGCGTGCACCACCACACCCAGCGATCCATCGTTCATTAAGATACAAAAGCAAGCTGAGAAGGACCTAAGAGGTTCTTAGGTCACTAAGGCTTTGATGCTTTCCCACAGTGACCGTGGAGCTACTCTCTGCCACATGTTCCCACCTTTCAACGACAGTTTATAAAGACACCCTGTATTTACAATAGGAAAAAAATGGGAAGTTAAAATCCCCAGTGCTGCTGCTCTGTTCTCCACTGCTGCAACAGACACAAACCAACTTAAGAGGCTGAGAAGCTTGTCTGGCTCGTGGTTTCAGAGAGGTCAGTCCATGGTTGTGTGACCTCTATACCCTGAGCCTGCGGCAGCACAGTATAACTCATCTGATTGTGTAGCAGAGAAAATTTTATTTTGTGGCATCCAGGAAGTGAGAGAGAGCCAAGAAGGTACAGGAGCCCCTAATCCTCTCTAAGGGTGCATCCCAATGCACTAAGTCTTCTAAGTAGGCCCCTCCTCCTAAAGGTTCTATTTTCATCCCAATAGCACCACACACAGCTAGAGGATACAGCTTTAATATATAAGAATCTGGGGGACACTGCAGAGCCAAACTACTGTACACTTTATTACTGTTACTCCCTGGCAACAGTCTCTGGAAGATCATTCCAGAAATAAACAAAGAAATAAAACCCAATTTCCTTGAAAGGAGGAAAAGAGGAAGTTTGCTAGGAATCTTTAAAGCCACAATCTGGTCACATGGAGCTGTAATACTTCTAAAGACTGGAACAGCAACATCTACTTCAGAATAAAAGGCATTGTTGTTGGCAAGGATTTGCCATCTTTGAGTCATCTTCAAAATCAGCACTATCTCTGGGCAGGCAGGCTACTTTTAATCTGAAACCTCAGACTGCAGTGATCATGGTGCGAGAGTCAATAACAATAGCTAATAATAGCCAATAAAAAGAGGACATGGTGTTCTCACAGAAAGCCTGGGCACCTCAGAGCCAAGGAGCAAGGCCAAGGACAGTGCGTGGGAGAAGCAAGTCCTATCAGCAGCAGCGCCCATAAGCAAAGTGCAAAAGGCTGTGCTGCACAGCAGGGGACAGCTAAGACTCCTCACCTTGTCAGTGCGCCACATGTATCCACCTGCATCTTTTCTATCCACTCAAACAATACCAAAGTGCTTCATCACACTGGCCAGAGCTGGAGCCCCCATCTCTTCTCATGAGGATGGCTTTCCTTGCAAGAAGAGGGACTTCACTGTCTTTCTGCTCCCAACCACCTGCAGGTCTCTGCTGGAGTGTGGGAGAGGTCTGTTTATAGCCTGGCCTAGCATAGGGAGGTAGCAAACAGAGCCAGGGAACGGAGGCTATAAAATCCTCTGCAAGTAATCACTCAGGGCTGCGCTTTTGGACGGCTGGCCTGCACCTCACTGCTGATGCAAGTATTATCAAGTTTAAGATTGCTGTTAGGGCCAAATGACCTATTAGAGAGTGAATTAAAACCAATACATACAAACAGGATGTCAGGCGGTTCTGCTGAGCACCTCAATATGCAAAATGCTAAGGGACTTCCCCTCCCTGCAGAGCCTTTCCACTTCAGAAAAGTCGCAAGAGAAAAAAAAGGGAGTTGGGGGTGGCGGGGAGGTGGTGGAGACAGGAGGCTGTGCTGACAGGACTGGAAAGCTTGCACTTGACCTCTGAGCAGGCCGCACATGGTGCCACTGGAGAGCTGGCATCTGAGACGGCCTGATGGTAGCTCAATCTGTTGCCAAGTTTCTTCCCCCAGAAAATCCTGCCTCGAGGCATCGCTTTACCACAGTAAACTGCCTGGCGGCTGCTGGCTAGAAAAACTTCTCTGGCCTTAAGCCTGTAATGCCAACCTCGAGGGGTGGCTGCTCTCTCAGGGCTGACCCAGCGATGGTTCTGCACATAGCTCCCCTGGAAGAACAAAAGCTCATTAAACTTCGTTACCACTCTCGTTTTCTGTTTCCTGTCTGGTTACCTCCCCGCAGACAGCACTCATAACGAACGGTACTCGACCGGAAAGAGAAGGTTCACAGAAAGGAGCGCAGGTTGGCAGCAGCTTCTCCCAGGAGATGGTGGCCTAAGTGACTCTCAGCATGGGGCTTTAGAGTGGTTGGGCACCCAAGCTCTGACTGTTGGCTGTGTCAAAGTAGCAAAGGAGAAAAAGGAGATTAAGAGTAGGGCAAAGAGCTGGGGGGGGGGGGGGGAGGCGTGGTGGCACACACGCATTTAATCCCAGCAGGGAGGCAGAGTCAGGTGGATCTCTGTGAGTTTGAGGCCAGCCTGGTCAACAAAGCAAGTCCAGGACAGCCAAGGCTACACAGAGAAACCCTGTCTCGAAAAATCAAAAAATTAAAATTAAAAAATAAATAAAAATAAAAAACAAAAAACAAATAAATAAACAAAAATAAAGAGTGGGGGAAAGAAGCCCATTTCCATTCCAACTTCTCCAACATGGGGAAGGTGTCCAAAAGTTAAAAAAACAAATTAGATGCCAGGCAACAGAGCATCGACATATGCACAAACAATAGCTGTCCAAATAATCGCTGGGCTAGGAACAGCTCCTTGCAAGCTAGAAGGCAGACCACCACATGCTATCAACTACATTATTTTCACCTCATTAGCCACGACTGAGCCCTCAGCCGGAGCAACAGGCAACATGCCTTCAGTAGCATCACCAGTGCTATACACATTGTGACATGCACTTATGTCTCCATGGTCCAGCTCAGACAGCGCCTTCCCTCCGTGAAGGCGTGGCTAGATATCAAGCAAGCAAAAGGCTTTGTGGAAGAAAGTATTATCATGCCCAAGCATGCCTTGGGAGTTGAAAGCCATGACAATCTAAAAAACAGAGTAATTGGAATTCTGCTGGATTTCTAACTAGACAGCGTTCTCCCTAGCTTTTAATTTTTGACAATAATGCTCAGCCTTGATTCTAAAATGATTTCATGGCTGAAATTTTGTCCTTGTTAAATCTATCAAAGCTTCACAGTACTTACTGTTTATGTTGTGCTAAATTCTCTAACATTTAGATAATAATCAGATACCAGTGCCACCAGGGTACCTACCCACCATGCTTTCCTTCAATCAGGAGTCATGTGCGCGCATGTGCATGTGGTGGGTGTGCTCTTAGGCTTGCAGGGTTTTAGTCAGGGTTTCTACTGCTGCAACAAAACACCATGACCAAAAAGCAAGTTGGGGAGGAAAAGGTTTATTCCGCTAACACTTCCAGATCACAGCTCATCACTGGGGGGAAATCAGGACAGAAACTGAAGCAGGGCAGGAACCTGGAGGCAGGAGCTGAGGTCTCATTTGCTGCTTCCTGACTTGCTCAGCCTGCCTTCTTAGAGAACCCAGGACCACCAGCCAGCCCAGGGATGACAAAACCCGCAGTGGGCGTGGCCCTCCTCCACTGATCACTAACTGAGAAAACGCCCTACAGCTGGGTCTCGTGGAGGCATCTCACTGAGGCTCCTGCCTTTGTGACGACTCTAGCTTGTGTCAAGCTGACACACAAAACCAGCCAGCACATAAGGCATGCTTCAGAGAGGATGCGTCCCCTCATTATCTCTGGGTCCAGATTTACATTCTGATACTGTTTTTTTTTTTTTCACATTGCACTTAAAACCACACAACTAATAATATTCAGCCATAAGAAGAAATGAAATTCTTATGCATGCCATACAGTGGATGAATCCCCAAACATATCAGTGAAACACAAGCCACACGAGAAAATGAGCCTATTCCTTACATGCCACTTTTATGAGGTGCCCGGGATGGTCAGAGTCATACAGACAGGAAGAATGCAGGCACCTGGGAGGTGGGTACAGTTCCAACTTTTGGAAACAGATGGTGACAGGTTTCACAATCATGTGAATGCACTTAATGCCAGTTACATACATGCTCTTTATATTTTACAACAACAAACTACAACGGGAGCCACCATGGCTCAGTAAGCAGTGCTGCTTAAGCACGAGAACCTGAGTTTGGCTCTCCAGAGCCCACATAATAATACACACCTGAAACCTCCATGGTAGCGTGGTGGAAACAGAGGGGTCCCTGGGACTCACTGCCAGCCAGCCTAGCAAACTGCTGAACTCTGGGTTTAGTAAGAGACCCCCGCCTCAAAAAATGCTAAAATCACATTCTGCTCTTGCAGTGGACCCAGTCTTGGTTCCCAGCACCACACAGTAGCTCATAACCATCTGTAACTCCACCTCCAGGGGATCTGATGCCCTCTTCCGGCCTCCATGGGCATCCATCATTCACGTGGTACATACACATATACAGGCAAATGCTCAGACACATGAAATAACTTTTTTACATTTTAAAAAATAAACAAGGAGCCGGGCAGTGGTGGCACATGCCTTTAATCCCGGCACTCGGGAGGCAGAGGCAGGCGGATCACTGTGAGTTCAAGGCCAGCCTGGTCTACAAAGTGAGTCTAGGAAAGCCAAGGCTACACAGAGAAACTCTGTCTCGAAAAACCAAAAAATAAAAATAAAAAAATAAAAAATAAACAAGGTGAAGCATCCATCAAGCAAGACACTTAACATGAAATCTGACTTCCACATGTACATACAACCTAACCACACGTGAGCATACATGCATGCGTGCATACACACACATATACACACACACACACACACACACACACACACACACTAACTACACCGACTCTAAAGAGGACCAAAACTTGACTCAATTCTTCAGTGAATAACACACAAAAGAAAACAAACAGATCCCTAGACACAAATGCAGATAAGTATTTCCTTCAATAAGAACAGGTGCCCATTCAAAGAGTTCATGGGAATGAGCTCAGGACTGAGTATTCGTTCCTTTTCCCTCAAATGCACCAAACAGGAATCTCTCTTAGTGCTTTATGCTTAGGAGATATTTCATTCTGAGGGGAGCCAACAGTGAGTCCAGGAACAGCAGTGCCAAACTCTTGGGTTTTTTTCTGCACTTGCTGCCTTTGCCAGACTGTGGCCCATGTCTTGTTATTGTGTTGGCTAGACCCTACAGAACCTTGTCATCATCTCTCCTGGGCCAAGAAAACATGTGGAAGTATTCCAATGCCACTGCAAAGAGAAGTCACCAGTGACTGTGACTGGAAAAGAGCCAAGAGAGAAGAGGCATCACATGAGAAAAGACAGCCGCAGAACAGTGAGAGGGTATCTTTCCAGAAGAGATGCTAGCTTCATCAAAAATCCGCAGTTTGAGTTTAGTTTCATTTCAACAATGGCTTCACTGACAGCTGCATCTTTGGCACTCTCATTAGTGTCTTCACTCTCCAGGCAAACAGAGCACATAACTTTAGGGGGAGAGAGAGAGAGAGCAAGAAAGAGGGAGAGAGAGGGGGGTGGGGGGAGAGGGAGGGAGGGAGGGAGGGAGAGAGAGAGAGAGAGAGAGAGAGAGAGAGAGAGAGAGAGAGAGAGAGAGAGAAGGATGCATGGATTTGATCTGCCTCCTCCAAACAGCATACAATAAGAGACCAGGCCAGAGCACTTGGAGCTGTTCTGAAGATTCTCACTCAAGCCCCTGTCAGGAGCCTTGCAGACGGTTGACATGAGTACTTGCCTAGCACTGGGGAAACAGCAGCACTCCCAATCACCCCACAATCTCCCTATTTCTAGCCGTCCAGAATGAAGAAAGAGGGACTCAAGATGGCCCAGTGGGCAAAGACACTTGCTGCCAAGCCTGGTGACCACATTAACAAAGTGAAGTGACTCCACCCACAGTTTGACAAGACATCTCATCACAATCTTCCTACACTTCACATTTTTCTGCTGTCTGTACTGATTATAAACTTGGCAGCCACTTGCAATTCCAGTACTCAGGAGGGAAGCAGATAAGTTCGGTCGGTCAGCAGCACCTCTAGTACTCCCAAAACAAACATAAACACGCTCACTGAAGAGAGTACACAGAAATTCAATAGTACTGATTCTGAGTGTTGTTTACTAGGTATTTATTAACTCTTTGCTGTATCTCAAGGCTGTTAAATACTCACACCAATAGTACTGATGAGGTAGAGGCAGGAGAATCACAAATTCAAGGCCAGCAGACTACAAGGTAAGACTCTGTTTCTTTCTTTCTTTCTTTCTTTCTTTCTTTCTTTCTTTCTTTCTTTCTTTCTTTTTTTTAAGATTTATTTATTTATTATGTACACAGCATTCTGCCTGCAGGCCAGAAGAGATGGTTGTGAGCCACCATGTGGTTGCTGGGAATTGAACTCATGACCTTTGGAAGAGCAGGCAGTGCTCTTAACCTCTGAGCCATCTCTCCAGCCCTTTTGTTTGTTTGTTTGTTTTTTTGAGACAGCGTTTCTCTGTGTAGCCTTGGCTGTCCTGGACTCACTTTGTAGACCAGGCTGGCCTTGAACTCACCGTGATATGCCTGCCTCTGCCTCCCAAGTGCAGAGATTGAAGGCATGCACCACCACACCCAGCTAAGACTCTGTTTCAAAACAAACAAACAAAAAATGTGATAGGGCTCTGCTGCCCGTTCTGTTGTTGCTTTCCCCTGGCAGGACTGCCTCGCTGGGCCACAGGGATGCCTTCAGTCTTGATGCCACTTGATTTGCTGGGGGATTGGGGGCGGGGAGGGGGCAGGGGTACCCCGGAGGGGAGAATGGAGGGGAGAAGCAGGGAGGGAGGGTTGGGGAGGACGAAGGGAGGGGACTATGACCAGGATGTAAAATGAATAATTAATTTTTAAAGTGTGACACATGTAATCATCAAGCAGAGTTATGGCCAAGCCTACACAGAGAAACCCTGTCTCAAAACCGCCCCCACCCAAAAAAGCAGCGGTGTACTGAGTGAGCTAGAATAATTAACTAGTGGTGGGAAGATAAGTTCATAAACTGCTTATCACACAAGCAGCACCTAAGTTCAGATCCCCAACATGTGCAACCCAAGTAATACATTTCTTAAAAAAGAAAAACTAGTTGTATAAAAGTTTTAACAAACAATAATGTGAAGAATGACAGAGGAGACCTGAGGTTGATCTCTGGCCTCCATACGAGAGCACACACACACACACACACACACACACACACACACACACACACATGTATGCATAGATACACACACATACATACAAAAAGAATGATTGAGCTAAACTCTAAATTTGAAGTCTGTGGTCAGCAAGCTTCTGTAAGAGGCCAGATGGCCACACACTCGGTCACATCAGTGCCAACTGGTCCCATGAGGCCATACTATGCTCCAAGACAAGTGTATGAGGCCCACAGAAAGACTAACCACAAGGCCTCATGAACGTCAGTGAAGGGCTCTGCCACTGTGCCACAGCCTGCCTTCAACATTTTTATTTGAGTACCACATAATTTTCTAATGCCCTGTGACACTTCCACTGTGTTGTGTCCTGTGCCACCACTAAAAATAGGGAGCTCACTTTTAATTTCTTTCTTTCTTTCTTTCTTTCTCTCTCTGTCTTTTGTTGTTGTTATTGTTTGTTTGTTTGTTTGTTTGTTTGCTTTTGGAGACAGAGCTTCTCTGTGTAGCCTTGGCTGTCCTGGACTCACTTTGTAGACCAGGCTGGCCTCGAACTCACAGAGATCCTCTGCCTCTGCCTCCCAAGTGCTGGGATTACAAACATGTGCTACCACACCTGGCCCTGGTTAATTTTTCTGACAATTCCTCTCACTGATTTACTTGTTTGTTTCTTTGATTTTGTTTTTATCTTTTTGAGACAGGGTCTCACTATATATTAGCTGACCTGGACCTCACTGTTAGACCAGGCTGGCCTTGAACTCATGGAGATAAAACTGCCTCTGAGATTAAAGGTGTATATCACCATGCTTGAAAAGCTTCTTTTTCAAAGGTTCTAAGATTCCTGATAAATTCTAAGCTTGGCTTTTATTTCTTTGAGTACAGTCCAAGTCCGCCACTCTGCTGCATCATCTCTGAAGTCTGATTATTATGAATGGGCTCCTTAGTGCCTCTTCTTTATTGACTGCTCACTGGCCACTCTGGGGAGGAGAGTTCCTTGAAAAGACACTGTTCAGACAGAAGGGCGGCACATTCTTCCAGAGAAAAATTTCATTTGCTGTCATAGACCTGGAAACACTACAGCCGAAAGCCTCCTGACACAGGCGGACCTCAAGGTCTCTGTGTCTTCTTTTAGAACCAAATAGTGAATTAGTTACATTTTTTGTTTTGTGTTTGGAGATGGAGTCTCACTATATAGACCAGGCTAGCCCTGAAGTCATGATGTAGTTCAAGTTTACCTCACACAGATGCAATCTTTCTGCCTCAGTCTCTCATGTGCTGATAGAACAAACCCAGCTCAAATAATTTTTGCACTGCCTAAAGATTTTCATTGTCAGCTTCCTCCCATTTTCTCATTCTGTTTTGCTAATACATGCATGAACTAGTGTATATGTTCTCTCTTTCTCTTTCATAATATCTCATCTTTATATGCAAGAAAAATCCTCCCCTGCCCATGCTTTTCCCATGCCTAGGTCATGTGACTGTCAAGGATGAACAGTTCCTTCTGATAGCGTGGAGAAGCTTTTCTAGAGTGGCAGCGTGTCAAGTGAGCTACAGTTAGTATGTAAGCAGGAAGAGCTTGCTGCGTGAGCTGTGTGTCTGACAGACAGGAAACTAGGATTACTCAATAAAAGCTGCAAAGTTCCAAATCACAATAGCTATGACTAACAGGTCTTAGCATCCAAGAGAAAATACAGCTACTAACAGACAAGGGAAAACAAAGATAATTAGCATAATTGCATGAAAAACTTTCAGAACTTATCAACATGTACAGTGTATTTTCAAAGGGTGTTTGCTTTATAATGGTGATGTTCCTTTTTCTAGAGAATTTAGTCATTATGTGTGAAATCAATAAAGACAATTTACTAAAAAAAAAAAAAAAGATGAGAGAAGTGACATCTGCTTTGTGACTTTACTAAGTATAATAAAAATGTTCAAATCCTAGGGCTGGAGATGTAGCTCAATTTATGGAGCACTGGCCTAACTTGCAAAAAGCCTGAGGGAAGCAATCCCAGCACTCAGGAGGGGGAGGCAGGAGGACCGGAAGGCCAAGCTCACTCTTGGCAACACAGTGGAGTTTAAGGCCAGTCTGGGCTACATGAAACTCTGTCTCAAAAGACAAACAAGCAAGCAAGCGAACAAAAAAACACCCCACTTTTCTCTGTCAAGTCGTAGGCATATCAGGCAGCAAAGATGAGCCGTATGCAGCATGAATCCGGAGATGGTGACTGAGCCCCAGGGGCAGCTGGCGGCTGCTTGTCCTCCATCCTGGCTGTAGTGAACAGCCAAGGGAGCTCAGAAAAGCTTGAGGTTTGGGGAGAAGAATTAAAAAGCCAAGCAACAGAGAAGCAGTTTCCACGGATGGGAATGCTTGAGAATTCAACTGTACAAAACTCTAATAAGTACAAGTATTCTCAAGTAAGAAAATATACTTCCTAATGTTTTTTCTTTGCAGGCAACATTTTGTGTTTATATATTTATTTGATTGAAACAGGGTCTCACATGCTGGCCGCCAACTCTTGATCACCCTGCCCCTACCTCACAAATGCTAAGATTGCAGGCACGTGCCAGCACACCTGGTTCACGTGGTGCTGGGGACCAAATCGAGTGCGTGTCAGACAAGCACTCCACCACCTGACTTGTATCTCTAGCCTTCGATAAACATTTTTCAAGCTGTAAAAAGTCTGGCTTTTGGTTCACCATGAAAGGGTTTAGCAGTCAACTTTCCATACTTAAAACAAGTAAGAGCCAGTTAGACAGACAGCTCAGCAGTTAATAAAAACTTTCACCTTGCAAGCCTGAGGACCTAAATTCAACCATAGGCTCCCGCAGTCAGTGGAGAGAGCCAATTCTGAAAAGATGTCTTTTGGGGCTGGAGAGATGGCTGAGAGCTTAAGAGCATCAGCTGCTCTTCCAAAGGTCCTGAGTTCAATTCCCATCAGCTACATGTGGCACACGACCCTCTGTAATGAGATCCAGTGCCTTCCTGTGGCAGGCAGAATGCTATATAAATAACAAATAAATCTTAAAAAAAAAAAAAGATGTCTTTTGACTGCAACATGCACACCATGGCTCATGCATTACCTGTATGACATCACACACAGAAATAAGTAAATAAGCATTAAAAACAAATAAAAATTTCAACAGGTCAAAAAAATCACTAACTTAATCAAGCAAGGAGGAAAGAAACCTGGAAAGACGCGGCTGGAACTGAGAAACTGCAGGAGGTGCTGTGTGGACTCTAGGGGTGAGGAACAGGTACAAACACTGCTGGGTGCGGAGGCTCATGCACTTAGGAGGCTCAGGGCAGCAGAATCGAGAGTTCAAGGCTAGCCTGAGCTACATGGGGAGCTAACTGTCTCATAAAACACTAAAACCCAGAATATACTTAATGATGAGAAACCTGACATTTTCCTGCTAAGTCCAAAACAAGGCAAAGATGCCCCATCACTCCTGCCTTTCAGACCCATATTCAAAATCCCAGGAAGAAGTAAGAGAAAAATAAAAATAATACATATTTGGAAAGAAGCAATATAACTGCCTTTTGACACAGATGACATGATGCTCTAGGGACTAGACTCTAGGTGAAAAATCCAAACTCTGGGACTTCAATTCCTGCGCTAGGAGGCAGAAGCACACACAGAACTCTTGAGTTTACACACAGCCTGGTCTACATAGCAAGCTCCAGGCCAGCCAGGTTACATAGTGAGACCTTGCCTCAAAACAACAAAAACAACAATAAAAAACAAACCACTTCTCTTAGACTTAGTAATAATATCTACCAAGCTTGTAAGACACTAGGGTAATACACAAAATTCAGTTTTATCTTTATCATCAATGAATAATCAGAATATGACATTAAAATAGAGGCTGGAAGCTGAGCAGTAGTGGCACACACCTTTAATCCCAGCACTCAGGAGGCAGAGTCAGGCAGAACTCTTGAGTTTCAGGCCAGTCTGGTCTACAGAGCAAGTTCTAGGACAGCCAGGGCTGCACAGAGAAACCTGTCTCAAAAAACAAAACACAGAAAACAAAAACAAAACAAAACAAAAAAAGGGGTTAGGGTGGGGGACAGGGCTGGAGAGATGGCTCAGAAGCTAAGAGCACTGACTGTTCTTCCCTAGGACCTGAGTTCAAGCCTCATCACCTGCACGGTGGCTGCCAGCCATCTGCAATTCTAGTTCTGTGAGATCCAACCCCCTCTTCTGGCCGCCAAGGGCATCAGGAATGCATGTAGTGCAGAGATATACAGGCAAAGCATTCACAGGTAAAATAAATTTTAAAAATTTTTTGTTGTTTTTTGGGGGTATTGGTTTTGTTTTTCGAGACAGGGTTTCTCTGTGTAGCCATGGCTGTCCTGGCTCTGTTGTCCAGACTTGCCTTGAAACTCAGAGATCGACCTGCCTCTGCCTCCCAAATGCTATGATTAAAGGTGTACACTACCACAGCCCAGCTCAAATAAATCTATCTATCTTTCTTTCTCTCTTTCTTTCCATACACACACACACACACACACACACACACACACACACACACGCAAAACTGTTTGTTTTCAAGACAGAGTTTCTCTGTGTTGCCTTGGCTGTCCTAGACTCAATTTGTGGACCAGGCTGGCCTCAAACTCATAGGGATCCGCCTGCCTCTGCCTCCCCAATAAATCTTTTTAAAGTAAAAAAAGAAAAAAAAAATCAATGCAGTATCATTTATCCTGACACTCCAAAAGGAAAGATAAAAAGCTAACAACACAAGTAATCTCTACCTGAGGAAAGCCACAAAACTCTATTATAAAATACCCCCAAATCAAAACAAAAACCTTAAAACTAAACAATTCATGGATAGATCCAACTTGATCTATTGATTTAAGACAACCTCAATCAAACCCCCAGAAAAATAATTCTATGGGTATCAACAAATTGATTCTAAAGTTTTTTAGAATTAAAAAAAAAAAAAGCCAAGTCAATACCAGAAGGCAGAAGACTGGCGCTATCCAACCTTAACTCCTGCCATAAAGGAGGAAGAAGGGAACAGTGGGGACTTGGTGAAAAGCGACAAAAGCAGTAAGTGGACCCACCACACCCAGCAGCGTGGTCCTGGAAACCTGACTGGGGAAGGGAAGAAATGGAGGAAGGGTAGACATGACAAGGGCAGTGAGCTGGGCCAGCTGGGCCTCTACCCAAAGCAGTCTCGGGATGTGGTCCTCCCGGAAGAGGAGGCACTGGATGCCAGTGTTCACACACACTGCCAACACCCAACATAGGGAGGAAGCTTGGTCCATCCCCTGAGCCTGACCAGAGGAAGGCTTTGCTGACTCCCAAGAGTCTGAGGCATTTGTCCTTGTCAACAATCACTCGGGCTTCCGGGTCCTCACATGGGACAGAACAGAGAACTCAGAAATAAACCCATAGAAATACAGTCAACTGACTGTTATAAGGGAGCAATGGTCATAATATGGAGCAAAACTCCACTGGCACAAATAAACATCCATCAGCCAGACAGTGAATCTAGATACAGACATTCAGTTCCTCACAAAAACTCAATCAAAAGACCTGAACAGAAACCACCAATGAGATCACATATGGCAAGGAAGTAGCTGAAAAGACATTCAATACTGTGTTGCAGAGACCTGCAAATCAGGACAACTGGGCACTGCTATGTGCCTGACAGAGGGCCAAACCCAGGCAGGCAAGAGAGCTCAACGGGCAAAGGCATTTGCTGTGCAAACCTGACTGCCTGAGTTATACTTCTGGGTCCCACAGCAGAACAGAACTGATGCCTGGAGAGTGCCCACTGACCTCTAGGTGCACACTGTGGTATGTGCAGGAACACACATCCACACCCACCCTATCTCTTTCTCTCTCTAAGTAAAATTTAAAAAGAATATATATATAAAAGAACGGGCCGGGCGGTGGTAGCACATGCCTTTAATCCCAGCATTCGGGAGACAGAGGCAGAGGCAGGTGGATCTCTGTGAGTTCAAGGCCAGCCTGGTCTACAAAGTGAGTCCAGGACAGTCAAGGCTACACAGAGAAACCTTGTCTCGAAAACAAAACAAAACAAACAAAAAGAACAAACTAATTCCATTCTAAACATTGGAAAATACCAAATGTGACAGGGACACAGAATCAAAGGAACTCTCAATCATTGCTGTGGGAATGCGAGATGGTACATCCGCTATGGAAGACATCTGGGGTTTTGTTTTTGTTTTATTTTTTAATGCTAAGCATACTCTTAACACATGGCCCAGCCACTGTGTTCTGTGTTATTTAGCCAAGGAAGATAAGAAATTAAATTCACACCGAAACTAGCACACAGACCTTTATAGTTTTATTTGTAACTGCCAAAACTCGGAATCAATCAAGAAGTCCCTCAAGAAGGTGAATGGGAAAGCACAGGACATCTAGACAGCAGAGTCTCGTTTAGCACTAAAAGGAGGAGATGCTGAGCCACAGCAAGGCATGAAGAAGGGCTGGAGAGACGGCTCAGCGGTTGAGAGCACTGGATGCTCTTTTGGAGAAGCCAGGTTTGATTTTCAGCACCCACAGGACAGCTCACAACTGTCTCTAACTCCAGTTCCAGGGATCCAATGCCCCCTTCTGACCCCTGCGGGCACGAGGCACGCATATGGTACACAGAAATCCAGGCAGGCAAAATACGAAAACACATAAAATAATACAAATAAAAATCAGAAAGGCATGAAGGGAACATGAATGCATCCTGCTGTGTGGTTTCTATCTTAGGGTGTTCTGGAGACAGTAGAGAGCAGATGCCCTTGGCGGCTGGGGCGGGCAAAAGGCATGGACAGGAGGGGTAGAGACCCAGCAGCTGCTCTGTCTGCTTCTGCAGAGGTGAAGGCACCCATACGATGTGCAACCAGGACAAGAGTGAGCCTTATGCAACGATGGACTTGTTCAGTCTGCAGCAAATGTGCCGCTAGAGGCTAGACGCAGGAGTTGGGGAGGGGTGCGGAGGGGCACTCTACTACTATGCACCTTTTCTGTGAACCTAAAACTCCTCTAAAAAAATAAAGTTTATTAATTTAAAAAATAGTACATAGGTGCTGGAAAGAGCTCAGGGTTAAGAATGCTTGCTGCTCCTCTAGAGAACCTGAGTTCAGTTCCCAGAAACCATGTCAGGTGGATCACAACTACCTGTAACTCCATCTCCAGGACCAACACATAGAAGTAATGTGTGCTTCTATGGGCACATATACATGTGGCATACACACCAAGAGACACGTATACATTAATAATTTTTAAAAAATCACTTAATTCCAAATTTCTAAAGATTATATAAATCCTACATTTTACCTCTTGTCTACACAGACACACACACAGACACACACAGACACACACACACAGACACACACACACACACACACACAGTCATGGTGTAGCACTTACAAGGCAAGAGAACCATTATGAGTTCAAGGTGAACCTGAACAAGACTCTGTCTCTCAAAAAGCAAAAGGATTTAATTCATTTTTTAATAAAAACCAAGCATTCGTTCAAAACAAGCCTCTTTCCTGGGAATATCTGAAACTGAAACATGTGTATCCCAGACCAAAGAGCCAGTCAGGAGGCATGGTGCAGGGGCGTGTCCCACTTCCTGACCTGGCTAGTAGCTGTGCTGTTTCTATGACTCTATCAGATGGTACAGATACATGCTTTGCCCATGTACACTTGCAGGAAAACATTCCTTTATGAGATTCGAACGTCCTTTTTTTCAATCCTTTCTATATTTTTAAATTTATTTTTTATTATTTTTTATGTGCATTGGTGCTTTACCGGCATGTATGTCTGTATGAGGGTGTCAAATCTTGGAGTTACAGACTGTTGTGAGCTGCCATGTGGGTGCTGGGAATTGAACCCTGGTCCTTTGGAAGAGCAGCCAGTGCCCCTCAAACGTCCTTTATAAAAACTTCTCTAAGTAAAGCTGACTAATGCTTTCATTGAAATGTATCCATTCTGATGCCAGGGCATGGTGGCTCAGGCCTTTAATGCCAGCACTCGGGAGGCAGAGGCAGGCAGATCACTGTTGAGTCTGAGGCCCGCCTGGTCTACAAAATGAGTCCAGGGCAGCCATGGGTACACAGAGAAACCTTGTCTCAAAAAAACAAAAAGAAAAAAGAAAAAAAGAAATGTATCCATTCTGGGGCTCTCTCTGAAGACTTGTCTTCTTTATAATACACGTGGAAGCTCTCTCCTCAGGAAGCTCTTCTCCAGGCTTTGGAAGGGCAGAGTGTCTCTCCTTCACAGGCTCCTGATGCTGCCTCTGGGATGATGCTCCACTCTCCTTCCTAATCGCTCTCCTATATCAAGGCCTGACTGGGCATCCTCACAAAGTCACAAGGCTCACTCTCCTAATAAAGCTCACTTCTAAAAGGTAAAAGTAAATAACCAAATGAGATCCATTTATCCTTTCTGAGTTCCTCGTAAGGACTCTAAGGAATGGAAACAGGTTCAAATGAAAGTTAATAAAATGCTAGGATAAGTCAAGTTCACATCTAATTCTAGTCTCAGTGTAGCAGGAATGATTGAAACCAAATTTTAGGGGAAATTATTAAAATTAAAATACCCAGCTTAATGCTGCCACTCTCCTAAGCTTAAACATCCTCCTAAGAAGTTAATCTCCCTCGGACTTGCTTTGTATTTTTCACATTGCTTTTGTTTTTGAGAGAGTCACGTTTTATAGCCTAAGCTGTTCTGGAGCTCATTATGTCACTCAGGATGGCCTTAACCAGATAGCAATCCTTTTGCCCCGGGTTCCACTCCTGAGCTAGGGCTACATTCATGAGTTAGAATATCAGGATTAAAACAAACTCCCCCTCCAGTTCCAAGGACGGAGCCCAGGGCCTTGTGCATGTTAGACGAACACTCACCAGCGAGCAGCATTTCCAACCTACTTTTGGCTTTGGCCTTGCCATCCTCCTGAATAGCTTGTGAACAGCTGAGGTTACGGGTCTGCATCACTCAGCCTGTACCAAGAGTTTCTGAAGCCTCTAAGGAAACGGCAGTGCTCTCTGGTCTGGGACCTGGAGTTTTCCATGGTCTCTGGGTCTCCCTGGTTTGTCTTTGTCCTCTAGGACTTCTTGCTCACTTTGCAAACACTAGAAAGCTGTCAGTTTGTTGAGGGGAGGGTCTTCAAGACTGATTCTGCTACTCCAGGCTACTTTCCAAGTTCCCCATGTAGAAAGCCATGATGCCTGGCTGTCAGAAGCTGGCTGCTGATGACCAATCACTTCCCAATGGTGCGGGAACATCTTCTGCCCTTAGCTCCCCACTGTCTTCAGGTCTCCAGTTATGTGGCCTCACAGCCAATGCTTACACAAACAGCATCTTCCCTGCTACCTCTTAGAAATGGAACCTCTCAGGGAGCACCACCCTGCTCATTTGGGCTGGGCCATCATCAGTAATGCATCCTCCTTCTGGAGCTGTCAGCCTGCCATAAAACACCAGCGCTGACTATGTCTGCTCCGAATGACATAGCAGAGTAATCTTTGTCAGGTCCTCCTTCTAAACTCTTTCTAAGGGAAGTCTTATTTTAACTAGGAATAAGCAGACAATAGTCAATTACAGCTTCTTTGGCTCTCAAAAGAGCTATACAAAAGAAAAAAGTGCCTTCTACCTTCAAAAGCCATTAGAGACTTTTTTTTCTTATTACTAAGGCACCCAGAACACATACTATTCCACAGAGCCAAGAGGGCCAATTTCCATGCTGGAGCAGAGCAGCAATCAGCAGGCACTCATTAAATTCTTACAGCAATGAGCAATGACTTTCCAGCTTTGTTTCTGGCTGGCTGGCTGAGGAGCTTGACTTTTCCGAGGCTGCCTCCCGCAGCTGCTCCTGATCCCTGTTATGTAGCGGCTAGTGTGCTGCACAGGTGAGCCCGGGCTCCTCAGTACCCAGCATGCTTAGCCTTTCCGTTTACTCCAGTCAGTTCCTAGCTCATTAATGACTTTTTTTCTTTCTTAAAATAATAACTGTGAGGTCTGTGAAAAAGCTCATTCTGCAAAAGCAGCTGCCACCAAGTCTGACTAGCTAAGGTTGACCTTTACGGTAGAAGGGAGGAACCAACTCACACATAATGTCCTCCGGTCTCCACATGCTTGTGTGTGTCTACTTTAAAATTCAAAATAAGTCAGGCATGGTGGCACTTGCCTTTTATCCCAGCACTTAGGAGGCAGAGGCAGGCTGATCTCCATGAGTTCAAGGACAGTCTACTGTACATAAGTGAGGCTACATAACGAGACCCTGTCTCAAGAACCAAAAGTTAAAATGAGAATAATTTTATCATAAAAATATAAAAATAATCGACTGGTGTTCTAAGTATTTTCTTTCATTCCAAGGGTTTCAGAGGATGTGGGTTCTCTTGCTCTAGTCGGCAGAGCAATTCCCAAAGGTGGTCGACTACAGTTGCAGAGGGTATTTTTACTCTGGGGTGGTGTGGCAATTCCACCTACAGGACCTTGATTTTTGAAGAGATTTCCCTTGGTTGAAACATAGGTGAAAGATTCTATTTTCTGGAACTAGTAATTAAGGAGTAAGAGAAGGGAAACTACAGGTATTAGAGGATGCTCTGTCCTGTGTTCAGAGGCACTTGCTTCCCGTCCACACATCTGACCATAATTTATGCTGTGACTGCCTGCTAAGCTATACCCCTCAGAGGCAGGAACTCCTGAACCCCAGGAACTGAGTCCTAACTGCCGTCCAGCCTTCAGGGTTAAGAAGCGTTTCTTTTACTGTTGGTTCATTCAGCATGGAACTCATTGTTTCGGTGCTGGAGCTTGGACCCAGCATCTGGCTTACACTGAACATGGATTCTACCACGGGGCTACGCCCGGCCCCTCAAGTCTGCCCCACCACTAGGAGTTTTAATCAGGCATTACTCTGGCTCTGACAGACATGAGCTTAAATATCTCATGATTGCCACCTAAACACTGATTACCCTTGCACCAAGCAACAGGAAAATGCTAAACCTGAAAATTCTGAGTATTTCTGTGGATTCCAGTCTATGCCACTAACTAGAATTACTTTTGGCAGGTCTAACCACAGTGGATCCTGTGGTAGAGAGGAATTGCACTAGATGGTCTCCAACCTCTCCCTGGGCCCAATGCTAAAACCAACAAGGCATGAAGAAGGGTCCTGTGGCAAAGCGACGCTTGTTAACACTAGAGGGAGCTACATTCATGTCATCACAGGGTGGTTCAGATCAGGAATTTTTTTTTTTCCAGATCAGGAAATTTCAAGAACAGGATCTTTCTCTCTGCAGATTCATGGTCCTGCAGCCAGAGGCTGGGGTCGTGAGTGTGCCAGGCAAGGATTGCACACCACAGGTGTGCACCACCACCACGACTACTAGTTTCCCATTGATGATGAGTTCAGCTGCAATTAACATCACCATTCTTCTGGAGGATTCCGTGTCTCTCTCCCTCTGTTTCCATGGTCTGGGGGTTTTCCGTTCACTGCTTTTGTTTCTTTGGTTTTTGAGACAAGATCTTATGCAGCTCAGGCCAGCCTCGGACTCTCTATATGCTTGTGGAGACCCTGAAGTTCTGGTGCTTGGCCCTCCACCTCCTAAATGCAGGGATTACGGGCTTACACCACTGTGCCTGACTTACTTTGCTTTTTGTCGGTGCCGTCAGTTTGAATTATTTTTGAAAAGAAGATTGGAGAAATAAATCTTTAGGAAAGGCTTAAAGCCAACTTGATTCTCATGGAATTAAGCTGAAGCTCAAACAGCCTGTGGTACAACTCAGGGAGAGGAGCTTCCTGGGAAGAGCCTTTGGATGAGACACAGGAACAGCAGCAGGGAAGGGAGGGGCAGGACAGGCACACTGCCCACGGGTATACACCCTGACGGCCCATCCTGACAACATCTGGAGTCAACTAAAACCAAAGCAGCTGGGCACACCTCTGAGGGATTTTCCTTGGCTGGGTCATGTGAGAGGGGGAAGACTCACCCCAAATCCAGGTCATCTGATGTGATTAGACCCACCCTAAATCTGGACCACACCTTCTTGTATCAGGATATATAAAGGACATGGAAGTAGGCAGTGCTTGTTCTATTCCTGCTCTCTTCCCCCCCCCCCCCCTCTCTCGTGTGCGCGCCAGCTAGTATCAGAACCTACTTCTTTGGGGTTCCAGTGTAGACTGAAGACTAGCTGAGACATCCAGCTTCCTGGACTGAGAGATAGCCAATTGGACTAGCTGGGCCACAGCCTGTAAGCAGCTCTAATAAACACCCCTTTTAATATATACAGGTTCGCTCTGTCAATTCTGGTCCTCTAGAGAGCCCTGAATAATCAGTATGCACACCTCCCTACCTCTAGAACACATTCCTGGTCCTGAAATTGTGTGACCCAAACCATCACCAAACAAGGGAATCGTCAAAAGCCTGTTTGATGTTAACCTGACAGAGCGGCTGTGACTGAGGTGGTGTGCAGGAGACGGAGGGACGCAAGGCCGAAGAACTCCTTGCACTTCTGTCTCATAGATTAATGTGACTCAGAAGAGCCAGGTCTCAGCAGACACCAACTACCTACTTTTAGGACACAGGCTGCTCCTGAGTAAAAATAGACTACAAGTAACCTTGGAGAGCAACTTTGTGGGTGAAGAGAAAAAATGTATTCCATCAAAACAATTTTTTTTTCTCTTAAAAAAATGCAAACTCAAACCTCTAGAGTATAAAGTAAAACTTACTATGTTCAAATCAAGTATCAAAGTAGCCAGGAAATGTTACTTTTTCTTTCCTTCTGTCTTTCTTTCTTTCCTTTCTTTCTTTACTCTTTTTTGGTTTTTCTGTCTGAAAAAACCAGTTTCTCTGTGTAGCCTTGGCTGTCCTGGACTTGCTTGAGGTTGGCCTCAAATTCACAGACATCTGCCTGCCTCTGCCTCACAAGTGCACCACCACACCTGGCTATGTTACTCTTTCTTAAATCACAATTTCAAATACGTTATAGAAGCGCCAAGAAGATGGATGGATGGATGGACGGATGGATCTAAAGATCACCCCCAACACCTCACCTCCTCCCCTCTGCCCCCCCACCCCGCCCTCTGACATTAAAACATGTTGCCATCCTTTCATGAAAAGCAGGAGGAAACATATCAGTGTTAAAGTTGGCGGCGTAAGACTTCCACATGATTGCATCATACTGACCTTTAAAATGTTTCGGCCATCAAATGATTCTCGTTCCTTGAAGATATATTTGCCATCTGCTGTGTAGAGATTATACCTGCCTTCAGCTGTAAACAATCCAAAGACGCTGTAAGGAAACCTGAGAAGTTTGTTTGTACCCACCCACTTGAGTGTCTACAGATCCACAGGCTGACTAGCAAACTTGTCACCTCCTGCTGTAGAAAGCAGCACAAGGTGGGAGGGAAAGCAACTAAGAGCCAAGAGAGGAGGCCTCCAATGCTGCAGTCGCCAACTCCTTGCATTCATTCCAGATTCTCCAAGCACTAATTGCACACAGTGGGTATGTAACGGGCTCCTCCTTGGACCTCAGTTCTTTACTAAGTCACCTCCAGGGTTCTATTACCCCAAAAGAAATGGCGTGTGATTTTATTTTAATTTTATTTATTGTTTTTTGATTTTTTTGAGATAGGTTTTCTCTGTGTTGCTTTGGCTATCCTGGAGTCACTTAGTAGACCAGGCTGACCTTGAACTCACAGCAATCCGCCAGCCTCTGCCTCCCGAGTACTGGGATTAAAGGTGTGCGCCACCATAGCCCAGCCTGGCATGTGATTTTAATGGTGTTAAAATACACAGAAGCCCATATATAATCTATTCGAAATTCCTGGTGTCCAGGTTTTGGGTTGACTTAAGGACTCAGTCCAAACTGGGGGTAGGGTCCCACCATTTAAGCTATCCTTACACTCTACACTGGAAGGCAGCAAGTCCATGACCTTGGCCTAGACAAAACTGTACTCCAGCTGACTAAGTTAATTTAGGTTGCGTGTCCCAAAAGATGTCCTTAAAGGACAGCCAGAAGACTATCAAAGGGAATGGAGACAGAAAAAAAAAAAGCAACATATCTTTTCATGTCCTTTTCAAGTAAAAAATTCAATACAGAGACGAGCACAGGGAAGAGAAAATTCAAAGGACCCTCACAAATTATTTAACTTCCAGAATGTTTTCTGACTGGTAACCCATTCCTGCTCACTGACAGACCATCTATAAGCATCGTATTTCTACTTCTCAGAATCTCTTGCATTGTACAGGTCTGCAGAGTCCCAGTTGGAACTGAAAAACTTACCCAGAGCTCTAACAACTCCATGGGCTAAGTGTGTGGGAACTCCTGACCCAGCTCAAACGGCCACTGTTCTGAAGAAGACCCCAGCCTCAGGCGTACCCATCAGCTTAAGAAATGTGTTCTGAAAGCCTGCCATGGCACACACCCTACAGAGCCAGCACTCAGGGTATGGAAGCAGGAGATGCAGAGTTCAAGGTCATCTCCCTCTGCACAGCAAGTTTAAGGCCAGCCTGGGTTACATGAGATCCTGTCTCAAAAGCACAAGCAAAACAAACCAACAAAAAACTACTTCCCTGCTAAGAACAAAGAGCACTAGCAGTTTGGAAAAAAGTAAATCAATACCCCCCCCCCCAAAAAAAAACTATTAAAAAACAGTAACTGGGAAGAGAGATGCTCAGTCAGTCAAGTATGAGCCTTGCAAGTAGGGGTGGAAAAAAAAGCTGGCACCATGGCACACTTATACTTGTAGCCCAAGGAAGGCAGAGATAGGAGGATCCTGGTCTCACTGAATAGTCCGAGGACCCTACTTAGTGAATTACAAGCAAGTGGGAGACCCTGTCTCAGAAAACAAGGTGGATGGCATCGAGGGAAGAGGCAGGGTGCCGGGAGACTGAGGCCCTGCATTGTTTAGGTTGTGTTGGCCTGGGCTCCTTCCTGGGGGAGAGATGCTAAGGACTGGGAGTAGGGCCTCACTTACACTAAGCAAGCACTTTATCCTAAACTGGATCCCAACCCTCATCTCATATTTTTGTTTGCAAAATCTGACAACCCCGTGTGTGGCAGGACTAAGTGCATGCTAGGTATGCCCCTGCCACTGGGTTCACTAGAGCAAAGGCATATCAGAGGTTCACAGCCACCACTCATGGAAGGCTCTAGCTGGCCGCACAGGCCTTGCTGATCATAGCCCTGCTGCAGCTCTGGGGGTACTTACCGTTGGGGTCTTTCCTGAGGAGTGTGTTCATGACCGTGGCATGCAGCTTCACACTGCTCCACTCCTTTACTATTAATCCCAGTGCCTGAAAGCGCTCCAGCACTCGGTCAACTAGCTCCTGGAGCCTGCAGGGTGAAGCACCGAAATCTTAGGAAACTCCAAACCCGACCACCAATTCAGCATGTATGGAGTGTGTGTTCTGTGCCCGTCATGTGAAACTCTGCGCCAGCAGGGGAAAGGGCCCCGGCCCCACCAGAGCTCACTGTCTGGTCAAGAAGGCAGCCTTGGGAATCAGTCGCTGCCAGTTATGGTGGCACAAGCTTGTAATCCCAGCACCCAGGGGACTGAGGTAGGGAGTCATAACTTTGTTGTTATTTTCTGTTTGTTTGTGAGACAGGTCTTGTTGCTATGTAGCACTGGCTAGCCTAGAACTCACTATGCAGACCAGACTGGCCCCAGACTTACAGAGATCAGCCTGTCTGCACTTCCCAAGTAATGGGATTGAAAAGATGTGCACCACCAGGCCCAGCAGGATCATAAGTTTGAGGCAAACAGGAGAAACAGAAAGTTCCAGGGCAGCCCAGGTCACAAAACAAAATCCTGGAGATGGGTATAGGGAGAGAAAAAGAGGTATCATTGCAATGCAACATGTTTTTATGAGCAAACGACTCTGCATGGAGACAGAGATGTAAGCACGTGCCTGAAGGATTAATAAAGGCCCACAGATAAAACCAGAAGAAGAAGGATACTTCAAGCCAAGAAAAAGCAGTACATTCAAGAGCCCAAGGCATGCAGGCCACAGCACAGACGGCAGCCTGCTGGGTACTAGACACATCTGTGACAGAGTAAGGAGGGCTGGCTATGGAGTAGTGGACAGACCACAGGGTCAAACTTTTAACAGGGATGTTATGACTCAGTGTCCATTTCCGAACTCTGACTCTGCAGAGTAGAAAGTGTTTTCAAAGTGGAGAACAGACGGGAAAAGGGCAGTGGCACAGGACCAGCTGGGTGGCTTCGTTGTTAGAGAAAGAAAAACAGATAATGCACTGGCCACCGCACTGAGCCCAGCGCACTGAGTATGCACTATCTGCTGAATCACTTCACTCTCACAACACATCATTACCACTAAGTTACCAATGAAGGAGCTAAGGAAAGGTAAGTCATGGAACTTGGGCAAGGTCACAGAATTGTTAAGTGTCAAATCCAAACACACACACACATACACACACACACACACACACACACACACACACACACACACACACACACACACACGTTAGGGCTGGGGTGTTGCTCAGTGGTAGAATGTGTGCTTAGTATGTACAAGGCCCCAGATTCAATCCCAGCACTGAAACAACATTTCTATTATTTTAAACATGACTTTGTTTCTTATCTTGTGTGTGTATATGCATGAGAGAGAGAGAGACAGACAGACAGACAGACACAGAGACACAGAGACATCAAGCAAGCAAGGCAAGTGAGCGATCATGTGTGACAGTGCAAGTGTGGAGGAGGAATGATCAGAAGACGACTTGTAAGAGTCAGTTCTCTCTTCCCACGGTGTCAGTTCTAGGGCTTGAACTCCAAGTTGTCAGACTTGGCTGAAAACACCTGTACCTGCTGAGCCATCTCGCTATGAAGACTCATCTGCTCACTGTTGTCAAGAGACAGGGTTAATGCTGTACCACTCTAACTGTGTGGACATCAGGTCTGAAGGATAGACAGTTCAGGCACATGTGTCCAAGAACAGGCAGAAATACAAGTCTGAAGTTCAATGTAGGTAAATGATGGGAATGTGGGGCTGTCAGCTCAGCGACCTTAACCTAGATGTGGTGACACGAACGCTTGGAAGATAGAAGCAGGAGGTCAAGGTCCTCCTCAGCTACATACTGAGTTCGAAGCCAGCTTGGGCCACAAGAGAGCCTGTCTCAATAAACCAAGAAGAGCAGTGGAAGCCCAGGAAGGTGCAGCATGGAGGAGAACTAAGAGCAAGGCGAGAGACAGCTATAGACAGCCTCCTGGGACACATACCTATGGAAAGGGCAGAGAAGGAGCCAGAAGATAGCTGGTTAGGGCAAAAAAACAGGAAGAGGAGCCCAAAGAGGCTGGAAGGAGTGATGAAGGGCACAACCAGCAGAGAAACGTGCAACAAAGCAGTTTTGTCACCACACCACAATCAAAAGCCTTGTGACAAAGGACAGAGTAGGAATCAGAAAGGGAGGCGGCAAGTGCACACCAGTCTTACGACACTAGAAAGAAAAGAAAGAAAGAAATGGCAGCATTTGGCAGGCCACAAGAAGTGCAGGCTTCTAAAAGCCAGGAACTAAGGAGCGAAAAGCATGCCACCTGAAACAGATCAATGTGCAGTCCCAGGGTTCAGTCACTACTACAGAGGTGGGGGCAGGGGAGATATGCCTCCATAATTGTTCTCTTAAGTTGTTTCCTGTTTATAGAAATAACATGTTCACTAAGGCACTAGGAAAGGACAGAAGAGCACAAAGGGGCAAAAGCTCCATAAGCCCTTCAGTGTCTATCAGTGGATGGCAAGGTGACACCAACACACAGGGAAACAAGGCACAGTGGGCTATAAAGTAAACCTGATGGTAAGAGCAGCATGAAGCACTCTGGATGATGTATGGGGCGGTGTGGGGGGTGGTGGTGGCGGGGGCTTATAACTGAGCAAGGACGGAAGTAGATGAAGACGAAAAGCTGAGAATATGCAACACAACTGGATTGCAGCTGAATAAATAAACAACCTAAGTAAGTATCAGCTGTTTAGGGAGCATCTACTGTAAGCCATGCATTATTTGAAAAGTGCTAGACTTAGAAAACTAAGTGCTCTCTAGCCTCAAGACTCTGGCCACCTCCCCAAGAGGCGGAACGGAGCACAAGAAGGAAGGACAGACCTGTGACCCAGGCAAGGAATCGAGCTGAGGCCTAGGGACAGGACACAGGAGAGCAGGAGACACGGGCTAACTCGGTGTCAGGCTGGAAGAACTCGAATACTAGACTGGCAGTTATCAATTAACTCAAAGATGTGAGGTGATGGGCAATTTTACCGCAAAGAAATCCTGTGGCCTCCAAGTAAAAATTTTAAAAGCTGCTGCAGTGTTTCGGAGCACCTAGACACGCTGGCATGTGAGTGAGTGTCTCAGGCCCACCCCATCAGAAGAACTGCAGAAAAGACTCAGTTGGTGGAGTGCTGGGCTCCATCCTAACAGCAATACCACTAGCCATGGTGGCCTACACCTTTATTCCCAGCATGTAGGAGGGGAGGCAGGAAGACAGAAGTTCAAGGTCGTTCTTGGTTACACGGCAAGTCCAAGCCATGAGACTGTCTGGGAAATACCTGCAGGGTAGTATAATGTAGTTCTGGTTCTTTCCTTTAGGAAGGCCGACTAGGAGGTTAGGATGGCGGGCTAATTTTTACTTCATTTATCTGCTAAAAACAAAACAAAACTAGAAAGCCTGGCTGTGAGTGAGAGGGCAGCTAACAGACAGTGATGATGCAGTTATAAAATTTAACTTCAAAACGTACAAATACAACTCTTTCATTTGCCAACTCTCAGGACTAGGCTCCATCCACTTCTTATTTGTTTTGCTTTTATTTTTAAATTGCATTTGTGTAGTAGGATGCCATTATGTTCTAGGCCAGTTTTTCCTCCGGTCCCCAAACTCCCAGAATAACGACTCATGAGACTCATTAAATATTATACAAGTCCCTGGCCTTAAAGCCAGGTTCTTCTCCGACTATCTCATAACTTAAAACAACCCAACATACTAATCTACATTTTGCCACCTGGCTGGTTACCTGAGCTCAGGCACCATGCGTCTGGTCTTACTCATATCTTGCTAGCTGAATCTCGTGCACCTGGCTCTATCCCAGAATCCCTTCAGCCTACTAGATGTCTGACCTATATTTCCTGCCTCAGCCATGGACCATAGGTATTTTTTATTGATAGGTGTTGCATCTACACAATACACAAGAGATTCCCACTACACATTTGTTTAATTGTGAACATGTGCAGGCACAGGTGTGGAATTCAGGGACTAGCCTGAGACGTCGGGTCTCTCCTTCCACTTTGTGGGTTCTAGGGACCTAAGGATCTGGTCCTTAGGCTTGGTGGCAGGAACCTTTACCCACTGGGCCATCTCTCTCAGTTTTGGCATTTTTTAAAGTTTCTGGTAGTCTTGACCTTGAATTCACACTGTAGCTAAGAATGACCTTGAACTCCACCTTGGCCTCCTCCTCCTGAGTGCTGGGAATGCGGGAGTGTGTGCCACTGTGCCCAGCAAAATCCTTTCAAGCATGTATTTGGATATTGCTTTTAACTTTGATAGCGATATTATTAGATTTCCTAGTGTGAATCACCTTTGTATTCCTGATATAAACTAGCTTAGTCATCTCTCTACCCTGCACTTTTAAAAAAATTGCCCAATCAAGCAGATTTTACTTTTTGCATCCAATTATTGATTCCCATGGCCACTGCTCTAATTTGGGCCATCTTGCTTCTCCTAGACTATTTTAATGGCTTCTAAACACCCTGCTACTACTCCTACCCTAATGGTTCCTGCTCCTGGCTCTCTCCCTTTCAGTTATGTGTACAGCACATGACTTGTTTTAAATTCATATAAAACCATGTGGGAGCCAGGCACAGTGGCACATGCCTGTAACCCCAGCACTCAGGGAGGCAGAGACAGGAGGATCTCTGTGAGTTCGAGCCCCAGCCTGGTCTGCAAAGCGAGTCTATGACAGCTGAGGCTACACAGAGAAACCCTGTCTTAGAAAAAAGAAAACAAAACCAAACCATGCAGGGCAAACGGCCTCTTTAAAGAATGGGGTCTGTACAAGACCCCATCAGTCTCATTCTAGGACAAAAGGAAGAGGGTGCTGGAGTCCCAACCCTAACTGAGGAGCCCTGGAGAGCTGATGGCCACTGGGGAAGGGAGAGTCCAAAGTCTTTAAGGGTGCAGATAATAATAGGTTGACCATGCTCCAGGGGATGCCCTACACCCAGGAGTCTATAGGCAGCATGAACAGAACCCATTGGGTTATTTTTAAGATGGAGGTGGCCTGGAGAGATGGCTCAGTGGCTAAGAGCACTGGCTGCTTCTTCAGAGGATCTAGGTTCAATTCCCAGCTCGCACATGGTGGCTTAAAACCATCTTTAACTCCAGTTCTAGAGGATCTGACTCCTTCTTCTGGTCTCTGAGGGCACTAGGCATACAGGTGGTACATAGATTTACACACAGGCAAAACACCCATATACATAAAACAATTTAAAACTTCTTAAAGCTTTTTTAAAGGATTGGACACAAACTAAGGTGACAGGCATAATTAAGAGGAATAAGGGTGAGGGATGTGGGATGGATATAATCAAAATACATTGTATAACATTCTCAAAGAATTAACAAAAAATGTTTTTAAATGACATCTGTGGTGGTTTAAATAGGAATGACCCACATAGGCTCATAGATTTGAATTCTTGGTCATTAAGAACAGGCCCTACTTGAGAGGATTATAAGGTGTGGCCTTATTGAGGGATGTCTGTCTCTAAGGGTGGTCTTTGGGTTTCAGGAGCCCAAGCCAGGCCCAGTGGCTCTCTCTTCCTGCTGCCTTCCGATCTGGATATACAACTTTCAGCTGCCGTGTCTGCCTGTGCGCCACCACGCTCCCCCCCCCCACCACCACCACCATAAAGAGAACGGGCTACACTGATAGAACTGCAAACAAGTCCCAGTGAAATGTTTCCTTCAGGAGAGTTGCTGTGGTCATGATGTCTCTTCACAGCCACAGAACATGGACTGAGACAGCATCTATTATCAAATATGCAAATCTCTTACAGTTTATGATTTCCTGCAACACAGTCTTGTGAGTGCTTTGTCATATTTATTCCTAATTATCTTATAATTTTTGTTGCTATAATGAGTACATACTTTTTTAACTTTTAAATGATGCTGTTTTGTTGGATAACAACTGTAATTATTATATTGACTTTATACAAACAACATTACTAAACAAAACAAGAACCCAGTCTTAATATGTAGCCCTCTCCAGCCTGAAACTTTGTAGGCTTCAGTTTCAATGAGAGACCCCATTGCAAAGGCAAATTAATTAATAAATGAGGTAGAAATTAGAGAAAGAGCCGGGCGTGGTAGCACATGCCTTTAATCCCTGCTCTCGAGAGGCAGAGGCAGGCGATTCGCTGTGAGTTCAAGGCCAGCCTGGTCTACAATGCAAGTCTAAGACAGCTAAGGCTACACAAAGAAATCCTGTCTCGAAAAACAAAACAAAACAAAAAAACAAAAAAACAATTAGAGAAAGAAACTCTCTGCATCTGTGCACATACCCACATCACACGAACACAGACAGACAGATACACACACACACACACACACACACACACACGTCTTATTCTGTATCAACTAGCACAGCCCTGCAAACGTCCTTGCATAAAGGAGACATTTCAGAAGGCTTATAAATTGATTTAAATAAGAACTTTAGAATACATGTCTCTTAAAAAGTGTACATGAGAAGGAGAGATTTATACATGGCACTTCCTGTGGAGAAATTGACAATAGAAAGTCAGAAATAGAGCAGTAAAAGATGGCAATGACTCAAGAATGTTCTTGATTGATCATGTTTGTGGATGCAGGGTCAACTCGCCTTTTAATTCACAAAGTTTTGACAAAATGAAGTGCACCAAACACATAAGGGCTGGCTTTGTGGGGACAGGTATGAGGAACTGGCTGCTGAGACCCGAACTCTCCATCGGTGAGGGGGCAGATCAAGTGTGAGAACTGTCTTGCAAAGAAACTTAGTTTCATGGTCTTATTGTTTCCATTCTCAAACCTCATATTCTCTGCAGCTCAAGACCTACAGAACTAAAGGTCTAAGCGGCAAGAGCAAGGGCAAACACCCAAAGCTCTAAGTCCTCATTCTTTCTTAGCTCTTCTCTTTTCTCTCCTGGAAGCCACCAGGAGCAGAGTAAGTCCTAACTGTCTGGTCTCTGACACATGTGCCTTAAAACAGGACTGAAGCACACAGAGACTTTCATTATTCTGTACAATCAAACATTATAATCTCACATAACTTCCCATATGCCTTCCTGTGTGCCTATAAACTGGCATAGATTTATTTATTTTTTAATATATTTATTATGCTGGGCGTGATGGCACATGCCTTTAATCCCAGCACTCGGGAGGCAGAGGCAAGTGGATCGCTGTGAATTCAAGGCCAGCCTGGTCTACAAAGTGAGTCTAGGACAGCCAAGGCTACATAGAGAAACCCTGTCTCAAAAAACCAAAAACAATATATATATATATATATATATATATATATATATATATATATATATATATATATAATGTATATAGTATTCTGCCTGCATGTGTGCCTGCACACCAGAGAAGGTACCAGATCTCATTATAGATGGTTGTGAGCCACCATGTGGTTGGTGGGAATTGAACTCAGGACCTCTGAAAAAACAGACGGTGTGCTTAACCTCTGACCCATCTCTCCAGACCCCCCAGCATAGATTTCAGTCTCACAACAGTGAGTTTTAAGTGTGTTTCTGCACACCAGCCTCTACTTTGTGCAAATATTGCAAAGATCACATGAAGATAATATGAGCATACGTGTGCAGTGCTGAGTGAGCATACTATGCATGAGCGCTATGTGTCATGGTTCCATTCTGGCCTGGAACACTAAATGCTAACCAAAACTTAATTGCACTTTCCCCAGAAATGACACAGTCTTACGTGTCAAAGATAGGACTCTTAGACTACAAGTTCTCCTGGTTTATTCTGTGAAGTCCTGAGACATAGGGATCATGACATCAAAACTTTTTAATTATCAGTGTGGGGGTTATGTGTGGCACACATGTGACGGTCAGGCGACAGCTCTCTGAAGCCCCCCTCCATCCCCCCTTTCATGCACTCAGATTTCCAGGCTTGAACATCAAGCACGGTGACCTGCTGAGCAACTAGGCTGGCCTCAGAGCAATCACAGAACACTAGCTGGGGAATGGCCCGCTGGCAGAGCACGGGCAGAGCATGCAGTAGGAAATACTGTTGCTGTTTTTACTGGACAGCATTTGCAATCATGGTGCAAAAGCAATGGTGCAGCCTAGCATGGTCACATGACCCTGAAGTCCCAGCACTTAGTTGGCTGAGGCAGGAGGATTGAAAGTTTAACGCTAGCCTGGGCTAAGCCATGAAATAATGTTTCAAACTAATGAGAAAAGCAATGGCATGAAAAACTGGGGTCCCTCGGCACAAAGGACCTTGGTGGCACCTGGCTGTGTCACTAGAAACAGTCTTCACTAAACATTTAGAACTTGAAAAAAATTCAACCTCATTTATTCTTGATAAAGCAGAAAAATGATAAAACTTTATTGAATTTTTTTCCCTTGGGCATATATCCCTTTCATTCTTGTGGTGAAATTGACATTATGTACGGAGCACTTGGCGTGTACACCTAAGTAGACGGCTGTCTGGAAGAGCTGGGCACTGAGCCCATCTCTGCCCACCAAACACCATTAGTACTTGAAAGAGCACTGACAGGCAAATTATGGCTGATCAGACTCAGCTACTTGGTAGATGTTTTCTTTTGCTTCCTTTATCTTTTTGTTGTTTTGTTGTTTTGTTTTCTTGAAACAGGGCCTCATGTAGGCATAGCTGTCTTTGAACTCACTATGTAGACTAGGCTGGCCCTGAACTCAGAGACCAGCCTGCCTCTGCCTCCTGAGTGCTGGGATTAAAGACATGTGCTACCACTGCTGACTTTGGCAGATGGTTTTCTTTAAAAAGAGCCTGAAGGAAAACAACTGTCTACACTTTGCATCAATAATAAAATTTTAGCTTTCAGCTGGGCGGTGGCAGTGCAGGCCTTTAATCACAGCACTCAGGAGGCAGAGGCAGGTCGATCTCCATGAGTTCAAGGCCAGCCTGGTCTACAAAGTGAGTTCCAGGACAGCCAAGGCTGTCTCTAAGAAAAACAAAAAGTAAAAACCAAACCAAACCAACAACAACAAAAGCACTTACCTGTTGGAGCCATCCTTCATGTGGACTTTGGCATAGAGAACATCCACCATGCCAGGGTCGTCGTTCATGTACTCGATCCCTGCCATCTCCACCTCCAGGGGTTTGCCTCCAGAAAGGTCACTGTCAAAAAGGTTGTACAGCTGTGTGAACAGAGAAGCAAACCACGGGAGAGTATTTCAGCACCACACCATGTGCCAATACTCACTGATGAGCTCTAAGACAGAGCCGAGGGATGACATGATTGACAATGACATTCTATAATGGCCTTTCTCTCTCCTTTATTTCTTCAAGTAACTAGAGACTTCCACTCACTATCAACAAAAGATGTGCACAGCAATAACACAACTTCAGGAGCTCCCGTCAACATTAATGAAGAGCCCCCTAGACCCATCTTTCTAGGGACTCACTCCAAGGGAGTGGCAGCACAGCCAACCACAGCTGCTGAACCAAGTCGTTTAGGTCTTTGGTCTGTTTGGTGTGTGTGTGTGTGTGTGTGTGTGTGTGTGTGTGTGTTTAAAGTCTATTAAGAAAGAGCTTTTAAGGGATGGGATAACAATTTAGATGTAATATGAATAAATCAATAAAATACATTTTTAAAAAAAGAAAGAAAAAAAAGAAAGTTTCATAGAAATTTAAGCAGGGGCATTAAAGGAGAGATGGAGAAAGAGGCAGCAGACAGGCCTAGGAAAATGACAGTACACACTAAACTATGGGTACAAGCCTCTCAAGAGAAGTCACCCTAAGTGTCTTAACAAAACCCACATATGAGTTTGACAGCTTCTGGCTTACACTGTGTCTAAGTTATTTTTCTGTTGCCATGACAAATGCAACTTTGGGGCTCAGGTCTCCAGAGTGTTAGCCCATGACTATCGTGGTGGGAACACAGCAGCAGGCAGGCACGGTTGGAGCAGTAGCCGAGAGCTTACATCTCAATCCACAGGATGAGGTACAGAGAGCTAATAGAATGGCATGGGCTCACCCCAATGACACACTTCCTCCATAAGCCACACCTACTAAACAGTTCACCAACTGGGGACCAAGCAGTCAAACATATAAGCCTATGGGGGCCACTCTCACTCAAACCACCGCACAGGGCTCTAAGCATTTCTCAGGAACTTCTTTTGATAAATGAGATCACAGGACAGTTCGAAAGTCCACTAGACAGGGTTGCAAACAGAGAAGAGAAAACCACACACACAATGTCTACACTAGGTCCTCAGGCACACACACAATGTCTACACTAGGTCCTCAGGCACACACACAATGTCTACACTAGGTCCTCAGGCACACACACAATGTCTACACTAGGTCCTCAGGCACACACACAATGTCTACACTAGGTCCTCAGGCACACACACAATGTCTACACTAGGTCCTCAGGCACACACACAATGTCTACACTAGGTCCTCAGGCACACACACAATGTCTACACTAGGTCCTCAGGCACACACACAATGTCTACACTAGGTCCTCAGGCACACACACAATGTCTACACTAGGTCCTCAGGCAGGCTTTCACTCTAACAACATTCATGCTCCGGTCCGTGACAGTTTGGAAAAGTCACAGGTTCACACCTGGGAAAGAAAAAGGTTACATTTAGTATTCTTCATTGCTACTATAACATCCCCATTTGAAATGTTTCTAAATGAAAGAAAAAGAACATTGTTTTTATGTAGGCAATCTTCACAGCAAATCTTGTTAACTGCATCAAAATTCTTAACTCTAGGCTAACAAGATTCCAACCAGACTCTGGAGTCAGGCACTTGTGTCCCTTCCCATATCTCCTCAATTTTTCTTCTTCCTGTCCTGTTCCAGTTTCCTCCTCTGAGACTTCAAACCCTTAATCTTAAGAGTGGGTGATAACCTAAGATGCATTCCCCACAACTTCTCAACTGCCAATGTAAGACTAAGAGTCTCAGCCTATTTGGTCTAAGGGAACATGAAAAAGTGTAGCCTTGGAAACTGGAAAAGTGTCATCCAATGGGAAACAACAGTGCCCAGAATAATCCCATCATTGTGTTTTCTTCCCAGATCATTCTAACAGATATATACTTCAACCGGAAAGAGCTTCCTGCCCTTTTGATAGCCAGAAAAGCTCCACTCACTATATTCTGTTCCCTAAGCATCATAAGGCTAGGCACCATCTCTCTCACTTTTATATCTCTATACCTTAAATAAAACAGGTGCTCAAGGGATCTCTAGTCAACACTGAACAGATGCCCTGCCATCTGAGGAAAGCTGCTCTGGACAACTGAGAGGAATGCCTGTCATCTCAAGGCCTCCTCTGGGCTCTACTGGTAACCCTGAGACCTGTTCCTTAGCTCTGCCTTGCACCCTGGGAAACCACTTGACTGTCATGGTGCCCCACAACTTCCTTTTTGCCCTGTATGGTGTGATCATCAAGCTAGATTCAGCTGGAATAAAATCCCTCCTTGAGGAGTCTGATCAGAGTGTCCCCACCAAGGCCTTCAACCTTCAGAAGACCTGAGTGCACTTGAGTGGCATGTTCCTATGGAATTATCTTCCAAGTGGGAGATCTGGGAGGGCAGGAGAAGCTGCTACCCCTGGGGTAACTCCCCCAACACCTGCCAGACAGGCAGACTGGTGTCTGTGGTGCAGTCTCTACAGAGACTGAGAGGCTGGAGGAGACCAACATGGAGCTACCCTGAATCAACAGGGCCTCAGACAAGTAGAGGGTGCCCACACTGGCCAAGAAATAAGACCAGGCGGGCCACTGAGCGCAGCTGAGGGGCCAGCCCCTTGTCCCTCTTACGTGCACTTGTTGAGGCCCTCGCCTCTGAGGCTCTCTCGGGCTTCAGGAGACAGAGGCTGCAGCTGAAGAGGGACTGGTTTATGTTTGTCAGAGCAGATTCTCGGAGCCACTGCCCTGTTTCTGTCCTACATCCCACGGAAAACTGTCACAAGGGACACATTTGAGCGTCAGAGTTTCCTCAACACTGAATAATTCATTCAAAATCTATTGAGCTGCATGAGCCTTGAGCTTCAGAGTTTCCATGAAAATCCGGGTTCGGGTTAGACAGAGTCCTTTGGTTTCAACAACTGGCTCCAGACTCAACTACCCATGTCCTTCACACACCCACAGCACTGCAACTTTAGCAAGTCACACTGTAAGTTGTGTTTGTTTTAATATTCCAACTTGAAATGCCATCACATTAAGCTATGGCACAGTCTGTACTGGTCCTCTTAGTTCCAGTGTTTTCCTTTGCACGTTTTATTTTGGGATTTTTACAGCATAGCAGGTTCAGGTTAGAAATCCCATTACACATTGGCATACTTCCTAAGGGGACCCACTGCAAAGGCTGAGATCAAAGGACAAATATAAGTAAAAAACAAAAGAATTTACTCGCCAGAATTTAATACATTTTTTAAAAAGTGAAGTCTCTTCCATCTGGGGAAACTGGTCTTGTGTAGGCATGCCAGACTCCTGACTCTGACCCTCGTCTGACATCGCAGAAGTAGGTTACCACTGTAAATGTTTTAAACAAGAGCACTCAGCACAGAGGGGCAAAAGAAGGGGGAGCTTGCTTGATTTTACTTGCTGGTCTCAAATCTTCCCAGCTTTTTGAAAACAGCATCTTCAAACATCTTTCTGCATACGCTGCAGATTTCTGGCAGGGCAACTTTGTACAATTTCAAAAGCTTTGCTGAATGTGAAAAACTACAATTACCATTTTCATCCTGTCACGTCAGGGTCTTAGAACTATTAGGACTGTTCTTTATTCCCAGTGCACACCGACTCTGACACGCATCCAGGCTCCAATTTGGCAAAGGCATTAAATACACAAAAGAGAAGAGCTCAGCTAGGTCTGCCCATAGCTTAGGATTAAAACTCAGTGATTAAAACCTGGAGCCTGATTTTTCTTAAGGCAAAAAGAACAAATACTTCACTATATAAATATTTTATCTAATTCTACATTTTTCTTACAGGATTATCCCAGAGGCAGCCAGGAAAATGCAGCTATTTTCAGTTAAGTTTAGCAGAAAAAGAACTGGGAATATATTGAAGTATGAGTCCTTTAAATATTTTTATTTTATACAAAGAAAACTGCAACTATCTAATGATGAACACCAAATTATTTTCAGTTTTAAGTAAGATTTAAAAAAAAATAAAACAACGGGACTAGTGAGATGGCTCAGAGGTTAAGAGCACTAGCTGCTGTTTCAGAGGTCCTGAGTTTGATTCCCAGCAACCACATGGTGGCTCGCAACCATCAATATTGAAATCTGGTGCCCTCATCTGGCCTGCAGGCACACATGCAGACAGGACACTATATAATAAATAAATAAATAAATAAATAAATAAATAAATAATCTATCTTTAAAATAAATAAAGAAAACAAGCATAGTGATGCACACCTTTAATCACGCAGCACTGGGAAGACAAAAGTAGGTGAATCTCTGTAAGTTCAAGGCCAGCCTGTCTATAAGGTGAATTCCAAGATAGCCAAGGCTACATAGACTCTGTACTGCTCTTCCAGAGGTCCTGAGTTCAATTCCTGACATCCACATGGTGGCTCAGAACCATCTATACTAGGATCTGATGCCCTTCTTGCATGCAGGTATATAAATAAATCCAGAAGAAGAACAAGAGGAGGAGAAGGAAAAGGAGGAAGAGGAGAAAAGAAAAAGAAGACCAAGTCTTAAAAAAAAAATCAACAATCTTATCTTTAAAGCAATTAGCATAAAGTATAATTGATGAGGAGTAGTGATGCACGACTTTGTGTGTGTGTGTGTGTGTGTGTGTGTGTGTTTTGAGATAGGGTCTCTGTGTTGTCTTGACTGTCCTAGACTTGCTTTGTAGACCAGGCTGGCCTCAAAACTCACAGTGATCCACCTGCCTCTGCCTCCCAAGTGCTGGGATTAAAGGTGTGCGCCACCACCACCCAGCTTGCGATGCACAACTTTAACCCCAGCACTCAGGAAGCAAAGCTAGAAGCAGAGGCAGGAGGAGCTCTGTCAGTTTAAGGCTAGCCTAGCCATAGTGAGACCCTGTCTCAAGAAAGATGAGGAGGAAGAAGAGAAGAAAGAGAATGAGTAACGGGCCCCAAACAAATCAATGTACTACAGAGTCTTGTGTGCAACACAGAGAAAAACTTTAAATCTTTTTGCCTTTTTTCTACCCAGTGAGCCAGGTGACCCATTTCTACAAGGCCATGTAGAATAATATGGCAGCTGTATATAATAATGTGCACATACACTCAGAGGTATGAGTGCACACACGCCATGGTGCTTGTGTGAAGATAAAGGACAACCTCAGGTGTTAGTCCTTGTTTGTACTGTTGGTGAGGATCTCTCCTTCATCACTGCATACTCTAGCTCGCTGGCCTATGAGCTTCCATTCTCAGCCTCAGCTATGACTGGAGGATTGAGCCTCAGAAACTGAAACAGAAAACCGCCCTCCCAGAGGAAAGGTCCTACTATCCTCCGGGTCTTGGTTACGAGCCTTGATAACAGGGATTGTCTTGATTACATAGATGAATTCAATCAAGTCAGAGCCCTTAAAAGCCAACAGCTTGTTCCTGCTGCAGTCACAGAGACAGGTGACAAGAGAAATACAACACTAGAATTAAAGGTGGGGAAAAGAAGACACTAGATAAATAATGTGGGAAACCTCTAAAAGCTAGACTTCAAAGGCAAGAAAATAGACATTTTCCCTTAAAACATGGCATGGGCATATGTGTTTGTATTCTTTATGGACAAACAAACCATAAAATCCCCATGTCATCCAGCTCTCTCACCTAAAAACAAATCTGTGGTTGTGCTGACCTTCCTCCCCACTCCTGACCTGGTAAATCGGATGATAAATGTGTGTGGTTTTAAGCCACTGAAGCAGTAATTCGCTACTCTGGATCAAACAATGGATGTACTGTTTAAGAGCAAAATTTACCTATCAATTAGTACAATTTAAAAACTGTAAATGCAAGCTTTAAGTCAATTTTCAAAGTTTTGGTTGATAGCCCAATTTTAAGTACTACAAATGAACAAATCAGGGCTGAGGAGACGGCTTGGTGGGTAAGAACACTTGTTCCTGCAGAGAACCAAGCTCTGTTTCCCAGTACCTATACAGGGGCTCACAGCCATTTATCACCTAAGTTCCAGGGAATCTGACACCTTCTAACCTTTGTGGGCACTGAGCACATACAAGGTCCATATACAAACATGCAAACAAAACATTCATACCCATAAAATAAATAGATCTTATATATACTTTAATGATTTGCGTTTCATCAAGCTCTCTCATCCAAAACCCAGTCTGTAACACAGAACAGATCCCAGCCTGGGTTACCCTCCCTCCCGCTGCTGCCAGCTACTTACTTAATGAATTCCTCCTTACAGCGTTGCAGGATCTCACAGGTCTGCTGGATCTCTTGTTCACTTAGAAGTACCAACATGCCAATAGTTAGGTGAAGCTTTTTGGGATTCTGAAAAATGGAGCTGTCAACCCCACGATCCTGTTGTCAGAGGAAGAGAAACAAGAACCTCAGTTCATAGAGAAGCAAATGGCGAGAATGCTCACGACAAAGCTGGGCGAGATGGAGCATGCCTTTAACCCCAGCATTCAGGAGACCGTAAGCAGGTGGGTCTCTGAGTTCCAAGACAGCCTGAGCCACACAGGAAGTTCCAGGCCAGCTAGAGCTACATGGTGAGACTCATCTCAAAAACAAGCAAAAATATTTAACCAGGATAAGGGGGCTTAACCTGTAATCCCAGCATTTGGAAGGCTGAGGCAAGAGGATCACTGCAAGTTCTAAGATGGCCAGGATACATAGTGAAACTGTTATAATATTGTTACATATAGAGAGCATGCAACAGATATGGTAGAAAGAGATTTATTGTATGGAGGCAGAGACAGAGAGACAATGGGAGAACAACCAGGAGAGACTCGGGAGAGAGCAGGAGAGAAAGATGGGAGAAGGGGGCACCATAGACACAAGGAGAGAGAGAGAGAAACTGAGGGAGAGAGAGAGAGAGAGAGAGAGAGAGAGAGAGAGAGAGAGAGGAGACTGGTCGGTCCTTTATATCTGATGTGTAGCTGAAGCACACCTGGTGGTGGCAGGTGATGACATCAGAGGTTGCTAAGCAACTCAGAAGCAAGCTAGTGGATCTGCTTGTGAACTAACATTCCTCCCTTTTCCTATAATTAAAAAATAAGGAACTAGGAAGGGGTGGTGAGGTGGAAAGGAGGGCATTGGACTGCTTTTCATGCAAGGCAAGTTAAAGTATATGAATGTAGGTTCATTGAAAGCAACTCTTGACCACCATGCAAGGGGGAGGGGGTGGGAGGGCAGAGAAAACCAAAATGTCTGGATTTTATGGTGAAGGAGAAGCCTCTGCCCTGGAAAGTTCAGGTTAGAGGGCAGGGTATGCCAGCCATGTCCTGTAGCAGATAGGGACCGAGGAATGCTGGGAGAACCTGGAGCTGTTTGTACTGGCTCTGAAGCACAACAGAAACATGTCTTTTTTTTTTTTTTTTTTTTTTTTTAATGGCTGCAGAAGTGGCTCAGTGATTAGCAGCACTGGGTTGCTCTTCTAGAGGACCCAGTTTCAATCCCTAGCATGCACAGTTGGCTTACCACTGGCTATAGCTCCAATCCCAGGAGATCTAACACCCTTTTCTTGGACACTGAACACGTAATACACAGATATACACGCAGGCAAACCACACACACACACACACACACACACACACACACACACACACACATATATGTGAATAAATAAAATGTTCAAATATGTATGTTGGGATTCAGACCCAGGACAAGCAGCTACGGTGCCCATTTGACCAAAGCAGACCTGGCCTCCAGGCTCTCCTAGCATCCCTCAGTCCCTATCAGTTACAGGGCATAGCTGGTACACACCCTGGCCTCTACCCTGAACTTTACAGCCAAGAAGCAGAGTTTCCTCTCCCCTCAGAGGCTCTTCCATATATAATCCCATTTTGATTCTCTCTGCCCCTCACCTCGCTTCTCTGTCTCCGCTCTACATGGCAACTTTACTGACCCCCTCCCATGAGGTCGATGAACTCACCTTCAATAAACATGCATTTATACTTTTCATTTAGCTTGAATTGGCTCATTTCATCGTTGGAGATAATCTATCAATATACACAGGCATGGTGACACATGCTTTTAGATCCAGTACTGAGGAGGCAAGGCAGGCCAATTTCAATGAGTTTGAGGCTATCTTGGTCTACATAGAAAGTTCCAGGCCAGGCAAGGCTACAGAATAAGACTCTCTCAAAACACAAAACAAAACCCACACGTAAGAGGTATGAATATAACTAAGAACATAAAAATAAGCCTATATACACAGGAAATGTCTACACATGGGAAGAGCAAAGGTGGAGCATAACTGTACATAAAAATTATCTCAAAATGGATCAGTGACTTACACATAAACTCAAGCCACAAATATTTCAGAAAGTAAATAGAATTAATTTTATTTTCTTTCTTTCTTTTTTTTGTTTTTGTTTGTTGTTGTTGTTTTGTTTTGTTTGTTTTTTGAGACAGGGTTTCTCTGTGTAACAGCTCTGGCTATCCTGGAACTTGCTCTGTAGTCCAGGCTGGCCTCAAACTCCCAAGTGCTGGGATTAAAGGTGTCCGCCACCACACCCGACTAGAATTAATTTTCTATCACCCTGCATTTGGCAATGAGTTCTTAGATATAATAGTAAAAGCAAAAACAATGAGACCCAGGGCAATGGGACTTAATCAAAATTCACAAATGTAATACATTAGTAGTAAGCAAGTAAGAGGAAAGGAAACCAAGCATGGTGGTACACCTGTAATCCCAGCACTAAGAGGCCAGGGCAAGAGGATCGTGAGTTCAAAGTCACCCTAGGCGAAGGGAAGCAGAGAAAGAAACAAGGAAGGGGGTCGAGGGGAGAGGAAGAGAAAAGGATAGAAGGAGGAAAATGGGAGAGGAGAGGGGAGAAGAGCGGGAAAAAGAGGGGAGGAAGGACAGGGAGAGGAGGGGAATGAAAGGGAAGAAGAAGGGAGAGGAGAGGAAAAGAGAGGGCAGGGGAGGAGAGAGGAGGAGTATAAGAAGGAGAAACCATAGGAGAAGGAAGGAGGGAGGAAAGCGGAGGGAAGAGAGGCAGAGGAGGAGAGAGGAAAGGATAAGAAGGGGGAGCAAAGGAGAAGAGAAAGCAGGGGCGATCTAGAGAGTGGAGGAAAGAAGAAAGCTTACAGAATAAGAGACACATTTGCATTATTCGTTAAAAATAGAATATCCCAAATATATAATAACTCCTGCAACTCAAAAACAAAACACAAACAAGCTAATCTTTAAAATAAAGAAGATTTAGATGGATATCTTTCCAAAGAAACCCAATCAGCTGTAATAACAACGCACAAAGACCTTCAACATCATTAATAATTTAGGGAACTGCAGAGCAAGCCACAATGAGGTACTGACTCTAAAATAATGGAGAGGGAAAAAAAAAATACTGACAAGGTTGCCAGAAATTGCAACCTCAGACAATGCCAGGAAAGTAAAGTAGTTCAGTGCAGCCACTGTGAAAAACATGCTGGCAGCTGCTGAAAAGTAACAGACAGAATTACCACATAACCAACAATGCTACACCCAGGTACATGCCCAAGAGAATGAAAAAAGACCCAATGAGAAACATGTATACACACGTTCCTAAAAGTGCTATTCACACAGCCAAGAGATGAGACTAGTCCAAATTTACATCAACAAATGAATGGTAAACAAACTGTGTTATCGCAATTGGAGAAACATCAGCCTAAGCAAGAGTGTGCCAAAAACGTGATGTTAAATAAAAGAAACAAGGCACAAGGACCACATAATTTATTATTCTATTATATGAAGCACCTAGAGTATGGAGAACAGACTACAAATTGGTGGCTGCTAGGGATGGGGTGACAGGGGGCAGCTGTTAATGGGTATGAATTCCTTTTGGAAGGATAAAATGGCATAAAATGATACATAGCTGGCAGTTGTGCAATGTCAATGTACTTAACACTACTGCACCACTCACTTCAAGATGGTTAATTGGGATTGGAGAGATGGCTCAGTGATTGAGAGCACTGACTGCTCTTCCAGAGGTCCTGAGTTCAATTCCAAGCAACCACATGGTGGTTCACAACCATCTGTAATGGAATCTGATTCCCTCTTCTGGTGTGCATGAAAACAGTGTGTTCATATACATAAAATAAAGACATCTTTTTGGGGCTGGAGAGATGGATCAGAGGTTAAGAGCACTGTCTGTTTGTCCAGAGGTCCTGAGCTTAATTCCCAGCAACCACATAGTGGTTCACAATTGTCTATGAGATCTAATGCCCTCTTCTGGCATGCACAAGTGTACATGATAAATAAATAAACCTTAAAAAAAAAAAAGATGGTTAATTTGATGAGCTCAAGACAGAGACTTAGAGGAGGCTTTTGCTACAAAGCACCAACTCTCCACTTGGCCTAGCACATGTCCAGGGAGTGGCTAAAGCAGGACAGGTGCCTCACAGCTCTGCCTTTGTGCTGCACATTTCCTTTACACCTGAAAACTTTGGGTTAGATTCTTGCTCAATTCTGCAGGTCAATCACTTAAAAAACGTTGATCTAAAGCAGCTGGCAATGCTCCTGCATCCTGGCTGAAGGCACCAAATAAGAGGAGTCCAGGGACAATTGCAGGTTCCTGGAATGGCAACTGGAAGTTGCCAGGCAAAGCCCTAACCCTGCCAGAAGAGTGACACTTACAGACGGATCACCCCAAAATGAGGCTGTGTCCCTCCACCCATGTGCCAAGCAGTAACAGGGCAATAAAATTGCCTGCCCAAACAATAAAACTTCCCAGAGTCCAGGCGCCCAAGAGAAGCAGACATAGTCTGACCCAGACTGGTTAGCTATGCACACCTCGTGCCCATATACCCAAATCCTTCCCCTGTAGTATGTGAACCCGAGGCTCCTGTCAGTGCCTGCCAAGGTGGGCTGATGAGGCTTGATCCTGTTTTCCCATGTAGTTACCATGAATAAACTCTTTTCTGGCCTTTTGTCATTACATTTTCTGGAGCGGCTAGACACGATTTGTTGGGACTCCCAGAAGCAAGGCCTCTACGGCTGGAATCTCCAATATTATGTGATTTTTACATACTATTTAGGGACTTGGGGGGCAACACTTGGTAGTAGAGCCCACCTGGGTGGTTCTGGTTTTAATCATCTTACCCTAAAGAAATAAACAGTAGCCCAATAAAACAACAATTCTCAGGAAAAAGAAAACACAATATTTGTTTGTTTTCTGTGTCATTTTGGCTATCCTGGACTCACTTTGTAGACCAGGCTGGCCTGGAACTCCCAGCAATCCACCTGCCTCTGCCTCCTGAGTGCTGGGATTAAAGGTTGCACCACCATGCCCAGAAAGAATGCAATATTTTAAAGATTTTTTTTTGGTGTGTATGTGTATCTATGTCTGAGTTTATGTGTACTACATGCACACAGCTGCCTGTATAGAGCAGAGGGTGTCAGATTCCATAAACAGAGGAGGTTGGATCCCCTTGAGCTGAAGTTACAGGTGACTGTGACCTCTCTGACGTGAGTGCAGGGGTGTGATCCTCTTAACCACTAAGCCATCTCTCCAGCCCTGAGTGCACAATATTTTAAAAAAAGATTTATTATTTATTATTATGTATACAGTGCTCTGTCTGCATGTACACCAGAAGAGGGCACCAGATCTCATTATAGATAGTTGTGAGCCACCATGTGGTAGCTGGGAATTGAGCTCAGGACCTCTGGAGGAGCAATCAGTGCCCTTATCTCTCCAGGCCCAAGTACACAATTTGTTTTGTTTTGTTTTGTTTTGTTTTCAAGACAGGGTTTCTCTGTGTAGCCTTGGCTGTCATGGACTCATATTGCAGACCAGGCTGGCCTCGAACTCACATCAACCCACCTGCCTCTGCTTCCCAAATACTGGGATTAAAGGCATGCGCCCAAACTGCGTGGCTGAGTGCACAATATTTTAAATGTTGGTTTAATAAAATCTTTTTGAGCTGGGTGTGACAGCACATATAATTGTGGAATTGCAGTTTGGGAAGATGAAGACAGATGGATGAGGCATTTAAGGCCAGCCCAGGCCAAATGATATCCTGCTTCCACAAATGAGGACTATCTCTTTGGGATCTGTCATCACCTTTGATAATTTCATGACAACTGAGTCCATCATGAGCTCCCCAAGAAAAATTGACCCTAAGCACTTACCTCCAAACCAGACTATAAAATGTGGAGGGCTTACAGTGGGTATGGTGGTGCACATCTGTGATCGCAGCACCTGGAAAGCCTGGGCAGGAGGATTTTAGGTTTGAGACCAACCTGAGCTCTAAAGTAATCTCTAGATCAGTGTGGGCTATAGAATGAGACCCAGCCTTAAACAAAACAAAATGTATCTATCTTAACAGATACTGCAATACATTCAGATAACAGTACTTTGCACCAGGTCTTGCTTCGGCAGCACTTATACTAAAATTGGAACGATACAGAGATTAGCATGGTCCCTGCGCAAGAATGAGTTGCAATTTTGTGAAGCGTTCCATATTTTCTTAGGTCTAGAAAGGTGTTTTAAGTTGATAATGACAATATGTGATGGAGATTGATTTACATTCAGAAATTTAGACACACCAAGATAGGAAAGATGTCTTCTTCAAGGCTGTCAAATACAAATAGCCAAAACACTAAGAATGTAACATTTATATAATTCCTGATTGTGTCATGGTTCGTCTTGTTATAGGTAATCTATTGTATATATGTGTAATATAAATGTATATGTAAAAAAAATTTTTTTAAAGAAAAACCCCAATACTTTGCATTAAACTAAGTTCTAAGGGCTAAACCTGAGCTTTATGTGGTTATCATATCTTTGCCTCTGGAAAACACAATACATTTCCTAAGTCCTTTTTAAATTAAAGCTTAATTCACTTCACATACAATCGGCTGCTTTACCATTCGGTGGCATTTAGCATGTTTATGTTGTGTAACCAATAGGTTCTCCTTACTTTCAAACTTTTTCATCTCCTCACAACACTCCATGCACATTAAGTAATCACTTCCTGTCCTCACAGGCAAGCCCTAGTGTGACTTCTGTCTCTGGATTTGCTGATGGATTTGCCTAGTCTACACACAGCACATGAAAGGAATCATGCAAAAAGACAGCCTCAGTGGCTGGCGTTCTTCACTTAGCACAATGTTTTTCAGGTTGACCACATCTAGGGTACCATAAAGGCACTTTATACCCTTAACTATAGGTAATTGTCAGATTTCATTAACCTCATTCTGTAAATGGAAAACAAAGAAAAAAAAAACGTTGAGGCGCTCCTCTAAATAGGAGCCATGCAGGAAGAATTCTAGTTTAGAATTTTAAGTTCCACAGTAAGATCCCGAACCTAACAAGGCACCCAAAGAAACACATTTACCACACACAGCTTGTACCTTGTTCTTTGTTTGCCTCATTTTTGCCTTAGCAACGTAGTTAACAGAGTACCCACTCCTAGGTGTTAATGGAGCCTGAGCTATTTTTGTATCTGATGAAGGAGTTTTATTATTCTACCTATCAATCCAAATTGCCTCATTTAAAGGAGGTAATTTTAAGGAACAAACAGCTTTAAACAGGGAGTGGCAGCATCGCCTGAAATGCCAGCACTCTGTCCAGATGCTGAGGCGAGAGGACCGTGAGCTTAAGGTCAGCCTGGGCTACATAGTAAAACTGTCTCAAAGGAAAAGCAAGCATCATCTTTAAACTGTCAGGGCAAACTAAGAGCAGGGCATGCCATCCCAAGTACCCCAGCCCAGGGTGACACCTGCTATATTAGGAAAGGCATACGATGCCCCCTATGTGACTCCAGTATGCACAGCTCCACCACAAACACAACTGGGGACTGTGCCCCTAGCAACAAGCCAGGCATTTCCTACAAACACTTGCAACTCCAACTCCAAGGGAGGTGGACACAGGAGGACTGCTGACATTTGCTGACTTCTAGCCTAGCAAAGATTCCAGCCCCAGGCTCAGGAAGAGATGCTGTCTCAGAGCAGCAGGCAGAGAAGGATGCAAAGGGACTCCTGACACCCTCCTTTGGGACATCACATGTTCATGCACATATGCACCCACAGATACTGACATGCACATACAAATAAATAAATAAAAGTGAATCTTCAAAAGAACTTAAGAGAAAAATGCCATTAAATAGGCAAAAGACAGATACTACACACACACACACACACTTAATGATGTGCAGTTTCACTCACTGAGAAAAAGAGGAGCAGTGTGAAGAGGTAAGACCCATTCCTGACCACCCCGTACCCCCACATCCAGGGCCTACATCCCACCACTGTCACTGCCATGACCGAAGGAAAAGCCAAAGAGGATGTTAGAGGATAAACGTCAAGATGAGGACAATCTGAAGGTGCTACCTCCCCCAAACCAGAACCGAGCCTGAAAACCCCAGTACAGAATGAGAGAAGGCACTCAGAGGGACAGAGGGAAGAGCGGATGCTGGCAAGATAGGAACAGCCTGCAGACAATGAAGATGCCAAAGCAGGCCAGACACAAAAGGACGGAGGTGCCAGAAAACTCTGTGTGTGTGTGTGTGTGTGTGTGTGTTAAGTGAGAGAGAACGTGTACATCTGACTATTTTTGTCAAGTTTTATAAAAACGCATACTTTCGTTTTACTTTTTTAAAGCTATGTTGTTTGCACATACAACATTTAGCTATATTTGGGGAAAGGAGCACGTGTCACTAACAGAATGCCTCCCAGCTGGACTGTTGGCTTTCAGACTTCCTGTTGGCTCCCAGGAGGAGTTTCCCCGTCCCTACACATGAAGCCACCTAGCAGACACCTTGTGGGAAGGGAAACTTACAATTTGCTTTTTTATGTCGTCCAACCCATCTCCACTCCTTTAAAACTGAGACACAGTGCTGGATCACCCAGAGCTGGTTTGGCCAGTAGGCCGGGTGGTCTGAACTTGCAGTGACATCACTGAGAAGGTGTCCCTCCATGGAACAGTGTTTCCTTTCCTGGACTTTTGGGCTGCACATCACTGAAGTCATAATCACCTCAAGAAAGGCTGTTATACAACATCCCTGAAGGATCTAACTTTCCCTATTCAGAGCATCAGATAATATAATAAAATAAAGCTGGGCGTGGTGGCGCACGCCTTTAATCCCAGCACTTGGGAGGCAGAGGTAGGCGGATCACTGTGAGTTCGAGGCTAGCCTGGTCTACAAAGTGAGTCCAGGATGGCCAAGGCTACACAGAGAGACCCTGTCTCGAAAAACCAAAAAAACAAAACAAAACAAAAAAATATAATAAAATAAAATAGCAGATTTCATCCAGTGGCTTCCTGATTTTCACAGTCCACACTATATAAACTGAGGACATGACCATTCCACGGTATGATTAAGGGAAAGTGTTTTCTTTTCTTTTCTTTTCTTTTTTTTATTTTTTTATTTTTGACAGCTCTGCTTTTATTTAATTCTTAACTTTGTATTGATTCTTTGTGAATGTCACATCATGTACCCTAATCCCAGTCATCTCGCCATGCCTTTGTATCCACCCTCCACCTTTGCAATGCCCCTGAAAAAAAATAAGAAAAAAAATGTTTTTAATTAAAAAGCATCTCATTGTGGAAGCTGTAGTGTGTCACAGGGTGTCCCTCAGTAAATCCTGTTGCCCACACTGTTGGGCTTCAGACCTGGACAAGCAGCTGAAGTGCCTTTTCAACCAAGGCAGACCTGGCCTCCAGGTTCTCCCAGCATCCCTCAGTCCCTACCTGCTGCAGGGCATGGCTGGAAAACCTTGCCTCTATCCTGAACTCTCCAGCCCAGGGCAGGGCTTCGCCTTCCCCAGAGGCTCTTCACTATATAATCTAGACATTTTGGTCCCCCTGCCTTCCTTCTTTCTGCATTTCCCCTCTCCTTTCTGCACTTCCTCCACCCTCCACCCCCGTGCAAGTACAAAAGCCAGTGAACTGTTCCCAATAAACCAGCATTTATATACTTTGTCTTGAATTAGCTCATTTCAGCACCTCCAGCATGTTTATCACACAACTCCTCACTTGCAAATGTTTACTGCAATGAGTCATTGGTCTGGTTGGAGGCCTCTGGCTTCTGCTACACAATCAACACTGAATCCTCAGAGATTCCTTCTGAACATCCTATTGTTGCCCTGTGTCATAGAGATCCTGTAGCTCTGGATCTGTAGGACCAGCCCCTTCATGCCCTCTAGTAGTTCATAGATGAGGTAGATGTTGAGATGGGCCAGCTCAAAGCCCTGGATCTGGGCCTGGGTGGTAGCTGAGTTGATCTCCCTTACACATACCACCAAGGTGAGCTCTCCAGTACTGCCTCAGCTAGCTCACCCAAATGCCACAGCAGTCAAGGGGCAGGGCCAGCTCTCCTGCTCTCATGCCCTCAGGGCCATCTCACCCTCACCTTACCCACAAGGGACAGCCAGCTCTACTGTGCTGCCCAGGAGAGGTGCAGGGCCCACTTTCTTGCGTGCTGCAGTCGATGAGGGTGGGACCAACTCTCCTGTCTGCCACAGATGGCTAGGGGTAGGGGTGGGGGAGATCTCAGAGGCAACTGGAAGAGGGCAGAACAGAGAGAGAAAGTACTGAACGTGACCAGCAGACTGGTCCTGGCTAGGGCTATCTGCAAGAGAGGAGAGAACATCAGGGGCTAGAGAATAGAGAAGACACAGTGAGAGAAACATAAGCACAGAACAGAGAAAGTTTAGGGTTGGGGAGGAGGGGAGAGGAGCCAGCTCTGTAATGTATAACAGACACTTGTGATATGGAGGGAGCCTGGAGGCCAGCATGCACTTTGATATGCTGATAGGTGCCATAGATAGCCATATGTCCTTTCTGCCAGAGGTGAGGGAAATGACTCTTTTTTGGTAGATAAGAGCATTTTCACAAGTTCCTGAAGAATGCTGGCTTTTACTCAACAGCCAGAAATCCTCCTATGGTCTAGGTTGAGCTCACTGGACTATCTTTTGGAGTTTCAGAATTTGGAGCTTCCATGTGCTGAAAAACCCTGACTGCATATGAAAAGTAAGACACAGTTTGACTTGGGGAGAAAAAAAAAAAAAAGGCAAGATCCAAAGTCAGAGGGCCGCCTTCAGGAGAAGGGGAACCTGAGGAGGAAGTCCGGCAGCAGGAGGGTCAGGCCTGGTGGCAACAGAGGCAGCAAGTGCAGGGGCAGCAGCACAGGGGAGGCAGAAACAAAGGCAGCAGCAACAGCTGCAGCAAGAGCCTGCCCCCCAACCTCTCAGCTTTCTCTCCTCTCCGTTCCAGCAGCAGACCCTATCTGCAGAGCACCAGTGTTGTACTTAAAGCAAATGTGAGCTGAGAGTTAAAACTGTGAGGTCAGGAGCACTAAGGAAGGGTAGAGAGAGTCAAGTTAAATAGATAGGACTAGGCTTCGTTAAGCCTAGTTGGGGCTGGAGAGATGGCTCAGAGGTTAAGAACACTGTGTGCTCCTGAGTTCAATTTCCAGCAACCACATGGTGGCTCACAACCATCTATAATGAGATCTGGTGCCTCTTCTGGTGTGCAGGTGTGTACATAATAAATAAATCTTAAAAAAAAAAAAAAAAGCTAGTCTCAGTGGCCTCTGAACCAGCTCCTACCACAGCCCAGCCCACCTGCCCCAGAGGAGGGAAGACACCAGTGTCCTTTCCCTTTTCCCCCAGTAAATGGCTCAACTTTATGAGTAGCTTCACCTTTTTGCACATTGCTGCATCTAGCTGTAGCAGAGTGAATTCTAAGTACTGGCTGCACTAAGACTGAGACCACTCTAGGGCTGCATAAGGAGAGGAAGAGTGAAGTCAGGACACAAGACGCAGCCCTTGCCCATTGTACTCTGTTTCTGCCTACTAGCCTGCTAAAACCAAACCCTGCCTATTGGCCATGGGAGCCTCGGTATGAACTCTTTTCTATTGTTTGCTCAAGACCCATACTGGGGTGAGAGGCAACCCCTGCCTACAGGCCTGACCCCAGGGTCAGAGGGCAGAGCTGGAGCTTCTCCTCCCCTGGGGAAGCCTCTGTTTATCCAAACAGTCACTCCTTTCTTCCATCTGTGAAGAGGGCGGGAGGGAACACTTAGACAGTAGCTTGGGTGGGAGTGAGCGGTAGCTATGGTTGCTTTTCATTGCAAGCACCTCTCAGCGCTGTTGATGGAGATGATGATGATGATGATGGTCCCCCTGGCCCCAGCAGTATCAGACGGATTTCCATGGAGACAGGATACTGAGTCCCAGGAGATGAGAACTGCCACCATGGGGGTCCTTCAGCCACAGAGAGCCTCTGCCCCCAGCTGGCTGCAGCACCATTGGTTTCCCATGCTGCCACCCACCTCTGGCTATATCAATGTGTCTTGCAGACTCTCAGATCATTAAAGATGAATAAATTTATAAAGTAAGAAAAATAAACGCTAATGAAAACTACACTGAATACTACTTCTCATCTATCAACTGACAGTCCAAAAGCCTGACAGGCCGTGCGCAATATAGACTGAGCACACCCTCATATCCACATGTTGCTAGTAGAAATGAAAAATATCCTATGATCCCAGCACTTACAGGCAAAGACTGAAGGATTGGGAGTTCAATGTCAGCCAGGTCAGCCCTGCCTCAAAAAAAATAAAAATAAATAAATAAAAGACCCAAAGTTATAGACAGGAGGAGTCATCCTCCTCCCCTGTCCTATGTCCAAGACCTCACTCCCATTGGAGAAGGGGCCTCAAAGCAGATAAAGTGAACTCACGTCGTTAAGTGGAGCTCTAATACTACATAACAGTTATCTTTACACAAAGAAAATAATAATAATAATAATAATAATAATAATAATAATAATAATAATAATAAATGCCAGGAATTCCTGTGCCCTATGAGGACCCAGAAAGTCATCTGCCAGTCTCAAGCCTGCTAGTACCCGAGTCTTCATCTTCCAGATTCTAGAACCATGAGAAAATAAAGTTTTCTGAACTAAGCAGAGTGACACACTCAATGTCCTTCTCTAGATATGGATACTGAAGATGTATTTCTAACAATATAAACTGCTGTGTATGAGTTTGGTCACTAAAGCATTATTGCAAGATACGTAGGTGTTCAGGGTGAAAACTACACGTGAACATATTAAACAACAATGGGTGGTTTTCCAGAATGTATTACTGAATTAAGTGAAAAGCAAAACACAGAAGAATGTATTTACTTTGCTACCATTTGTACAAGAAAAGAATAGAAGTTCTGGGGAGTGGTAGTGCACACCTTTAATCCCAGCACTAGGGAGGCAAGGGCAGGTGGATCTCTGTGAGTTTGAGGGCAGCCTGGTCTACAGAGCAAGTTCCAGGACAGCCATCTCTACATAGAGAAACCCTGTCTGGAGCCTGCCTGCCACACACAAAGGCCTGGGTCTGAACCCTAGCACCATTTGAATCACAGTATTTGCCCATAATTCCAGTACTCACAAGTAGATGCAGGAGAATCAGAAGTTCAAGGTCATCCTCAACTATTTAGCAAGTTCAACATCAGTCTGGGCTACATGAGACCTTGTCTCCAACAACAACAACACACAAAGAGATCTTGTCTCCAACTCCAACAACAACAATAACAACAACAACAACAACACACACACACACCTCTTTAAAAATAAAGGACAAATAAACTAACAATGGAACTAGTTGCCTACAAAGGACAATGAATACACAAAAGAAATAACAAGTGTGCACACGATTTGGTTTGGTTTGGTTTTGAGACAGGGTCTCACTATGAGCCCTGCTGGTCTGGAACTCACTATGTAGAGCAGGCTGAACTCATCAAGATCTACCTGCCTCTACCTTCCAAATGCTGGACCTCAGGTGTGCACCACCACACCTGGCATGATTCTTTATATAGGATTGCCTTTTGGATGTATGCTAATGTATACATATTAAAAAAGAAAGCCAGGTGTGGCAGCACACATTTTTAATCCCAGCACTTGGGAGGCAGAGGCAGGCGGGATCGCTATGAGTTCAAGGCCAGCCTGGTCTACAAAGTGAGTCCAGGACAGCCAAGGCTACACAGAGAAACCCTGTCTCAAAAAACCAAAAAATAAATTAATTACTTAATTAAATTAATTAATTAATTAACAAGGATTTAAAAAGAAGGGAAAAAAATTAAAGACAGATGAACTAAAGGGGCAACGGGTATAGCTCAGCAATAAAGTGTGTCCTTAACATGCACAAAACCATAGTTTCTATCCCAACAACACATACTGGTGTATGTGTGTGTATATGTGTGAAATGAACATCAAGTTCACACTAACAAATACATGCTTGATTTTTTTTATTACAGTTTTGGGTAAGTTTGGACAAAGATTTGCAAACAAGCCCTGAGTTATTTTTTCTCTTGTCTTTTTATTTGAGACAGGGTTTCATGGTATACCCCAGGTTGCCTGAGACTATACAGGCAGCATTCAGCAGTGTTGCTGTTGTGACCCACACCCCCACCCTCCCTCTGTCAAGCCCACAAGGAAGGGAAAGTCTACCATGGACTGATACCTCTGAAATAGCCGAAAGAAACCCTTTCCCTTCTTATTCCTTTCTATTAAAAATTATTTGTTTATTATTTAAATTGTCACACTGTTTATGCACACACACGTGTACACATGTTGAAGCCACAATACACATATGGGGGGTGTCAGTGGGCAATTTTTGGGAATCAGTTATCTTTTCCACCATGTGGGTTCCAAGGACTGAACTCAGTTCATCAGGCTTGCGAGCAAGTGCCCTCACCAACTGAGCCGTCTCAATAGCCCCCAACACATTGTTCCTGTCAAGTGTTTTGTCACAACAACAGAGACGCCAACTAGCCCACCTTACCTCACCCTTACGAGACTACCACTCTTAGCAGCTTGGGTTTACTTGCCAAGGAAACGCTGAACACTGGGAAACTAATTGTATGAAGCATAACAGAACATAGAACAGTAAAATAGCTCAAGGTGACATGACCTCAAGTCTTGAGGACATTTTAAGTTGTGAGGTCAGCCTGTCTTTAAATCTACTGGAAATTCATAAGTAACCTTACTGGGAAGTCTTTAATAAGAAGAGAAACACTCAATTTTACCCTGCTTAGAACTGCCATCTTCCTAAATAAATATAAATAAATAAAAATAAAGCAGCCATGTCTCTTACAGAACTGCCTAAATTTAATATAAGATCAGGCAATCTTTAAGACAATGGTATAAATCTCTAGGGCCATTGTTTCTCTCTGCTCGGAATACACACTCCTGCCTCAAGCCTGTTTGTTGAAACAAATCAAGACCAACATCAAGTTCTTTACTCCAGGGTTTAATTATGCTGGGCCTTGGTCCAAGTCTGCCATTATTTGGAGCTGGAACTGCTCTGTTCCATTAGGTTGGCCACCCAGGCTGGCGCCTGAAAATTCTAATGCTATTGACCTTCCACCCAGGAGAGGCAAGCCAAGGGTGAAGTGACATAAAGTTCCCGGGCAGTTCTGTCTGGATGAAAACAAGCATGTTTCTTTATGGCAAAGTCACATCTCTGAGGCTGTCTTTGCGTGTTAAATATGGTCTCACAAAATGAATGTAAAGCAAGCTCCATCAGAGAACTGTGTTTAAGCCTGAACCAGAGTTCAGAGCCCCCAGTGCACAGCCTTAACTCTGCGCCAAACTGCTGTTTGTAGCCTACCACTGGCAATCACACCATCATCTCAGGGTTCCATCCTAGGGACTGAACTTAAGGTCTCTCACATGCTAGGTGAACAAGTGTTCTACCACTGAACTACATGCCTGCCCTTTCTTCTGAGACAGAATCTTGCTAAGCTACTTTGGTGCCTTTTTACTCCATAGGTAGCCCAGCTAGGCCCTGCACCTGCCATCCTCCTGCTTTAGCACCCCAAGCAGCTCAGATGACAGGTGGGTAGCATCACACCCTCAGGCCCCACCTCATGTCCGGTCTAGGACCCCAGGAAATGCTGCACTGCATCTCTAACACTGGCAAGCTTGGGGGAAAGGCCCACGGAGAGCGCAGAGGGTTAGCCGACCATGGAGCATTCCTTCTGCTTTCTTAACACTGCACGGCCAAGCAGAGGGGACCTTGCACAGGTGCACCTGCCAAAGTGCCTGCAGGCAGAGAGGGAGCCTCTCTTCAGACTCAAACCTGCGAGGCCATGCTCACTACAGGATGACTAAGAAACAGACTCTGAAGAATCTGATCACTGTGTTCTGCCTTGAGAGCAGATGTTGACTACCAGGGACAAAAATATAATCATCCCATGACATACACATCTATCATCTTTTAGCAGCTCCAGGAGTTACAAAAGCTTGTGCCTTAATCTGGAAATACTGTCCCAGGTTCCAGTTCCACTCGGTTACCAGCCCACTGCTGCTAGACAAGTCACTTCACTTTTCCTGGCTGCAGTTTCCTCTTCTATGAAATTGCCTACCTTACCTCTAAGTCAAAGGTCATATAAATTATTTCGCACAAAGCCCATGATACGGACCTGCTAAGCAAACAGGCGTCTGTGAAGGACTCCCCAGTTCGGTTCCTGACAGTCTATACAGACAAAAAGGACATAAGCAAGGAGGCCTGTCCTTCTGCTCATTATGTTTTTATTATTTGATGGCGAAATCCCATCGAAGCACTTCAAGGCAAATGATATCAACTTCGTTAGCATATGAAGGTGTTCAAAAAAGGCAGAGCGGTGAGAGTGTTAGGATTTGCAACTAGACACACTAGGCTCAAGTTCTCACTCTGTAGCTGTCAGCGCTGTGCCACTGAGCTGCGCTGAAACCAGCTCATCATGTGTAAAACAGACAACACCTCTGTGTCGGGTCCATTCTGGAGACAACATGAAGTGTATATGAAGTCTGTGCACACAGCAGCGGGGCCTCCTCTGCTTTTTACCCGGCCGAACATCAGTAGGCAAACCGTCTCAATGCTCCCTGTTGGAGCGGCTCTGGGAACTAAATTAGACTCTGCTGAGTCATTGCCATTATCCCTTTAAAATGTCCAGGGAAACTGACTTCCATTTGAGAGCCTCTGTGTGTTATTGATGAAATATCTTGTTAAGTTGTACACACTGATTCTTCTGGCTTATAAATTCTCTCTATTCAGACAGGAGGAGGAAGTAGAGCAGTTCTTAGTAAGAAAGAGCAGTGGAGAATCAGCCTTCATACACCAGAGAGAAAAGCTTTCCCATGCACGGCTTAGATTCTCATCCCCTAATGAGAAGAATCTCTCCCTTCCTAAGGGAGGAACCCACTTAGCTTCTGTGAGAGACAAGCTTATGTTCCTCAACGCTTAAGTGTGCCTCCCAGAGCTGCTTAAAAGCATTAGTGAGAAATGCTTCCAGAACGACACATTGATTCTCAAAGAAAGACCCTGATGACTCCACCTTCAGTGACTCTGCAGCCTAACTGGTCCAAGGAGGCGCACACACACACACACACACACACACACACACACACACACACACACTGCAGCTCAGCAGCGCTAAGAATGGAACCCAATGCCTCGTGAACACTAGGTGAGTGCTCTACCAATGAACTATTCCCCCAGCCCCTCAGCAGCCACCTGACACCAGCCTTCCCCTCACTTTACTCTCTAACCCACAGGACTATTGCGAGTCCTGTTTGATGTAATAATGTTTAACGGCATGGCCGGCCACCTGACGCTCGTTCCGCAGTGCCTCTGTGCCTCGGTCTGCTCTAAAGTGAAGTTGTTGTACTCATCCTCCAACATGTGACTGCATTACTATTACTGTCTCCACTTCAGAGAACGCCTCTGAAACATCCCTGAATAAGTCCTCCCAAATATGCAGGACCTCTAGCCTCTTTCGAGAGGCTGTCTTAACATGCCCCAAGCAGGCACTGAACTCTCATCCTAAAGGCATCTGCCATGGCACCCTCACCAGTATTTTCTACAGTGCTAAATCCACCACCCCAGTTTTTGACAGGACATAAGCAAATTAAGATTCTTCCGAACCTGGAGGCTATCGACCTGTTCACCCCAAGCCCCTATACATCACTCCTGCCTACCCACTTTCCAGTATCAAGAATCTTTATCCGCCCTTGAACACCTCGAGTGCGCCATGTCCTCTCCAGGTTGGCCTGGCTGAAATCCCTGCCCTGCCTTTAAGACCCTATGTGTCACTGACCTTAGCAAGCTGGGTGCCCGCTGTGCTGCTCCAATAGCTCTTCCCTTATGATACTCTTCCTACCCCTCCCCTCACAGTAGGGTGTGGAATCTTTTTGTTTGTTTGTTTTTTGTTTTCCGAGACAGGGTTTCTCCATGCAGCCTTAGCTGTTCTAGACTCACTTTGTAGACCAGGCTGGCCTTAAACTCACAGAGATCCGCCTGCCTCTGCCTCTGAAGTGCTGGGATTAAAGGCGTGCGCCACGATGCCTGGCTGGGTGTGGTATCTTTAAGGAAAAAGTTCACTACTGGTATAAAATACAGATTTCCTATGCGTTAGGCCTGGCCAGCATGTGGTAGGCATTTAATAAAATATCCAAACTGAGAAACAGCTTGTTTGTAACTACTGCCCTCTATCCAAATGGTAAAATATGAGAGTCCTACAAGTGCCTCCCTTTTCTTAACATGAAAACTCAAGACTTGCAACCAGACTATCTTCATTCTAAATCATTTCATAAGATAACTACAATTTTCCAATTGTCCTAATATATAAAGAATCCTAAGGTATATGTTAAAGTTTGTATATAATTTTCTTCTGCAGTGAATCATCCTACTAGGAAACAAAAAATAACTCTAACTGGGGAGGTTGTAGGAGAATGCAGACCCAAGAGCCGTTTCATGCCAGTGTCAGCTTCCCACAGTACAGAAATCATGTCTCTGCAGCTATGACCAATTCAGGTGCTCTATGCAGCCGGCAAAGTCCCTGGCTGCTGCTGCACAGTCCATACGCCTTTAGAACGCTCCAGCACACAGTTTGAATTACTGTTTCTCATTACCGATGTGCTTTCGACCAGCCCCTGCTGTGAGATAAAGTGGAATTATAGCGGCGTTGCCAGCTACAGATGATTGAGAGATGCACAGGGTTGTAATATACTTCTTGAACCTGAGGACAGGAACACATTTATGAATCACAATGTGGGCAAGGAAAGACTGAAAAAATAAGGTGCCGTTTACCTGCAGATCACAGAGATAACTGTGAGCAGCTGAGTACCACATTAAACACTCGGGCTTAGGGAGCCGCGGCACCAGGACGATGGCGGTAACGTCTAGAGTCAGATAACACTCTTATATAACTGACGGATGCAAAATAGGGTGATTTCAGGAAACACTTGGCTAAAAGTAAATTTTGTTTCCTTGGAGAGTGATGGGTGAGGTCAAGGACAAGCATGCTATCTAAGAAAGAGACAGAAGAGCCACTTGTTTTAAAAGAAGAAGCTGCAGGACAGGTGATAAAAGGATAGGACAGGGGGGCTGGAGAGATGGCTCAGAGGTTAAGAGCATCGTCTGCTCTTCCAAAGGTCCCAAGTTCAACCACCTGTAATGAGATCTGGTGTCTTCTTGTGGTGGGCAGGCACACATGTGGGCAGAATACTATATAATAAATAAATCTTTAAAAAAAAAAAAAAAAGGACAGGACAGGGCTTCTGAAGCCCAGTGTGGTGGCACACGCCCATAATCCCAACACGTGGGAGGCAGTGACAGAAAGATCACAAGTTCATGATTATCCTCTGATGTATCTCAAGTTCAAGACCAGCCTGAGCTGAGACCCTTAAAGTATGAATATATTTGGTAACAGATTGTCTACAGAAACACACACAAGGAAGTCCACATAGAAGACAGTCATTTGCAAACCACGGAGATTGGAGCTGAGAAACCGATCCCACCAACTGACTTAGATTTCTAGGCTCCAGAGTTGCAGGAAAATGAACTGGTGTGTGTGAGCCCTGCAGGCGCCAGCACTTTGTTATTGCAGCCCTCCACACTAATCTACAAATGTGAGGGTGACAATGTCAACAAGCAAAATCCAATCACTTCCATGTCACAGCGATGGGCAGCTGAAAACTGAAACAAGCACAAAAAGAAAACTGCAATTTTTAAAAAGGCTATTTACAGGCCTGGCGTGATGGTGCACGCCTTTAATCCCAGCACTCGGGAGGCAGAGGCAGGTGGATCGCTGTGAGTTCAAGGCCAGCCTGGTCTACAAAGTGAGTCCAAGACAGCCAAGGCTACACAGAGAAACCCTGTCTGGAAAAAAAAAAAGGCTATTTACAATACCATCTTAAACAGGAAAAATTAAGGATAATTTTAATATAAGTAGAAAATTAATGCCAGGTATGGTAGTTCACTCCTGCAATGAAGCACTTGGGAGGCTGAAGCAGGAGGATCGCTTCAAATTTGAGGCTAGTCTGGGTTATACAGTGAGCAGGCCAGCCTGGGCTACAAACAAGACAAGAAAGAAAGGGAGAGAGGGAGGGACTTCACGTTCCTTGGTTTTATTGTGTTTTTAACTTTGTGTTGCTTTTCTGTGAATTTCACATCGTGTACTCCAATCCCACTCCTCTCCCCATCCCTTTGTACCTTCCCTCTGCTCTTGTAGTTTCCTCCCCAAAATAGAAAAAATCTCACTGTGGAAGCTGCAGTATCACGGTGTGCCCCACGGTATACCCTTTTGTCCACACTTCTTTGCTTGCCAATGTTCATTGCAGTGAGTAATTGGTCTGGTGCAAGGCCTCTGGCTTCTGATACTCTATCAGCACTGGATCCTCACCAGGACTCCTCTAAAGTACCCTGTTTTCCTGCAGCTTTGGATCTGTAGGACAGTCCCTTTCACGCGCTCCAACCGTTCACAGATGGGATAGATGCTGGGGTGGGCCAACTCAAAGACCTGTGTAAAAGTAACTTTTATTCTCCTGGCTCAGTTGTTGTCTGGGAGGCTTACTGCCTCCTTCTGCTAACCTAGGCCCAGTCCTGGAAGCTTCTAGCCTCTGTACAATCTAGCCTAGGCCTAGAATGTTTTCAGCCTCTGAGACTCACTGCTTAATAAACTCACCCTTTCTTGTTCTCTGGGGCTGGCTGGCCCAACTTAGCTCTTCTGGCTCAAACTCTTCTCCCAGCTGACTTATTTAATCTGGCTTCTCTCTTGGCCTAGCATTGCTCTTCATGGCCTCAAATTAACTCAGCAATCTGCTCAAATCTTCTGGCTTCTTCTCATTCTCTGGCTCGGTCGGTATTTACCTGAGTTCTCTTCCCAGATTTAAGGTAATGAAAAGTAAGTAAATAAAAGTGGCAGGGTTGGGGACAGGGGACAGGACTGTGGCTCTAGCTAGGAACTAAGTGCTTGTCTTTGAACTTTTAAGTAGACCATCCATATTTTAAAAATCTTTCATGCCGGGCTTGGTGGCACATGTCTTTAATCCCAGCACTCCGGAGGCAGAGGCAGGCGGATCCCTGTGAGTTCAAGGACAGCCTGGTCTACAAAGTAAGTCTAGGACAGCCAAGGCTACACAGAGAAACCCTGTCTTGAAAAACCAACCAACAAACAAAACAAAACAAAACAAAAACTCAAGGCTCAGAAAACAAAAAGAAAGAAAAGAGGAGAAAGATTCAAAGGGCCAAAGGGCCAGGGCTGGAAAGACAGCTCAGCATTAATAGCGTTGGCTGTTCTTACAGAGGACTCAAGTTCAGTTCCCAGCACCCATATAGTGGCTCACAGTGTCCAACATCATCAATTCCAGGGGACCCGCTCCCCTCTTCTGGCCTCCACAGGCACTGTGCACATGGTGCATTTACATACAGGTGAAACACTGGCATACATAAAATTTAAAATAGGTGATAAATCTTTTAAAAGGAAAGAGATGGGTCCAGAGGCAAACTGCATCTCTGTACATAAATATGTAGTGCACTCATTAGCTCTCAACAGCTATGGCTGCTTGCAAAAGACCTGCAGAAGACGAAGGCAGGGGACATTCCAGCAGAGAGAGAGCGGAAAGCTACTGGAGCTGAAAGCTGCCACGAACGGAGAGCCGGTTTTCTTTAGGGATATGGTCTCCTGGTAAGTCAAGCATGCTCCATTCCTAGTCCCCTGCCCCCCCTCTCGTGTGTGTGTGTGTGTGTGTGTGTGTGTGTGTGTGTGTGTGTGTATGGAAGGGAGGGAGAGAAGTCATGTGAAACCCGTTATTTCACTTTAGTCAGGACTGCTGTAATTTCATAGCTAATCAAGCTTTTTGTCCCATGACCATACACACAATAGAACACTGGTCCAGAGAAACCAGAATATAAAATCACATATATAGCATCTTGGTCTGTTCTTTTATTTGTTTGGTTGGTTGTTTTTTAGGCAAAGTCTCACTGAGTAATTCCAGCTTGCCTCAAACTCAAGCTCCTCCTGCTTTCGGCATCCTGGGTGTGCTATACACTCGGTAGGAGAGGAAGTACGGGGTCTGTAACTGTGCCTTTACTGTCTGCTTCCTAATCTTTGTTGTTTTCATTTTCTTTAAAGTCTATTTATCCCAGACTGATCTTGAACTCCAGATGCTCACCTTGGAATGCTTGGATTGCAGGTGTGCACAACCATGCCTAGCTAAAGTCTGTTTACCTGTTATCCTAGTCACAGAATTTCACCACTCCATGACCATTTTAAAGGTTGATTTATTTTATGTTTTATGTGTATGAGTGTGTGCATGTTGCAGGTGTACCTGGTGCCCACAGAGGCCAGAAGCGGACAGTGCATCCCCTGAAGCTAGAGTGCCGTGCGAGTGCTCGGAACTGAAGGCAGGTCCTCTGGAAGGGCAGTGAGTGCTCTTAACAGTGAGCCACCTCTCCAGCCCTACAACTGTATACACAAATGTATCTTTATCATGGTACTAACCCCAAATGAGCCACAGCTGCCTGAAGACAGAGGACCGGCAGATAATGGTACTTCCTTTGTTCTGCTACCCAAAAGGCACGGTATCCAATTCTGTAACATGTAGGAGCATGCACAGTAGGAACATGCCGGGCATGGTGGTACACACCTGTAATTCCAGCACTTGGGAGGTGCTGGCAGGAAGAGCCAGAGTTCAAAGTCAGCCTCAGCTACATAGCAACTGCAGCCCCAGGAGAGCAACGCTCTTTTCTGGTCTCCACAGACACCAGGCATCACATGGCACACAGACATACACGTGTAGGCAAGACTCACATAGACATAAAATAAAAATAACTGAAAATTAGAAAGAATAGAGGGATGAGGAGATGGTACAGTAGGTAAAGTGCTCACTGCACAAGCAAGAGGACCCAATTTCAGATTCCCAGCACCCACATAAAAGCCGGGTGCTATGGCGGACACCTCTATCTTCAGCGCGGGATAGAGGGGTCATGGGGCAGAGACAGGAGGACCTCAGGGGCTAACATCAACCTCTGCTCTCCGCATGGGCGGGTGCACCCACACACATTCACACCATGTATGAACATGCTCCATATTATATGTAAAAACATATGGGCAGATATGTCTATATTCCTGTTTGAATTATGAACCATTTCTTACTTTTTTTGGGGGGGGTTGTTGTTGTTTTTTGTTTTTTTGGTTTTTTTTTTTTTTTTTTTTGGTTTTTCAAGACAGAGTTTCTGTGTGTATTCTTGACTATCCTGGTCTCACTTTGTAGTCCAGGATGGCCTCGAACTCACAGAGATCCACCTGCCTCTGCCACACCTGGCCCATTTCTTACTTTAAAAAAAAGTTTTTACTTATTTATTTTATTATTTTTTTTCCCCCCTGCTTACCTTGGAGCACTTCTCCAGCACTTCCTCCTGGAACTTGATAAATCTTTCCTGAACTTCAACTTCATTGAGGAAAAAGGAAAGGAAGTGAGTGAAGGGCTGCCTCCTTCTGAACGTGTGCAGGAGAACATCAATCCGAGTTCGGGCTGAAACTACACCGTTTCGATGCTGACCAGTGATCACTGCAAGCAAAGGAGGAAAAACATTAACAGGTTCAGGAGCCCACAAATACCTGCCCAGCAGACGCCATCCAATACTATCATCTCTAGGGATCTGAAAGGGAACATGGGCGTGAAGCTGAGCGGGGAATGGTGCCAAGGCCAAGGAAACTGCTAGTGAATTCAATCTAAACGCTGAATTTGAAAATAACTATTTAGGGCTGGGGAGGTGGCTTGGTCAGTAAAGTGCTGGCCGTACAAGCCCTGAGACCTGAGTTTGGATCCCCAGAACCCACATAAAAACTGAGTATGGAGAGCACATTTGTAACTCCAGGGCTGGGGGGCGGAGAGAGAGGGGGTCCTGGGGGCTCGCTGGCCAGCCGGGCTAGCCAAATCAGCAAGCTCCAGGTTCAGTGGGAGAGCAGAATAAACAAACAGATAAATAAGATGGGACCATCTGAAGAAGAAAGACACTTGTTATCAACCTCTGGCTTACACACACACACACACACACACACACACACACACACAAGTATCTTAGGCACAAGTGGCAGCACATGCCTCCAATCTCAGCACTTTGGAAGTGGAGACAGATGGATAAAGAGTTCAAGACCAGACTTATTTATATAGTAAATTTAAGGCTAACCTGAGCTATATGACACCCTATCTAAAAAAAAAAAAAAAAAAAGAGAGGTTTGGGAGTGAGCAGTGAGATGGCTCAATGGATAAAGGCATTTACTATTGTCAAGCCTGACAGCCTGAGATCAATCCTCGGGACCCACACACAGGACAGAGAGAACCAACCTTTATAGATTGGCCTCTGACCTCCATGTCTGTTGGGGGTTGGTCTGGTGCTATGTATTTGTTAGTTACTGGCCCAAGATCTGGCTACACCCCAGATGAGCACATTCTCATGTACACCAAGTAATGCTGTGTAACTTTGACCCCCAATTATCCCTGAGTGGCTAATAAAGTTGTGGATAGCACGGACTGGGCAGAAGGTAGGCAGAGCTAAAGTTTATGGGCTTGGGGGACGCAGGAGGAGGAGGAGGAGGAAGAGAGAGGAGGTGCAGGAGAGGACAGGTCACCATGGGTGACAAGTGTGAACTAGAAGCACATGGCCGGGAGGAGCTTGTTCTGAGGACTGGTGTGCTAGAGAGAAGAAGCTCAAATGGACAACATGTGCAGGTATTTTGCAGGATTTTGGCTGGGGAATAGACAAGATAGCTCAGAGGGTTAAGTTCTACCCAGGCCCAGAGCGTTAAAGTTATTAAAAAAAAACTAACAGGGTTCTGTGTCTGGTATTTATATAACAGTGGGTTATATAACCAATATTAAATAGTAATAATCATTCTACATGTGTCATAACACTATGTACTCACACACACACATCCACAATAAATGAATGCATTTTAAAATAATTTAAAGGTTAGGTATGTTTCTGTACATCTGTGAAAATAAAGAACTAAAGAGAAAGAAGTATAGAAATAACTTATGTTCAAGTCTTACCGATCTCTCCTTCTTGTCCAGGTTTAGGAATGCTGATAGATGTTTTAGTGTCCATTTCTATTTTCTTCTTGGTATCCCCTCTCTTTCCGACTATGTGCCTATAATACAAAAATATAAAAATAAAAATACATGATTAAGTTCCATTATGGCCAGAGACACTCCCTAATAGAGAAACACTTCGGCAAAAGTACAAAACAGAGAAAGCCCCGAGTCCCTAAGCTTTAGAGAACATGCTCCCTTCACTCACGGGCAAAATGATGCCGCCCCTGGTTCAATGTGTAAGCTGGAGATCTGTGCCGGGAACCTGCCTCCTTCTCAGACCAGACTCAAAACCTGGGTCTGCAGTGCAGTCAGAGAATAATCACACATAGTCTCAAACAGTGCTTTCAGCTACCAATGGGTCGACGGTTAGAAGCAGAACTTTGCCCACTTTAGAGAACAAATTAACTATAAGTTCATCTTAGTGGAACTCTCCTTGATTGTTTAAATAAGGGTGTCTTAATTACCGTTCTTCTGCTGTGAAGAGACACTATGACCCAGGCAACTTATAAAAGAGAGCATTGAATGGGGCCTTGCTCAGAGTTGCAGAGGGTTAGTTCATGACCACCATGGCGTGGAACATGGCAGCAGGCAGGCATGGCACTGTCAGCAGTAGCTGAGGGCTCACATCTTATCCACCTATGAGGCAGAGAGTGCGTGAGATGGGCCTGGTGTGGGGTTTTGAAATCTCATAGCCCACCCTGAGTGACACACCTCCTCCAACAAGGCCACGCCTCCCCATCTTTCCTAAATGATCCACTGGGGACCAAACATTCAAATATATGAGCCTATGGGGATCATTCTCATTTAAACCTCCACAAAGGGTCAAGAGCCCAGACAAGAGGTCAGGAGTTACCATTCAGGTGGTTGTAACGCACTAAAAGAGCCATCCTTGCTGAGATCTGGGGTCAGTATTTAGGAAGATCAGTAGTTCAAGAATAGCCTGGGATACACACACACACACAGAGAGAGAGAGAGAAAGACAGAGACAGAGACAAAGAGACCTTGTCTCAAAAACAGGAAGAAGAAAATAAAGGGGGAACAGGAAGTAAACATGACCCTTAAGTTAAGCACAGCACATACTTGTGTTTTCTTTGGGAAATTTCACCAAAGATATATTATAATACTATATAATATAATATTATACACATTATTACTGTCTGTGTTTGTACGTGTACAGGTTCTGAAATACTAAAACTCCGATGACTTCCAACCTCCCCCTGCAGACTGGACAGACTCGTGACAAGTCCTGCCCTTCCCTCCCAGCTTTCACCTGCCATTCACTACTACTCTCGTTCACTACTGACTCCTTGCCTGGGCCTCGCATAAATAACACTGGCAATCAAGGTTATCGTCTGGAACCCACAGTGTTAGAAGTGCTAGTGTGGATGAGTCTGCTGGGTCCCAGGGGAGAAGTTTCAGAGTCTATAAAGCACTGAGAGACCATCACGGGATGGTGAAGTTAATGGAAAGACCTTCCTGTCATCAACAGAATTTCAACCTCTATGATTTCAATTACAAACTCAATACCACAGCTGATGATGGCTAAAATGATTCTTTTAAGGAAGTGTTCAGGAATTGGACCTGGGGCCTCACATACACTGTACTGCTGCAGCTAGCTCCTAGCCCTTAGTCAACTGTCTTTACATGGAATAACAACACCTAACTATTTCCACTAAGATCTACTGTAGTGGGCCAGTTTTTTTCCCAACAATGAGATGTTTGGCTGGGGATACAGCTCATTGGTAGAGCACTTATCCAACAATGTAGAAAAAGGCTCTGGGTTTTATCCCAAGCACTGCAAAACCTTGACTCAAATAAGCCTACAGAAATGAAATAGGAAAGCTCCCAGCAGGTATGTGGTACACTCCTGAAAGCTCAGCAGTTGGGAGACTGAGGCAGGCAAACTACAAATTCCAGGCCAGCCAGGGCTATATGGAGACCCTATTAGAAGAGGAAGGGGATGGAGACAGGAAAGAAAGAAAAGGGGGGGGGGGGTTGGGGTGCTTCTCAGTGAATATTATTTACTAATTAAGACTTAGTAGGAGCCAGGTGTGGTGGCACAAATCTGTAATCCCAGCACTCTGGGAGGCAGAGGCAGGTGGATCACTGTGAGTTCGAGGCCAGCCTGGTCTACAAAGGGAGTCCAAGACAGCCAAGGCTACACAGAGAAACCCTATCTCAAAAAAAGGCTTAGTAGGACCACATCTAATTTATCATCCATGTTTATCGGGAATACAAGCACTTAGAGTCTACAGAACGCAAAGTGTCCTCATCAGAATTAGACATCTAAGGAATTTTGACACACCTTGGCAGTAGCACTTAAGTACATTAAGACAAGTTACACCTTTTTTTTCCAGAAAACTGACATGTTATTCTGAAATCACGTCTACTAGGAGGAAATGTCAGCCTAGCCTAGGAAGGAAGGAAGCTGTCAGCGTTAGCTCTGGTTTCCCCTTTGGCTACATTCAAGGAGAATTTTGTCCACAACAGGCATTTCAGAATGTTCTCAAAGACGGTGAAAAGGAAACTACTGGGCTTCGAATGCATCCCATGTTTGTAGCTCTCCCCACAAGCGGACCTAACTCATCTGGTATAACAGAAAAACAGCAATGACTGATGGACTTTTTAGACCAGCTGATCTTCCCAGGCAAGCCTCAAAGAAGCCACTCAGCTGCTGACAGCATCTTACTAGCAGCTAGTATGGGGGAGCGTGCACACAAGCACGTGCTGAAGTGACCAAGGCTACAGTAGTCTTGGTAAGCACTAAGGACTGCTGGAACAGACACATGCCTGTCTTCAAGAATCTTCCTGTCTGTGGAGGGGACATCAAGCAGCACACAGGTAAATACAAAAACAGACTATAAGTGCTACAAACATAAGTAGATCCACACACAGCAGGATAGTCAGGGATTGGCAAGGATGGCTGGGATCAGAGCAAGCTTCTCTAGGAAGGAGAATTTAGCCAGGTAGGAAAGGAGAAAGGCTGAGGCAAAAGGCACACCACACACATGAGCTCTAAGGCTGGAAAAACCAGAGCACATATGAGAAACTGGAAAGATCAGGTGGGTGTTCTAACCCTAAGCTCAAAGCAGAGAAAGGGTAATATAAGCTACAGAGAAGACAGACAGACAGATGGGGGTGGGGGGGCGCAAATCAGCTGAGGCATGTTCATAATTTTGGCCATTGCTTTAATGAACTAGAATTCCATCTCCAGTAGAAAACCAGTGACAGTATTTTAAAAGCAGTATTAGTGTGTACGTGTATATAACTACGTGCATATGTGGGTACGCCTGCCACAGCATGTCACATGGAGGTCAGAAAAAAGCTCTGTGAGGTCAGTTCCCACCATCCACCTCTACAAACGATCCAGGATGGAGGTCAGGCTGCCAGGCTTTCATGGAAAGTCCCTTTAACCCGCTAAGCCATTTCACCAGCTGCCACAGATGGATTTTAAGCACAAGTGGTAAAATAATCAGATTTTCCTTTTAAAAAGATCATTCCTTCAAAAAAACAAAACAAAAAACACACAAAAAACAAAAAACAAAGCCCAAAACAAAAAAAGCCGGCTGTGGTAACACACGTCTTTAATCCCAGCAACTTGAGAGGCAGAGGCAGGCGGATCTCTGTGAGTTTGCGGCCAGCCTGGTCTACAAAGTGAGTCCCAATGGCCAGGGCTACAAGAGAAACCCTATCTCAAAAAACAAAACAAACAAAAGATCGTTCCAAGCCTGGAGAAGTGATACACATCTGTAATCTCAGTCAATGGGAGGCTGAGGCAGGAGGATCAAGAGCTTGAGAGTTCCATGTCAGCCTTAATGATAAAGAAAGACCATGTCTCAAAAAAAAAGTTTTGTTTTGTTTTTTTAAGGGGAGGCAGAGAGAGATGGCTCAGTGATCAAAAGCACTGACTGCTCTTTTAGGGGACCTGGTTTACATTGCTAGCATTGACATGGTGACTAAGAACCATCTGTAACTCCAGCCCACGGAATACAGTGACCTCTTCTGGCCTCCACAGGCACTGCATCCACATGACGCATAGAAATGCAGGCAAACCACCAACTGATAGAATAACAAATCTCAAGAAAAAAAATTGTTCTTAAATCATCCCACTTTTAATTTGAGGGGCTAAAAAGAGAACAGGAATTGAGAGAGACTATTGAGGGCTATTTTAAGAAATCCAGAGAGGGGCTGAAGAGATGGCTCAGTGAATAGGAGTTACTTGCTGCTCTTGCCCAGGACCCAGGTTCAATGCCCACTACAGACAACAGGCACCTCACAACTACCTGTTAGCTCCAGTTCCCGAGAACTCAACAAACTCCTCTATCCTCCTTGGGCACCAGACACTTAGGTAGTGTACACACATACATGGAAGCATTCACACATACACAATAAATAATTTTTTAAAAAAAAGAAATCTGTAGAAAAGAAAGAGGTAGCAGTGAAGGTGAATGGCAGACTCAAAGGACATTTAAAAGTAAAAGTCAGCAGGATGTGGCAATAAACACAGAGTGATTACATTAATCTGTAATCAGTCCTTTGGCATTTCAGGACACAGACCGCTAAACTCTTATCATCGTCAGTAATCAAGCATCACAGTAAATGTGACAGACTCAAGAGGCGGCTTCCTGCTGAGCTTCCTGGAACTGCTATCCCCTGAAGCTGATGGGGCGCTCGCTCACTCACTCACTTGTAGAGCAGGCTAGGGGCGCTGACAGTGGCCCGGAATCCTTGAGGGGTCTGCTCCACCTCATAGGCATCGCACGGCTCATCAGAGTAGTCCATGGAGTCTGCAAAGAAACCGTAACATCTCTGAATGCTGCTGCTCAAAGGGAAGCAGCCCCCTCCTCAGCTGCCAACCACTCTCGGGGGTTTAAGGAGGCTAGAATACATGCAAAGAACAGCCTGACTATTGCGTTAGTAACCCTAGTGTGCTCATAGGAGAGACAAAGAATAAAAAGAACAGGTGGTTATGTTAAATCCTTCAGTCTTAGAAGCTTGGGAAAGCAGAATATACATACCATATATTTAGCTATTTTCTCTGAGGAGGTTAAGGTACCTAAACAACGCTTTACTATTATTCTGTTGAGACGAAGGCCACACAACATAAACTCACTCTTTTAAAGTCCAGAAATCATTCCTTTACTATTATGGCACAAAATTACCTCAACAAATTATTAATAAATAAGAATGATAGCCGGGCATGGTGGCGCACGCCTTTAATCTCAGCACTCGGGAGGCAGAGGCAGGCGGATCACTGTGAGTTCGAGGCCAGCCTGGTCTACAAAGCGAGTCTAGGACAGCCAAGACTACACAGAGAGACCCTGTCTCAAAAAACAAAAAACAAAAAACAAAAAAAGAAAAGAAAGATACTGGCGGGTGGGGGGTGGGGGGGGAGGGAGAGAAGAGAGAGCGAGAGAATAAGGAGTTCCAAGCTCAAGGCTGACTGAAGACAGCAAAAAAGATCACAGGGGAAAGTGACCCCCAAGGTTTTTTAGGTTTGTTTGTTTGTTTATTTGTTTGTTTTCAAAACAGGGTTTCTCTGTGTATACTTGGTTGCCTGGACTCACTTTGTAGACCAAGCTGGCCTCGAACTCACAGTGATCCACCTGCCTCTGCCTCCCGAGTGCTAGGATTAAAAGTGTGTGCCACCACACCCACTGTGACCCCCAAGGTTTAAGGCTCAGTGGGAACCCTCAGGAACCAGAAAGGGAAAGTTGCACAGAATGTAAAAGGCCCTGTTTATGCACTGGTTCTAATCTCATGGACATTACCCTGAAAATACTTATAAACAACCCCACCTATTTAGTTTATTTACAAATAAGATAAAATTAGTTGTGTCTTTTGAACTGTCAACACATGACTATAAAGAAGAAAAAAATATATAAAGATTTATTTATTTAGTATGTATCCAGTGCTCTGCCTGCATGTATACCTGCAAGACAGAAGAGGGCGTCAGATCCTATCACAGATGGTTGTGAGCCACCATGTGGTTGCTGGGAATTGAACTCAGGACCTCTGGAAGATTAGTCAGTGCTCTTAACCTCTGAACCATCTCTCCAGCCGCTCACATGTTTATTTCAATAATTCGTATTCTTAGCCAGGCATGGTGGTGCACACTTTTAATCTCAGCAGGTACAGTGGTACACACCATAATCCCAGCACTCAGGGAGGCAAAGGCAGGCGGATCTCTGTGAGTTTGAGGCCAGCCTGGTCTACAGACTGCGTCTAGGGCAGCCAAGGATACACAGAGAAATCCTGTCTTGAAAAACAAAACAAGAGAGCCGGGCGTGGTGTCGCACGCCTTTAATCCCAGCACTCGGGAGGCAGAGGCAGGCGGATCTCTGTGAGTTCGAGGCCAGCCTGGTCTACAAAGCTAGTCCAGGACAGCCAAGGCTACACAGAGAAACCCTGTCTCCAAAAACCAAAAACAAAACAAAATAAGGGCTGGAGAGATGGCTCAGTGGTTAAGAGTGCTGCCTGCTCTTCCAGAGGTCCCAAGTTCAATTCCCAGCAACCACATCGTGGCTCACAACCATCTATAATGAGATCTGGTGCCCTCTTCTGGCCTGCAGATGTATGTGCAGGCAGAACACTACGTACACATTAGTAAATAAATAAATCTTAAAAAAACAAAAAAACAAAACGGAAAACCAAACAAACAAAACACAACTACTCCACACGGGGCAGGTGTCCCAAGTTCATATGCCACCACTCACACTGGGTGGCTCACAACCACCTATAAGTCCAGCTCCAGGAGAGCCAATACTCTCATCAGGCTTCTTTGGATACCCATGATCCCATGTACATACATACATACATGCATGCATGCACACATACACACACAGGCACGCACACTTTTAAAAATAATAATGGAAAAAGTACTCCGCATGGCATTTAAGCATCTGTACAAGATGAAACATATCTTGACATATGACGTACCACCAAGAATACCTCATTTGCAGCATTGTCAGGACAAAGCTGAACTGAACTGTAGCCAATTGTCCCTACAGTACAAAGAACATTTTACTTCTCTTCTGACCGAAGACCAACTAGGATTACCTTGATAGAAACTCTCATCTTCTTCATGTTGGTAATTTTTTTCCTGGATGGGATTCTTTCTATAGTTCCGTCCATCAATTGTTATAAGCTGTGGGCGTAAAACGTCCATGACACTTGTTCCAAATGATATTCCAGTACAATCCTGAAAAAGAAATCCTTTTATTTTATTTTTTTATTTTTATTTTTATTTTACTTATTTTTTTTATTTATTGGTTTTTGAGATAGGGTTTCTCTGTGTAGCCTTGGCTGTCCTGGACTCCCTTTATAGATCAGGCTGGCCTTGAACTCACAGTGATCCACCTGCCTCTGTCTCCCAAGTGCTGGGATTAAAGGCGTATGCCACCACACCTGGCTTTTCTGTTTGTTTGTTTGTTTGTTTGTTTAATTAGAGATGATAACTTAGGTCAGCAAAGGTAAAGGCACTTGCTCCCCAAGGCTTATGACCCACATGGTGAAAGGAGAAAACCTGACTCCTGTAGGTGTCCTCTGAACTACACAGGCAGGCAGGAAGCACAGGCACAGACTAGATAAATAAATAAACGTATTAAAAATTTAACTAAAAACACTCCATTTTTTTAATACGGACCATTATGTAGGCCTGAAAGGGCATAACTGGGCAGCAGTTCACAGTACATCCTAAGCAAACACAGTGTCGCTCTGCACTGGCCCGCCACTGTCTGTGGGTAAGCGCTTTTAGGTCAAGGTTTGCATTTTCTACCATCCCAGTACACGTCCTGACTCACTCTAGACAGTAATTTGTAATCTGTGTATGAGCCCTCCAACGAGGTGACTAAGAGGCATTCGTGTAAACAGCCCGCATGTGACTTTAACCTAAGGGGGTGCAGTCTTGATATTGACCTAACCACGTGCAGAGTGCTTCACTCTTTCTATCCAATAGGATAATACAGTGAGGACTCAAGTCATACAATATCCACGGAAGAGGGCTAAGTACTTTTAAAGGTGCTAGAAATACATACCTATCAGAAAGCACAACTAAAATAGGACTTACTAACATAGTTCTCGGTCACGTTACTAACACATAGTAGGCACACTACTGAGAAGGAACAGTTTCCGGTGGCCACTGCCCAACAAACTGTGCATCACTTACTGAGAAAAGTGACGCTTCTAGTCACCGCTTGAATTCAATAGTTAGGAAGTAAAGACTCCTTATAAACTAATCCATGCTCCCATCACAGATGGCTGGGTCGTCAAGCCCACGTACTTAAAAACTTGCCAAGAAAACCTAACAATCCCTTCTAAATAAATGCTTGGCCCAACCCTCTGCCAAGTCGCTAATCCCTTGCGGTCTGCACAGAACCAAGGAGAGGGTTTGTGTTTTGAGAACACAGAAAGGCACGTCGATGCACGTATCAACAGTCTTATGGCACGACACCCTGGCGTGCTATTCCCTCAGCATCCCTTCCTCACTTCAAAAAACAAGTTCTGTACAAAAGTAGTCTTTATAAAGTTTGGTTCCTGAGGACGAAGTGGCTGTGGTGCACACTCATCTACCTTTCAAGGATGAAAACGGACTAGCTCAGTGTCACGGAGGTTTGGAGGGGTTCTTTCGTGCAATTATCGTGGGAGACGAAGTCCTAAATCATAAACGCAAACAAAGAACCCCCTACTCCAGAGGAAGGAACCAGAAAACACCACGGAAGCAACATAACCCAGGGAGGCGGGGAGGGGGTGGGGGTGGGGCGGAGGAGCCGGAAGTATTCTCAGAAAGTTCCGCCTCGGTCAGCCCCGCGCATGCGTACTGGCGCTGCTCCATTAACCCCACCGCCACAGGGGCAGGCGCACGCCGCCCGAAAACTCCCACAGCGCCGGCGGGCACGCGCACGCCGCTGTCTACGTCGTAGTGAGCGAGACCGCGCTGCTCGGTCCAGGGGGCGTGGCTGTCGGTCAAAGGGCAGAAGCTACTGAGGTAAGTAGACAAGGCTTCCAGAACCTTCGGTGGGGAGTTGACCCCTGTACGTTCCTACCTGCCAGAACTAACTGAGAAGGTGGAAAGAGACTCTGGAGACTCTCCCGCGCCGGGCTTGTGCAAAGGTTATTTCCTCCAACTGAGCATGCGGGCGGAGGGTTGGCGCCTGCGCAGTAGGGCGGCCGCGAGCCTCCGCTTCCTCCCGAGTTGCTGGGTGGGAAGCGTGCCTTGGGTGGAGTTAGCGTAGCCAGGGCTAGTGTGCTTACTCCTCCCCTCTCCAGCGTGGCCCCAGAGAGAGCTGATGCGTCTATTTGGTTTGTATGGTGATCCGTCTGTTTAGGTGGAACACACTGGAATGATTTGTTGGTAGAACCCAACGGTTGTCATAATTAGCCTGCGCACTGGATGCTAATCGACTTAAGCGGTTTGTTCTGATAGTTATTTTAAAGAAGGATCTCTTTTTTTTTGTTTTGTTTCTTAAGAAAATTAGCGGAAACTAATTTATGAGTGCGAGGTCATCTCTGTCGTATACAAAGTAAGTATTTAACCAAGCCATAACTCTGTCCCAAAAATATCATTACTTTTCCTATGAGCGTTTCTGCCATCAGAAGCCCCAGCTTCCCTGATAGGGTCAAGTTCCAGATTCCCAGTCATCAGCATTCAGAAAAGTTTCCTGAATGCCTCCTATGGGCCTGGTAGCCTCCTGGGAGGCAGAGTTGTGTACTCCTCCCATGACTCCAACCACCTCTGTCCCCTGCATTCTCTTCTGAGCTGCCAGCTCTTTATTCTGTCCTTTATAAATCATTCATACAAAAAAACACTGTGATAAGGATTTTATGCGATGCCTCAAGTTTGTCTTCTGCTTTCTAACATCACAGGATTCTTTTCACTGTCTCACACATGCTAAGCAAATGCTCTACCACTCAACCGTCTGTCTCCAGACCGGAGGCCACAGGTGGGAGTGCCCATGCGTGTGGAGGCTTGAAGATGTAGCTACCATTTCCCTCCATAGCTTTTCATAGCTTCCCTGAACTCAGAATGTGCCCGTTCCTGCTACGCTAGCTAACCGTCTTGCTATGGGAATCACTTATCTTTCCCTCCCAAGTGCTGGGATTTCAAGCAACTACCACACCTGCGCTGCAATTCAATGAATTCAAGGGCTCTCCAACCCCAGTGCAAGCACTTTCTCCGTTGAGCCATCTCCCCAGCCCCAGCACATGCAGGGAGGATTTTAATAAGATCCTAAAGTGAATGTGCTGACTGAGGGTATAGCCCAGAGGTAGAACGGGTCAAGTGCACAGTAGAGGAAACACTAGCTGCCTCCTGAGCAGGCTCTTGCACGAGTTTACCACAGCTGCACTAAAGAGAATTGAAACTTCCCCTGTGTGTTGGGACATAATAAGTATGAAGAACTGGGTTCTGAACAGTGAAAACTGAGTGTGATGGTGCGTACCTGTAATTCCAACACTCAGTGGGCCAAGCCAGGAGAATCTAGAATTGAAGACCACCCTGGGCTACAAAGCAAGAGACTTAAAAAAAAAAGGGCGCTAATTACTGCTTTGGTTTTGGTTTAAAAAGTAGTGTTTCCTCAGCCTGCAGCTCCTCTAGTTGCCTCACCTGTATTTTTTTTTTAATCTTCCTAACACTTCTATAAGGTAGGCACTATCAGTTCCATTTTACAGACAAGGGCAGCTAAGGCGCAGAAAAGCCAACCGATTTGTCCAGTCACATAGCAAAGTCAGGATACAGCCCCAGGCAGGTAGTTTTTGATAGTCAGTTCTTGGTTAAAGATTTACTTTTGTTTGGTTGGTTTTGGTTTTTTTGAGACAGGGTTTCTCTCTGTATAGCCTTGGCTGTCCTGGACTCACTTTGTAGACCAGGCTGGCCTCCAACTCTGCCTCCTGAGTGCTGGGATTAAAGGCATGTGCCACCACACACCTTTTTATTTATTTTGCTTGTGTGTGTGTGTGTGTGTGTGCGTGTGTACCCAACCAAAGCAGTCAGAAGAACGAAGCAGGTACCCCAGAGCTGGAGAGGCAGGTGGATATAAGCCACCAAACATGGATCCTGGGAACCTAACTCCAGTCCTTTGCAAGAACAGCAAGCAGTCGTAACCTCTGAGCCAACTCTCCAACACTCCCCCACAGGCAGCCCTTACTTAATCCCTGTGCTAGCTTGCCCTGGCGCACAGCAGCACATCAACAAGCCATCGCTCAGCAGTTAGATGACCTTTAGGAAGCCAGGGCTTCCTGCGAACTAAGTATGCATCCTATGAACATACTTAGTTACTGATGGCTTGGGTAATCCCTGAACTCAGCATTTACAATGTAGGGTTGTTCCTTAATGACGACATTCAGAGCTAGAGACTGAGGTATAGCTCAGGGTAGAGCATGTGCTTAACAGTCTGGGGGGGGGGGGCTGGCTTTCATCTCCACACCAGACGTGGGGGAGGAAATCTATAAGCAAATCTTTAGAACCAGACATCTCACAGATACGTCTCTCTACCTATGTAGAAAATGGGTTATAAAGTTCACCTTGTGCTGGTTCTGCACAGTTTTCCACCCTGGCTGTTTTGTACATGGAGCTTTAGTTCTGAGAATTGGGAAGAAAATAGGATGAAAGGACGTTCCTTTCATGACCTTCAGCTTAGAATAGTCACTGTGGCTAGCCTTTGAAGCTAATGCTTGGATGCACTGTGGAGCAGCTGATCTCAAAACACAAAGCATTAGCAACTAAATAGGATATTATCAGGGTGGAAGATGAAAAGATCAGTGTTTAAAATCTTAGTTGAGAAACATAAACAGTTCCCAGTGGGCTCTGCACTGAACTGGGGGGCGGTGGGGGGGGGGGAGGGAAATAACTCCAGAGCCGCTCTCCAGGGAGAGATTGAGTGTTCTGTATGTTTCATTTGAATCCCACCAGGGATGGGCTAGACACTTGGGCCCTGTCCATCAATACTTAAGTCTCTTTTAAGGAACAATTGAAAGTTTACTAGGCTATATTTCGAGCCATCGTGGCACAAAGGGGTAGTTATAAATTCCACGTGAAAAGTTACTTTCCCTGATGGGTACAAGTACAATTCTCAAAGTAACCTAAGAGCATTGTCAATGAGCTGGGCATGGTGGCCACGCCTTTGATGCCAGCACTATGAGACAGGTGGAACTCGATGAGTTTGAGGCAGCGAGGACTACATAGCAAGTTCAGGGACAGCCAGGGCTACACAGTGAGACCCTGTTTCAAAAAAAGAAAAAAAAAAGATAGAAAGATCATTAATGAGGTTGCATTTATAGCAGGCTAATAGTCTAATAGCAAGAGGCTTGCTATTTCCTTCTATGCCCTGTTGGCTCTGGCTCTGGTGTTCCTTAGTGCAGCCTATGGTGGGACTAGAAACCAGGCTCTGCTTCTCTGGCAACCACGCGTCACCGCCACATAGTTAGGAGACAGCGGCCACCGTCTCGAACATCGTATATCATTTTCCTCAAGAGGACACTGGATCCTCTCTGGACATAAAGGATTTAGAGTAGCATAGCGTTCTCTAGTATTTTTCTGTTAAAAAAAAAAGTTTCAACTTTTTAAGCGTTTAGGAACTAGAGCATAAAATGCTTGAAGCTTGTGCTCCAACCACTGAGCCCTCAAGTTTTTCTAACAAGTATGCCAGAACTAAGGGGAAGCATGGGTAAAGCTGATAATCAAAATTCTCCCTGACTTCAAGAGAGGGGTGTTGTGTCTTTGTGTTGTCGGTTTTGGCTTTTTGAGGGATCCCATGTATCCCAGAACGTGCTGTATTACCAAAGATGACCGTGAGCTTCTGATTCTCCCACCTCTGCTGTCCAGGTGCTGGATTTTACTTCCGTGCCACCATACCTCATCTGTGTGGTGCTAGGAACTAAGCCCAGAGCTCCCTGCATACTAAGCAAGCACTGCTAACTGCTAACTGAACAGGATCCCCAGCCCTGGCACATGGCTGTAATCCCAGCACTTCAGAGGCTGGCACAATGGGGTTGCCATGAGTTTTATTAAGGCCAGGCCAAGCTATATAGTAAGTTCCAGGCTAGCAAATTAAGACCTTCCCTAAAATAGATAAATAAATAGATTTTTTAATGCTAAAATTTATGTAATGTAAAAATTACCCATTGTCTATTGTTACTGAAACAGGCTTTTGACTATGTAGTCAATCCCCTGCCTTAGCCTCCTGTGTAACTGGGACATACTAGTGCATTCCACTACTCCCATGTAAAGTCATTTGTCCACTTAAATACTAGAATCCTTATCCAGTGAGAAACCACTAGTCACACGGTTGTATTGAGATTTTGTTTAGCATTTAAGAATGGACATACATAGTTCTTCAGTTACATTGGTAAACTCAACATGAGACATGGCTACTCTATCAGAGCATTTCCATGGTGACAGAACATTCTAGATGGCATAAACATGGTACTCACCATTTAAAAATCATGCACTGTAGAATCTTCATATGCTCTGAGGCCATGTTCTTGTTCTGAAGCTTATGAGACATCATGTGGTCAGTCCTGGGATCTGGGTTTTCAGATAGGACACAGAATTAGGCCCACAGATGCTCAATTCAAAGGGCCACAGTTTCTGAGATAGATTCCTGAATTATTTTGTTCCAGCTTTTGGGTGCCATCAAGTGTTAGACTGAGGCATTGCATTCAGATGAAAAGGTTAACAATTTCTTAATAAAAGCACCAGTATGTATTTCCCAAGCAATCTCCTTCCTTGGGAACAGAACACAGTGTTACTCTGGACTCCTACTTGGAAAACTTGATAAGTGAACTTCTTGGTGTGGCTTGGTTAGGAATGTACCGAAGACAAACTGTCCTGTGGAGCAGTATTATTTTATCCTTGGTCTCATTTCTGCCTTGGCACTGCCATATCACCCTTCATAACTCATAAATTACCCACAATCAATCCAAATGGCACAATTTGCTAATGGAGAAAATAGAAATCTTTAAGTAGGGAAACACAAGGTTTTTCTATGTGGCCCTGGCTGTTCTGGACTTGCTCTATAGACCAGGCTGGCCTCAAACTCACAGATATCTGCCTGCTTCTGCCTCTCAAGTGCTGAGATTAAAGGCGTGTGCCACCACGCTGATTTTCAAGCTCTTCTTCAACATATATTTTTTATTAATTAATTAATTTTTGTTGTTGGGTTTTTTGTTGTTTTTTTTGGGGGGGGGTTTGAGACAGGGTTTCTCTGTGTAGCCTTAGCTATCCTGGACTCACTTTGTAGACCAGGCTGGCCTCAAACTGACAGAGATCCACCTGCCTCTGCCTCCCAAGTGCTGGCATCAAAGACATGCACCACTGCGCCCAGCCTAATTTTTTGTTTTTTAAGACAGGGTTTTCCAGGCTGGCCTTGGACTCACAGAGACCCTTCCTCTGCCTCCCCATGTGCTGGGATTACAGGCATGCGCCCAGCTTAAACATATTCCTAAGTGACATTATAAAATCCCGGGTAAGGACAGAGGATACGGAATGCCATCCCTTCTGGGCTAGAATGAAATATTCTCGATCTGGCTTTTATAAACTTGCTAATTGCTGGATTTTCCCTCTAGTGAAGAAAGAATTCTACTGGAAGGAATGGCTGCCTCCTCATCCTCATCTTCAGCTGGTGGAGTTAGTGGAAGTTCTGTCACCGGATCTGGTTTCAGCGTTTCAGACCTTGCCCCACCTCGAAAAGCTCTGTTCACCTACCCCAAAGGAGCCGGAGAGATGTTAGAAGGTGATGTCATGCTGCATTGGCTGAATAATTGGCTTCAGACCTTCAGTGCATGTGTAATGTAAAGAAGCCAGGGCTAGAGAGCTGGCTGGAATTCATTAAGGCAAAGCCCTCGAGAAGCTGACCAGGGTTGGCACTGGCGCCAGGGACCTTACTGACCTCCTGCTCCAGGTTGCCTTGTTTTGGCACCTGTGTGATGTATTTTCTTTTTTAGTGAGTGTCTACAGATAGATTAACCCCACCAGAGAGGCGTGAAGGGGAAATAAAAGTTAATGTCTTTAGCTCTGTGAAGGTGACTGACGGCCCACTGCAGGATACTGCTGTGTGACTGCATGGTTTTTATAGCACTGGAGATTTGCAGCCACTATCTTATCACACATTTGCAGACTGGCTGGCTAGAAATAGGTCACAGGCAGTAGTCATGAAATGGCGCTGGTGACTGGAATGCATTAGATTCGTGTTCAGCTAGACTGGTAATTCATTGTAGGAGCATAGAACTCATGTGAGACACTTACTTAAAATGAACCTGTTTTTCTGGGCAGATGGATCTCTGAGTTTTAGGCCAGCTTTGTCTTCACAGTGAATTCCAGGCCCACCAGGGCTATACAATGACACCCTTTTTCTTTTCAAAAAAGAAAAACAAAAAATAAAATGCAATATCTGGGCCCACCTTAGATATCCTGAATTAGTCTAGAAGGTGTCCTAGGGCCTTGACCAGTGTCCAGGGCCTTCTCATGAGAGAGTCTCCTCATGTTTTAAAAACAAGGACTCAAAATTCTCTTGTGTCAAACATTTTTGTATTGAGTTATAAAATGGTCTCTTTTTGTTTTAAATCTTGCTTATTGGCATGAATATATTTTAAATTAGTTAGGAGATGTCTCTGAGAAAGGTACAAACTATATTTGGGGTGCTGGCTTTTTAAGGTGATCATTATTCATTATCCATTTATATCAAATACTTTTTTTAAAAAAGCTTTTAAAAAGTTTCTATAGTGCCAAACATTCCGATTCTCTTTTCTTGTAGAGTTAGGGATAGAGCCCATGACCTCATACATGCTAGGCAAGTACTCTTTGACCCAGCTGCATGCCTGGCAGACTCTAGCGTATAAGTCTTCTGATTGCTAGGGCAGCAGTAGGCTACTGTGGTGTGGAAGGTAATGAGTCAGCTGTGTGTACTTCTGCCCTTGCCTTTTTGTTGTCTCCATTTGTGTTACCATTCAAGTTGGAATCACCAAGTCTGACTGGAAGTAGAGGCTTTATCTCCCTACATAGCACTAAAAGTAGATTCCGACTTTAGCCTTTGCAGCAGAGATGTGGTTAAGGGAGTTTGCCACAAAACAAATGACAAGTTGAAGACACTTAAGTTGCTTACTGAGCTCTATAGAGCAGAAGAGAATAAGTGCTTAACACTGCTTTAGAAAATGTCATCTGCGTTAGTCTTAAGCTGACATTCTGGCAGGGTTATAGCTGGCTGTTTTCATTGCCTCATTGAGGAATTGATTGGACTCTAATGTAGCATGGATTTAGCATGTTTTAGTTCACAGTGCACAAGTAGTGGCCCTTCTTTGTCCCAAAGTCTCCCTAGGAATCTTAAAACCTGCTTACACTTAAAGACAGACCTTGCCAAGTCAAGTATCTGACATACTATTTAATATCAAGAATACAGAAAAGGGACTGCCAGTGAGATGGCTCAGGTGGTAAAAGGTGCTGGTCACCAAGCCTGGCCACCTGAGTTTGATCCCTGGGTCTCAAGATGGACCAAAAGGACTGACTCCCAAAAGTTGTCCTCTGGCCTCCCCATGAGTACCCATACATAAATAAACAAACATCAGATTAGCGAAAATGAAAAGACCACCATTACCGCTCAGTATCTGCTGGGGTGTGGCCCTGCTTCCCCTCCCTTCCCACACCACCTCTGTAGGCCACACCCATGCCTCATCTTCATGGATGCCGAAATGTGAATGACATGGTATTTACATAGGATTTGTAGCACTCCTAAATGTGAGTTTACAAGAATGTCAGATTTCTAGGTGATACTGTTGTACATTAATGTACGTACATAAAAAGCATTTTTCTTTCTTTCATTTATTTATTTATTTATTTTGGCTCTGCCTCTGCCTCTGCCTCCTGAGTGTTGGGATTTCAGGCATGTGCCACCATGCATGGTTTCAAAGCATTTTCTTATTCATTGTTGTTGTTTTGGGTTTTTGTTGTTGTTTTTGAGTCTCATGTAGTCCAGGCTGACCTCTTGAACTCTTCCTCCTCCACCACCTCTTCCTCCTACCTCCCAAGTGCTGAGATTACAGACATATACTACTATGTCTGGTTTATTCCATGTAGGGAATCAAACCCAACAGTGCCAGCTGAGCTGCATCCCCATTTTTCTTTCATTAGTGTAATGGAAGAGGAAAACAGAAACAAATCATGTTAAACCAGGCAATGGTGGTACGCTTTGAGGCAGGTGGATCTCTGTGAGTTTGAGTCCACCCAGAACAGCCAGGGCTACACAAAGAAACTCTGTCTCGAAAAACCAAACTAAAAACCAAACAGACAAATCATATTAATAGATTCAAGTAACCCCAACACTAAGGAGGCTGAGGTAGGAGAATTGCTGTGAGTTGGATGATAGCCTGGGCTACATAGAAACATCTGTGCCAGCCTGGGCAAAGAGCAAGCCTTTCTGAAGGCTGCCTTTGAGAGTACAGCACAAAAGCACTTACGAATCAAGGTTGGGTCATAATCCTAACAGGTTCGACTTGATGTTGCCTACTCCTAAACCTCAGTTATAAATCCATGCAACCTATACTTAACCTCTCAAGCGAACTTCTGGGTACATCTGCTGTCTGCTAAGAGTAACATGCAGCAAGCTTCAACAGTCTCCTGCCCTTGGCTAAGATTGTTCTCAACCAATTATTAGTGAGCAAATTAGAGGCTGCCTTCCAGCCCAGAAGTGGCTGTATTTTAGGGACCTCACAGGCCACTGATTTATAAATCACCTGAGATTATCTCGCTTCCTACTGTGTAGTAATAACTCTTCAATGAGTTTTCTTAGCATTGAATTTAATGCAATTGGTGATGGAGTTCAATTTGAGCCATTTCCTGAACTTTTTTTGCCACATATAATCTTTGCTTGTCCCTTAAGAGGAAAGCTGATATACACTGCTGACTGGTGTGTTGATTACAAACACATCGCCTCGGGCTGGCTCCTCTGTAGAGAAATCCCAGCCTTTAGATTGGTAGATGGTGTCTCTGATAGGATGTGGTTTAATGTAGTTAATGCAAAGCTGCATGACAGCTGGAATGCATTCTTAGGCCTGAAGTGTGGGAGAGTGGTACCCAGGCACCTTTTTGAAAGGTGAGCTTCTGTGTTTCTTTGGAACTCATTACCAGTGTGATAACTTTAGCACTGTAGCCTAGTGATTAAATGATGATGGGAGGCAACACTCCCAGGATCCTCTTCACACATCATTTGATCCTTACAGCCTATCACCCCCACTTCCCACAATTCAGAATCAAACCACCTGGCAGGCCCACTCAACTTCTCTGTTTTGCTCTTTGTAAAGTAAACCCTGAGTTATAGTTGACTCTTTGAGAAGGATGCCACTACCACCAGGCTTGGTGGCGCACACCTTTAATCCCAGCACTTGGGAGGCAGAGGCAGGTGGATCTCTGTGAGTTCGAGGCCTACAAAGAGAGACCAGGACAGCCAAGGCTAACACAGAGAGACCCTGTCTCGAAAAACCAAAACAAACAAAAAAAAAAAAAACAAGAAGGATGCCACTGTGTTGTTTACATGCAAGAACATAATAAATTGTATCATTGGTGTCAAGTGTTGACCTTGGTGGACTGCCCTCTGCTCTTATCTAAAGACACTTCATGATGTCATCAGCTTGTCTAACTCTTTACACAGTTAGAAGCAAGGGGTACTCTTGGCATGGCAGTGCTCTAGGCGTGACTACAAGAAAGAAAGATGGAAAGCCAGGGGTGGAAAAAGACTTGAACTTACAGACTACTCATCCTAAGAGTGACATATATCACCCTGCCCCCACCCCACATCTCCCTTTCTGTCTCTGTCCCTCTGGCATTGACTGGAAGATAGTACTGGCAGGAAGCCCTTTTGGTTGTGTAGTCACACCACTCAGCGTGAGTATTTCTGCTTTGCCTTTGATTATCGAGAGTTGTAAAGCAAGGTTTGCTGTGTAAACTCAGCGTGCAGCCAGAGTGTGAATATCCCCCTGTCACTTAATACCCGGGACTAGTCCATGACTCACGAATGAGCACTCACACCCAGCAGAGCTGATGTGAGCTCCTACCTTGTGTCCCTTCAGACTGCTGTGTCCTCTCTTTCCATTTGTTTGAGACTTGCCCTGGGGGAGGGGGAGTTGCTGCCCTTTCTAAAACATGGAACTTTCCTATGTGAATTGTGTCTTTGGAGATGTGTTTTGCAGGATCAGCCTTTGCACTGATGAGCGCTGTAACTGAGCCAGCCACCGTCTTCGTTGGCAGTTGTTGGCACCAGCTTCATGCTCAGTTCTGAGCTTCCACCATTCGCTTATGACATTCAAATTGCAGTGCTTGGCTCAGTTGGAAAACCAAAGCTGCAATTTGTGTTTACAGAATGAAGTTTCCCAGCAGGCTTTTGTGATGGTCATGATGATGTAATTTGATATACTAAAAGTCAACAGCTGTTTTTCCCTTGGCTCTGTCTTTTAGAATGAAAGTGATTGGAGTTCTGTCACAGTAAGTGACACAAGTACTGCAGAGCTGGGTGTGCCAGTGGCCTTGTTTGCCTACGGTACAGAAAAGAACAGGTCAGGAGACGGACGGGCAGTAGTGACCAGGACCTCAGGCCTAGACTTCTTGTTTTTGTTTTTGTGACACTATTTTTGAACTCTCAAACAAGTAGGACTATTTTAATATTCCAGGTATAGAAGAGGTAGCCTCTACCGAGCAGTGTTCTAAAGGACCCCCTTTGTTCATGCCAGAAAGGCCTTAAACCTCAAATGTAGAAGCAGGGAAAGAGTGGACAGCCTCTTGTGCTTTCCCAGAGGCCGTGAAAGCTAATGCCTGTGTCCTTTCACTCATAGATGGCTCTGAGAGATTCCTCTGTGAGTCGGTGTTCAGCTATCAAGTGGCATCCACACTTAAACAGGTGAAGCACGGTAAGTACATGGGCTGCTGTCCTGTACATGTGTAAGTAGCAAAGGGGCGTGTGTCCTGAAAGGTCATTGCTGTGGTAAAAGCCCCACTAGTCAAGTGAACTTCCTGTTGAAGAACATCCTAAGAGCCTATCTAGCTTGAAAATCCCATTAGAGGTTAGAAGTTGAAGCTCCGGGTTCACTTCTCTGGGGGAGTGAGTTGCTGCTTCCTATTCCTCCGCTGCCTTTACCTGTCCTTCTGTGACCTCTTGCTGCGTCCCTTCATGCGGCACCTTCCTCTGTATCTGTAGCATCTTCAGCTCTGTCGTCTACTCTGAGCCCCCAGTGATGTGTACACTTTACCGCGTCTCCATTGTGCATCCAGAAACCATTTCCTCTCCTGACCATTCCTCCTGGAAGAAACCATAGAAGCTTCTGAGCAGAGTCCCTGTGGCATGGAGGGCAAAGGCCTGTTTATGTTTTCAGATGGCCTCATAATGACTGCCTTCTGCCTCAGGCTCCTGAGGGCCGGCATTATAGTCGTGAGCCACTAGGTCAGCTCCAGCTGTTAGACTCCAGCACGTCTGCGAGTGAGAGGATGCCACTTGTCCTTTGACTTTTTACAGTGCTAGGGCTCAAACAAGGGGCCTGGCACACGCACGTGCTAGCCATGCGCTCCACCGCGGGGCTCATCCCCAGTCTAATAACTGTGTTTTCCCCTTATTAGTCTCTCATTCTGAAACTCACTAAGTAGCTCGGGCTGACCTGGAACTCTGAATAGTCTTCCTGCCTCCACTTCCCCAGTGCTAGGCTTGAGCTACCACACCTTATTTCTTTCATTTTCTCTCTCTTCCCCCCCCTCCTTTCTCTCTCCCCCTCCCTCCCTCCTCCTTTCTCTCTCCCCCACCTGTGTGTCTGTCTGTCTGTCTCTCTCCCCTTCCCCTCTGTCTCTGTATGTGTGTATCTCTGATTGTCTGTCTGTCTGTCTGTCTTTCTCTCACTCTCTTCTTTTTGTGTGTGCCATCCGTGTATGGATTTGTGCAAGTGAGAGCAGGTGCCTCAAGAGGCTGGCGGTATCAGATCTTCCTGGAGCTGGAGTTACATAAATGGTTGTGAGCCCCTGACAAGGGTGCTAGGAATTGAAATACAGGTGACTCTTGAGAAGCCAAACCCACTCCTGGGTATGTACTCTCCTTTTCCTAAGGGTCTCTATTTCTATAAATCCCTTTGCTTTACATCTGTATTAAGCTACACACACACACACACACCAAGGCAAGCAGAGTTTTATTGCTGTAGCAAAGTAGCTCCCTATAGCAAGAGAGGCACTTGAAAGCGAGTTGCCCTAAAATTTCTTACTAAATTCTCTTCTCCTTCATTTGGAAGACCCCATTACTAAATCACAAGTGGAAAGTCCATCTGCAAATTAAGCCTAGACCAGTTGTCATGTTGGTGATTGGTGACAGTCTCGTGAGAAATGCCCTGCTGTGCTCTGTCACTTCTTGACTCCTTACAGATCAGCAAGTTGCTCGGATGGAAAAACTGGCTGGTTTGGTGGAAGAGCTGGAGGCCGACGAGTGGCGATTTAAACCCATTGAGCAGCTGCTGGGGTTCACACCATCTTCGGGTTGATGTTGCCTGCACAGTCGCCCCTGGGGCACAGCCCCCAGATATTGAGAGCTGTACCGTGAGCTGCATGTCTGAATTCACAGCCATACTTGGTCTCTCTGTTTCTAATAATAGGCAACAAATCTCATGTGAAGTGGTGCTGCGATGTTTGTCACATTTCTGCTCTTGAAAATATTGGGCAGCACTTGGGAAACAGGGGCAGGAGGATCTCCGTGAGTTCAAGGCCAACTTGGTCTACATAGAGTTCCAAGACAGCCAGGTCTATGTAGAGAGACTGTCTCAAAAAACAAACAAGCAAACAAATAAATAACAAGTATTGGGGATCAGATTAAGACAGCCCTTTCAGGGAACCAGATGGGTTGGGATTTAAGAGAGGCTTATTCTTACAAGCCAAGTGGACACATGCCAGTGTCAGCCGACTGAATGGCGTATATCCTGCCATTCATGGAGTATCCGGAAGCTCTCACCAGTCCAGTCCAATCAACGTTGGCATCTGTGGTTTCAGCCCAAACATTTTCTTCACAATGAATGTGATTTCAGCTCAGGGTCTATCCAGATAGGAGAATTTTAAAGTGTTCTTTCTCCTTCTATTCTTAGACATCTAATATTATAGATTATTTTTGTCACTCTTATGACATGCCAAATGGTGCTACGCCACCCCATTACTGCCCCCAAATTTGCTTTTTGAATGTTGCAGCACTTGAAAAAAAAAGTAAAGTGACCTAAATCCTTTCAGACCCAAAAGTCCTTAGTCCAGCTCACTGGGACTATGAAAGCAATTCTGTAGCAAATAAATCCTTACAAGAGTTCCAAATTGGTGTGCTTATCCTTTCAAAGTCTGGGGGATTTGGACCAGAAAAAAGAGGTCAGGTTAGTTTTTCATTAGACTCTAAAGTCATGTCTCCTAAGTAAACAGTAGATTTGTTTTACTTCTGAGCAGTTTGCTTTACAGAAGTGTCCACCTTACTGCGGCCTCAGTAGGTGAGAATGTGGGTTACTTGTTGCTTAGTTCATTTGTTTGAAGCATTGGCCCTCTCTGTAGCTAGGCTGGCCTTAAACTCATAGTAGTCCTCCTGCCTCAGCCCACTAAGTGTTAAGATTACCCTCCTTCTCTTCACTAGGTGTTTACACAATGATAGAGAAAAACCTGGAAGACAAAAGGCCTTGTCATGGGACCTCATGCTGCACAATTAGGAGGATTACGTATTATGTTACATACAAATTTGCCCTATCCAGTATTTATCTTTCTTTTTGTTAATTAATAACTTACCCCTGATCTGCTTAGAGTTGCTTAATTATGAATAAATTTAATCTAGTAGCAACTGGCCTTAATCTCAGGAGTTCAAAATACTTACCACACACTCCCTGACAGGGAGGAGTTGATCTCACTCACTTGGTAAAGTTTGAGCCCTGTGGAGATAGACTACTGCTGAGGCAGATAGATCAGGCAGAAGACAGCCTGGTAAGTTGCAGTGGATGGAAACTGATCGGTTAGGGGGCCCACTGTTCTTGCCTGAAGCAAACTAGAACTTAAGAAGTACCAGCCCACCAGACTCACCTTCTCCATATTATACTGCACAGCCACTGTAAGAGCACTCTTCCCAGCTGTACTGCCCAGCAGCTGTCACTGGGCTGCTTCCCCACAGAAGAATAGAGTGTCCCAGTGCAGTAAGTGCAGTAAGCCCTTGGATCAGAAGCTGTCGCCCTCACTTCATATGTGAAACTGCAGCAGCACTGACACTTACCTCCCTTTACCTTCTGAGTAGATTGTTTGCTTTTGGTTTTTTGAGACAGGGTCTCTCTGTGTAGCCCTGGCTGTCCTAGATTCACTTTGTAGACCAGGCTGGCCTGGAACTCACAGAAATCCGCCTGCCTCTGCCTCCCGAGTGCTGGGATTATAGGTGTGCTCCACCGTACCTGGCTGTATATACTTATTTAAATTGAGCATTTCTTCCCCCTCCCCCTTTTTTTTCCTGAGTTATTTCTTTTTTAATTTTATTAATTTATTCTTATTACATCTCAATGGTTATCCCACACCTTGTATCCTCCCATTCCTCCCTCCCTCCTATTTTCCCCTTACTCCCCTCCCCTATGACTGTGACTGAGGGGGACTAACTCCCCCTTTATATGCTCATAGGGTATCAAGTCTCTTCTTGGTAGCCTGCTATCCTTCCTCTGAGTGTCACCGGGTCTCCCCATCCAGGGGACGTGGTCAAATATGAGGCACCAGAGTACATGTGAAAGTCAGACCCCACTCTCCACTCAACTGTGAAGAATGTCCTGTCCATTGGCTAGATCTGGGTAGGGGTTTGAAGTTTACAGCTTGTATTGTCCTTGGCAGGAGCCATAGTTTGAGCGGGACCCCTGGGCCCACTGATTTATTTCTTTAGGAAGCAGAGGCAGGCAGATCTCTGAGTTCGAGGCCAGCCTGGTCTACAAAGTGAGTCCAGGACAACCAAGGCTACACAGAGAAACCCCATCTAGAGGAAAAAATAAAATAAAAGGACTTATTTAGTGTATATGAGTGCTCTGTTTTCATGCACACCAGAAGAGAGAATCAGATTCCATTGCAGATGGCTATGAGCTACCATATGGGTGCTAGAAGTTGAATTCAGGACCCTTGGAAGAGCAGCCAGTGCTCTTAATCACCAAGCCATCTCTCCAGCCCAAGTTGAGCATTTCTTAATATGACCTTGGACATTAAAGAGAAGCCAGGCTTGGCAGCACACACCTGTAATCCCAGCACTTGGGAGGTCAAACAGAGAGATTAAAGAGACCTGGAGCTAAACCACAGGTTTCATCTGTGAATGGTTTGCATGAATCACAACTGCATCACAAGCCCTGCCAGCAGGACTCTGGCTACTCTCTGAAGGCATGCCTCATCTCTCACCCACACTTCTGCCATGCTTTGGACAAGAAAATGGACCATCTGACTCCTTTCATCTGTACACTTACACGGTCACTAGCATACCTTCCCCTTTCTCTAGCATATACAATACCCCACACACAGCACGGGAGAGGAGCGAGGCCCAGGACAAGCTGCACAGCTAGAGTTTCCCCTGGTACATTTTAGTGTATTGTGTGTGCTGTATGTGTATACACATGCATATGCATGTGCATATGTGTGTGCATGTGAAGGCCACAGGCTGGTTGGTATCAGGTGTCATCACAGCCATTCTTCACCTTTCTTTCTTCTGCCTTGCCTTGTACAGGGATTATAGACACACTGTATGGTTCCTAGCTTTGTATGTAGACCCAGAGGAGTCTTGGCACACCCACACCCTTTTGGTTCTGGCACAGGATTTCATGTAGCCAAGGCTGGCCTTGAGTTTGCTATGCAGCTGAAGATGGCTCTGAACCCCTCTGTGGCCGTTCTCCTCCTGCCCCCGAGGGTTGAGGTGACAGGCATATCTCGCAGGGTTTGCCTGAGAGTGTTATTTGTCACTGCCACCACATACCTGATGCTCATACAGTGTGTCAGTGCCCTGGACTGTACACCAGCTCTCTGGCACAAGGAGCTTTTCCCATTCATCTGCAGCTGTGGCTTCTTCCACGTGGTTGGAAGCCCCTGAGTCCCCTGTTCCCAGTCAAGTGCAAGGGTTGTAGAAATCTTGGACCTTAAAGCTGAGAGTCTTCACCTCTGTAAAGGAAGGAGATAGAGCAGGAGAGAGCCATCATGCTGAGGGAAGACAAAGCCCCGTTCCAGGCACACCTTAGAGACACCAGGCTCAGGCAGAGGCCACCTGCCTCTGTCCTTTTGCCAAAGCACCTAATTTTGCCTGTATATCTCAACAGGCCTCTTTATAATTGCCTGAAGTGTCACAAAAGTGACGAAACTTGAGAGTTAAATCTTGGACTACAGGCAGAGCATAAATAACACCAGATTTTTTTTTTCCTGTTTTCCCAAAGTGAAATCTGGGAAGGAGATGGCTGCTGGGGGGAGACAGCCTGCTGCTTGCTGCTTTGCACACTGGTTTCCGTGCATCCCTTTATTAGCATCTGGTTAAGGCGGGTCGAGGGTCTTAAAGCTAGAAGAGATGTTTGCCTGACTTACAGGACAGGAAGATGCAACCTGCTGTGACTGCTGAGCCTTCAGTGCCTGAAGCACTGCATGCTACATAGGAAAAGATAACAGGGCTGGCTGGGGATATCGCTCAGTGGTAAAGCACTTAGCATGCACACAGCCCCGGATGCCATGCCGGACACTGCAGAACTAACTAACTAACTAACTGCATTTAATAGGTCTTTTTTGCTTTCAGTTGCTGGAATTTGTATGTTACTTTTATTGATCCTGTGACCAAATACCTGGCAGAATTCACTTAAGTCAGGAGAGGTTTGTTTTGGCTCCTGGTACAGTTTAGAGGACATAGTGGCAGGGAAGGCAAGGGCTAGACCTGGTCTATGGCCTTAGGAGTATATAACACTGTCAGTTACATAGCTCCAACCAGAAAGCAGAACAAACTGGGAGCCAGGTGAGCCTATCCTGCTCTCAGCCTGCTCCTACAGCCTTAAATCTGCCAGCCAGGCCTCATATCCAAAAGGTTCTCCAGCCTTCCAGAACAGCACTCCAGCCAGGGACCATGTGTTCAAACACTTGCCTTTTTATATTCAAACCTTAACAGGATTGAGCTCAGGGCTTCACCTTGACTAAGTTATATCCTGAAGCATTTCTCTAGTCTAAAAACTACTAGCAGTTTCCGATGTAAAATTCACAGTGGAATACTGTATGAAGTAATTCAGAAACTTAAGGGGCAGAGGCAAGACCACCCTAGACTTAGCCCAGAGCCCCTTCTGTCATGTGCTCCACTGATGGGCATAAACTACAGAACAAATAGGAACTTTGAATCATGCAACACATGATGACATCCCTGCAATGAGCTGAGGCCAGTAATGCTGGTGGCTTCCTACCCACATGCAAATGGCATGGTGGCAGTGCGAAGTGTCAGCATCCACAAGCCAGTCCCTGCTTCACACATTAGTTTTCCAGTCTGCCCAGTCTCCCTAGAAGTTGTTTTCCCAAGCCAGCATTGTGTCACTGTTATAACGCGCTGTCCAGAGCAGATAATGAAGCAGCATGCTGGTTATCACTTCCAGAAGGGGAGGAGGGGCGAGCCTCAACACACATTGAGCACTAACTCTGCCTGTGTAGGTCTGTTGGATAATAGGCCATGGTGCAGAGCAGGACACAGTCATCAGCCCCTGGAGTTTATGGAAACACAACAAAGGAACTTAATTAGAAAGTTTGGAGTGCTATAAAATATCACAACTGAGAGGAAATCAGCTGGGTCACAGGTCTGAGAATGCTTTCCAGAAGGAGTGTGATTAAACCAAGACCTGAACAGAACGCAGGTGGAAAGCCAGGCATGGTGGCGCACACCTTTAATCCCAGCACCCAGGTGGATCTCTGTGAGTTCAAGACCAGCCTGGTCTACAAAGCAAGTGTAGAACAGCCAAGACTACACAAACCCTTTCTCAAAAAAATAAAAATGGCAGGCAAGGAAGAAAAAGGACTTTCAATGGGAGGGAATTAAATGTGTGCAGAGCCCCTGGAGTGAGCAGGGCTCCATGCTCTGGATTGCAGGTGACTTGCCGTGGATGGTTCAGTGCCTATAGGCAAGCAGTGAGGCTAGGATCCATGAGTTCTTTAAGCAATGTGAACTTTGACCCCCTGAGACCATGGGAGCCACTGAGGGCTGAGGAAGGGAAATGCCAAGCTCTGGTTCTGATGAAGTGAACTGAGTTGAGCATGGTAGAAAACTGAGAAGTTCTGGAAATCAGAAATGGCAATAGCCTGAAGACACAAAGACAGTAGCGAGGGGGGGGGGTTCATCTGGGATCTGCTCAAGAGTACCCTGTAAAGGACTCAGTAGTTGGTGGAATTTGCCAGACTTAGGGCAGACAGCCAAATTTCTCGTGTCAGGTAGTACTACTCGCTATGATAAGGGCTCAGACAGGAGCAGGCTAAGGAAGTCTAGAGTTTGGGAGAACAGGACTCCAAATTGAGCAGCCTAGGGTTGTTAAGCCAAAGGACAATGAGAAGTAAACTCAGCGGCAACGTATCTGCCTGGTATACATACGTTAGGGTCTGGCTTCCATTCCCAGCACCACAGGAACAACACTGGCACAGTACAGGTGAAACTGTCCAGAGGGAGAGTCCATGAAGTGAGCAGAGAATTGTCACCACAAGAGTACCCCAGGAACTGCCAACATGTGTAGGCAGAGTGGGGGTGGTGCCAGGAAAGGGACCTGCAGGCAGTTACCAAAGAGATGGCAGGAGAAGCCAGAGGCCGAGGCAACAGAAGCTAGGGCAGCCACACAAGTGAGTTTAGGGATGAAGGCGTCAGCTGCTGATCTTCTTCTGTTCAGCAACATCAGAGGTCAGGGAGGCAGTGACAGCTGGGGGAGGGGAGGATGAGGCAAAGCGTAGTCCATAAAGTCCTTCTTCAGAAGAGTTGGCACATAGACAGACCCAGTCAACGGGAAAGGGAAGGGGGCTCTGGAGGCTGAGAAACTGGCAACTGGTTGGGGAAAGGATACTGCTGATGTGGGTGACCGCATAGGTGAGGTGACAGAAGTTGAGGGAGGTCCCATCTGATGGCTCCTGTTCTCAGATGAAAAGAAGCTAGTCTTCTGCCTAAAGGAAGAGGCAGGCAGATGTGAGGTCTGTGGGGGGAGGACTGCAGTAGCAGTAAAGTCTGCACTGCCTGGCACAGTCCTGAGGGGAAGTACATAAGAGTTCCCACAGCCTGGCAATGGGAAAGAAAACAAGAAATAGCTGGTGGTGGAGGTTTTGCATGGTAAGGGCAAAGGTGTAAGCAAATTGCAGTCCTAGGCTAGAGAGAGAGGGAAGTGAAAGAAAAGCATTGGGGCATTGACAGCATGCAGGAGGCAGAAATAAAAAGCAGGGCTGGGGCAGCCACTCTGGCAGAGTGCTCACCCAGCATGTGCAACGCCTTGGCTTACAACACAGCACCATGAAAACCTGAAGTTCCCAGGCCTGGCCCCGCCTCATAATCAAGCCAAATAAAAATACAGGCTCCAAGCCAGGCCTGGTGGCATACACCTTTAATCCCAGCACTTGAGAAACAGAGGCAGGCATATCTCTAAGATTGAGACCAGCCTAGGTTACATAGTGAGTTCCAGGCTATGTATAGAGCAAACAAAACCAAAAAGCAACCAAACAAAAATACAGGTTCCTGGCCAGGGCTATGGCTCAGGAGAATGCTTGTCTAGGATATTTGAAGCGCTGGACTCCATCCTCCCCAGTATCAAATACAGCAAATGTGGTGATGCACATCTGCAGTCATGGCAGTAAGGACATAGAAATAAGAAGATCAGAAAGTCAGAGTCCAGAGTAGAGAAACGACTCTGGGTGGTTAAGAGCACTGGTATCTCTTCTGGGGGATCCAGGCTCAATCCACAGCACCCACATGGCAGATCACGGTAACTCCAGTCCCAGGAGACTGGTGCCCTCTTCTGGCTTCTGCAGACATACACTCAGACATCTGAAGGGATTTTTTTTTTTAAATACATGCCCATCCTCAGCTACATAGCAAGGTTTGGTGATAGCCTGGACAACATGACACCCTGCTTGAAAATAAATAAAGGCTGGAAAGGTGGCTCACAGGATAAAGCCCTTGCCACCCAAGTCTAAAGAGCTGATCCCCAGAACTTATATGTATATAAATGCCAGGTAGGCATGCAAACACCTGCTTGTAATTCCACACTCAAGAGACGGGTCCCTGGGGCAGGATGGCTAGCAAGATCAGCAAGCTCTGGCTTCAGCCTAGAGACACTGCCTCAATGAGTAAGGAAAGATGTCCAGTCACTTATGGGCCTATATATGCTTGTGCACACACACGAACATTCATGCATAGATGAACACCACATAAATAAAACTACAGTCTCCTTTATCCTGGTGCTCAATAGCTGTCAGACTCAAATGTGTCTCTTCCATAGTCAAGATTTGGAACAAAGGAGCAGTAAGCACAGACTATTCAGTGTGGTAGCTGCTGGTTTGGCCTAGTCCAAGAGGCACAGAAAAGGGCCAGGTGGGAACAAAGAGGGTAGTAAAGACAACTTCCTAGTAATGATAAGCCCAGGCTGAGGGTGAAAAGATGCACCAATTAACCCAGCTGAGAAGGTGCCAAACCAGTGTTCCAAGCCCGGAGAACAGCATGTGCAAAGTCAGGGCCACATCTGTGGGACTCCTAGTCATTTGGTGTAGCTGGAACACACACCGTGTAAACAGGGGAGTGGTGCGCGGCGGCAGTGGCAGTCTCTGGGAGAAGAAAGCAAGAAGCACATTGTTCTTCTCTGTGCTCCACTTTCCACCAAAAGAGCCAGGAAATGTCTGCAAGAGACTCCACCATAGACGCTGGGAAACCAGGCTCTGGGGCTGGGGGAAGAGCCCCTGGCTGGTCCAGTGCATCAGGGGTAATCTGCAAACTAGGAGGGACTGGAACCCAGCACCCACAGCTTTGAAGTTACTTGCTTTAGGAAAAAGGCGTTCATCTTAAACTGGGAGAGAATGAGTGAAGGCCCCTCCCTTCCGGGCTCCTGGCCAAGAGTCAGGATAAGAGGCAGCTTAGAGTGATCCATTCAGAGGAGTGTACTGACCTTGTGGGGAGTTGTTTTCTCCAGATTGTTGCTTCTCCTCCCTTCCTGGGGCCCTAAAACCCTCAATTGACTCCTGGGCCCGTCTCTCCCTTGTTCTCCGAAGTCTCTGGGCATGCACCAGAAAGCTAACCACACAAACACAGCATTTAATTTGTTCAGCAGACCCCAAGGTCACACTGGGGCTGACTGGGTCTCACAGTACCCACTCAGCTCTCTACTGGGCCTCAAAAGCAAAATCCATCTAGAACATCCTACAAAGTCAGGGTGCCTGGCTCAAGACAAACTCAAAATAGCTGAGAGACAACCTTGGACACTCTCATCCCAATCCTGTGTCACCGCCTAGAGAAGACCCAGGTCTCACCTGTGGCCCCATTCACAGAATGCATTCTGACAGCATTCCTAGGAATGGGAAGTCAGACCCAGGCAGGGATCTAGGACTGCAGCAGAGATACAAGAGGTACGGCCTCCAGAGACCCCAGACTCAGAGGAGGACTCTTAGGAGCTAGACAAGAAGCGGTGGGGGTGTAGGCCATTTGATCCCAACACTCAGGAGGCAGAGGCAGGTGGATCTCTGTGAGTTCAAGGTCAGCCTGGTCTACAGAGTGATTCCAGGACAACAAAGGTTATAGAAAGAGACACCCTGTCTCAAAAAAAAAAAAAGAAAGAAAGAAAAGAAAAGAAAAAAAAAAAAAGCAGGGCATGGTGCACACCTTTAATCCCAGCATTCGGAAGGCAGAGGCAGACAGATCACTGTGAGTTCGAGACCAGCCTGGTCTACAAAGTGAGTCTAGCACAGCCAAGGCTACACAGAGAAACCATGTCTCGAAAAGCCAAAAAAACAAAAAGGAAAAAAGAAAAGGAAGCCGGGCGTGGTGGCGCACGCCTTTAATCCCAGCACTCGGGAGGCAGAGGCAGGCTGATCACTGTGAGTTCGAGGCCAGCCTGGTCTACAAAGTGAGTCCAGGATGGCCAAGGCTACACAGAGAAACTCTGTCTTGAAAAACAAACAAAACAAAACAAACAAACCAAAAAGAAAAGGAAAAGAACAGAAACTGTGGGGGAGGCCACAACTTACTGTCTGAAATTATTAATTCCTGAAATTATAAACCCCAGGAGTCAGGCCTCATCAATACTCTGCCATCAACAGGAGCCCACACTAGGCTAATAGCCGACCCGGGCTTTAATCCCAGAGGTCTGCAGTTCTGACTTACCCTGGAAAGCCAAGTCAACCATGGGTTCACAGAGAAACAACTTCCCATTGTGAGTTTTCTAAACCTGCTGACTCTGTGGCCAAAATGAGCTTCCATTAAAGAGTTCTGCTCTAGCAAGTGCCAAATGGGCACATTTAGATTTTAAAAGCTGCTGAGGTGGGAAGGAGTCCTCAGTAACAAAGGCAGGATCGGGAGAGCCTGGGCTCAAAGCCACGCCTCTTGTTTCAACAGAGTATGGGGTAGCTACCAGTGGTACCCAAGCTCTGGGAATGCTAAGGACACTCCAGTCACAGTGGTTAACATAGAAAGGCGTGACTACATGTGGGGCATTGTGCCAGGGACTTCCCACACATGTCATTTACTCCCTGAGAAAGGGGTAAAAGGAACTGCCCTGTGGTTGGGAGGAAGCCACCAAGGCATGGCAAGGATAGCCAAGAAGAGTCATGGCCTAAGAAACTTCAAGGGACCTGGGGACAATGTTGGTTGTTAGTAACAACATGCCACAGACTGACCCGCTTACCCAGCAGAAATTTAACTCAACTCTGGAGGCCCAAAGTCCACAATCATTGTGTCAGTAAGGACCCTTCAGAGGGCACAAGGGGCCAGGCGGTGGTGGCTCATGCCTTTAATCCCAGCACTTGGGAGGCAGAGGCAGGCAGATCACTGTGAGTTCGAGGCCAGCCTGGTCTACAAAGCAAGTCCAGGACAGTCAAGGCTACACAGAGAAACTCTGTCTCAAAAAAGCAAAGCAAAACAAAACAAACAAACAAACAAAAACAGAGGGCATGAGGGAAGGCTCTGTTCTAGAATGTTCCATGTGGCTTGTAAATACCCCCACATGCCTCATGAGACCCATCCTGGCCTCAAATGCAATTTATAATTGACAGTGACCTTGTAATCCTCCTGCCACCAATCTCCCGAGCCATGCCCAGTTTATGCAATGCTGGGGACCAACCCCAGGGCTTTATGCATGCTAGGCAAGCACTCCACCAGCCCTCCCAGTGTCCCTCTAGTCTTCCCTCTGTGGGCCTCTTTTATGAGTACTCCCCATGTTGTTTGGATGGGTGCATTAGGAACCTACAGGCTTTGTTTATTTGAATGCCTTTGTCAAGATCTCGCTTCGAAGAAGCTCATTCCTGAAGTACTGGGATTAGGACTCACACATGCCCACGTGTGAATTTTGGAAAGATGTAATTTGATACCTATTAGGAGTGTCCAGCCCAACCATCTTTAAATCAAAACAATGACTACATTTAGCTGTGTGTGCATGTGCTGGTCAGAGGATGGCTTGGAGGAGTCAGTTTTCTCCTTCCACCATGTGTGTGCAAGGGGTTGACTGAAATCATAAGACTTGGTAACAAGCATCCTTACCTGCTAAGGTACCTTGGTGGCCCTCAGCTGTCGCTAAATGAGGGCATGGAGGCTTTGGATGAAAAAGTAGCATACACAACCAGCAAGGGGGGGGGGGGGGACTAAGAACCTAGCGCTTTTATTGCTGAGGTCCTCAGGTAGACTTCTCCAGGAGCAGCAGAGTGTGCCTTGGGATGTGGCTCTGTTGGTACTGTTTGCCCTGTATACACAAGGCCCTGGATTCAGCCCCCAGCGCTGTGCAAAACTGGGTGTGGCGGCACAGACTTGTAACCCCAGCACTCAAAAGGTAAAGGTAAAAAGATCAGGGTTTGAAGGCCATCTTCAGTTCTGAGGTTCTAAAACAAGTTCAAGACCAGCCTGGGCTATATGAGACCCTGTCTCACGTAATAAAGAAGGAAGGAGAGCAGTGTGTCACACAGCTCTGTGCCTGTCTTGTGAATGGTGCAACAGCACAGCTGGCCAGCACTTGTTTGAGTTGGCTGGGCTCTCTGTTGTTCACTCTTGGACCCAGAAAGCCAGTGAGCAGCCATATGTTTGGAGAAGTCACTAAGAAAACACTAGAACAAGTGGCATAGGTTTCAGAGGCATGCCTTTGTGACCCCAAACACACCTACAGCCAGGTACAGTAGCCCATGGCTATAACAACTGCACTCAGGGGAGGCTGAGAAAGGAGCATTACCATGGGTTTGGGGTCAGCTCATTCAGAGATCGTCTCAAAAAAAAAAAAAAAAGCCACAGACACAGAGGCAAAAAATTCAAGCCTGAAGATAGCACCCGGGCTGTGAGGGACACCAGACCACAAACCAAGTTAGCAGGCTGCAAGGAAGGAAGCTGCTCACCTTGTCCTTCCCTGTTACCAGGCCTCCTGGTTTTGCAGACGTTAGCTGTTTTTTTGTTTTTTCATTCAATAAAAATAGCTCTATGGGACAACATATTATAGCATTCGTGGAAATAAAAACTAGGAACCACATCACAGGGTGTTCTGCTGCAAACGTGGCCCCAGCTCCCCAAGGCTGATTTATGTTGCAACGGTGGCAGCCTTCACTGGGCCCAGGTGGGGCCTGGCCTTTCAGGAGGAAGGGAGGAGGAGGTGCAGAGCCGTCAGCTGTTTCCCCTCACCAGAGCTAGAAGCACAGCTCTGTCTGAGCCTGCCTTCTGCACTATAAAAAGTTTCCGTCACAAAGCGTCCATTCAGGAAACCAAGGTTAGAGACCCTGGGCTTCCTGCCTTGATTGCTCTCCTGGGGCCTGGGACCAACCAGCCCAGAGGGGTGGGGTGTGTCGGCTTTGCAGGTTACAGGATGTGAAAGTGAGGACCGAGGTTAGAAGAAAGAATAAAAGGCCAAGAGTAGAACACGCCCAACAGAGGTTGTGTGCAGTTCTCTTCTTCAGGGTTTCCTGTGGGCGAGCTGAGAACATCGTGTTCTGGCTCTGAACTTAGCGTGTGGGGGCTGCTCCCTTCTCAGCTTCTGGGTCCTAGTGCTGTACCTCACCAGGCCTCAGCCTTGGTATCCCAGCAGAGCTATTTGTCCTGTCACCCCTATGGAGTGTGGTCCCCAGCCGACTCCATAGCATCTTCCTGGTTATGGTGCTGTCACACAGGAGCACTTCAAAACAAAATGTCCTTGAAGTGACAGGGTTGAAGTTCAAGGAAGAGGGTAGAACTCACCACCATCTATGTGTTTTCCTGTCTTCTGGATGCTGAGAGCTAATACAGCCTTTTAAATGGTTTGGGCTTTTTTTTGTTTGTTCATTCGTTTTTGTTTGTTTTCTCTATCTTGGCAATGCTGCAGATAGAATGCAAGACCTTACACGCCCCCAAACAAACTCCACTACTGAATTATACCCCTAACCTCAAAAGACATTTTGTTCATTTGTGACAGTTTCATCTGGCCCAGGCTGACCTAGAACTCTAGACAGTCCTTCTGCCTTAGTTTCCCAAGTGCTGGGATCACAGGACGAGCCACCAGGCCTGACAATAGGCGCTCTCTTTCCTCTTTCTTTTTTATTGTGTGTGTTTAGTGTGTGTGTGTGTGTGTGTGTGTGTGTGTGTACACACCGCAGTGTGCATGTAGAGGACATGCATGGGAGACTCTTCTCTCCACCACAGGTTGCACGGCTCAAACTCTAGTCATCAGGTGTCCTCCTCGGTCACTCCCTTATGCCTTTGAGACAGAGTCTCTTTGAAGCTGTGCTGTGGGTGTCCTTCATACTAGGCTGGTGGTCAACATGCCCAGTGATCCTCTTGTTTCTGTTCCACCCCACCAGCACTGGGGTGCACACAAAACCACACTCAGCTGTCTACATGGATACTGGGGATTTGAACTTAGGTCCTTGTGCTTGCAGGGCAATTGTTCTCACCCACTGAACCATCTCCCAGCCCTAGTAAATTGTAAGGTTTTATTTGTTTGCTTAGATTTGTTTTATTTGTATGAGAGAGAGACAGACAGACAGAGTGTGTGTGTGTGTGTGTGTGTGTGTGTGTGTGTGTGTGTGTGTGTGTGTGTAAAATGCTTGTCTAGCACCCATGGAGGTCAGAAGAAGATGACAGATTCCCATGGAACTGTAGGTACAGATGGTTGTGAGGCCCCATGTGCATGCTGGGAATTGAACATTTGTCCTTGGCAAGAACAACAAGTGATCTTACCTAGCGAGCCATCTCCCCAGCCCCAACTTAGTTTTTTGGGTTTGGTTTGGTTTGGTTTGGTTTGGTTTTTGACACACAACCTCATGTATCCCTTGATGACTTCAAGTTGGGTGTGAGGTTGAGGGTAACCTTGAACTTCTGATCCTCCTGCCTTCACTTTACAAGCGCTGGGATTACGGGTGAGTGCCAGCATGCCTGATCTGTGTGTTACTGAGGGTTGAACCCAAGGCCTCCTGCATATAAGGCAAAGTCTACCAACTGAGGCCAACGCCCTACCCAGGCCTTTAAAGGCCTTAACAGCCTACCACTTTATGAACTAAGCTTCCAGGACACAGACTTTTAGAAGGTACACTTTAGCCACATCCAAATCACAGCAGAGGCTCTCTGGTTCAGGGAGGATTTTGCCACTTTTCAGCCTTAGTGCTGAGTTACAGATTTCTCTCTTAAGATTGTCCCTTGGAGAGATGGCTCAGCAGTTAAGAGCACTGGCTGCTCTTCCAGAGGATCCAGGTTCAATTCCCAGCACCCACATGGCAGCTCACAACTGTCTGTAACTCCAGTTCCATGGGATCTGGCACCCTCACACAGACATACATGCAGGCAAAATACCAAGGCACATAAAAATAAATAAACCATTTTAAAAAAAAAGATTGAACACCTCCCTTTCAAGTTATTATATTGTGTCTGATCACACCCTCAGCCTTCTGCATGCAGTCTTTAAGGTCTCTCACTGGAAGCCCTTTCCTCCAGGCAAGGGGCCAGCTGAGGACTGACTGCACACTGAACACCTGCTCTGCACCAAGCTAGAACAATGGTCATGCAACTGCCAAAGTCAAGTACACAACAGAGAAAGGCAGCCTTGGACTCTGCCCCTCTGAGACAACACAGTCTGGAAATACAGACATGCAATAAAAAAAAAAAACAACAACAACAACAATCCCCGGGATTCCTGGTGTGCCTGAGGCAGTGGTTCTCAAGCCCTTGGGACGTCAAATGACCCTTTCACAGGGGTTGCATATCAGATATCCCAAATACCATACAATTCACAACAGTAGCAAAAGCACAGTTATGAAGTAGCAATGAGAAGACTTTTACGGTTCATTCAGGTCAGCACAACTTGAGGAACTGTATTAAAGGGTCACAGCATTAGGAAGGTTGAGAACCACTGTCCCGGGGTGCCCAGGGGGCCTGGGGGTGTGCACAGACCTAACACCAGAGGCCCAAGAGCATCTCCTTAAGGAAGAGGTCTGTAAACTGAAATCCAAAGAGGAAGTAAGAACTGGTAAAGAGGGATGAACAGAGCATGGCTAAGGGGCCCACGGGGTACAGCTGCTTGGGGGGAATGAAGCCAACATCCTAAGACAAGTAGGGTAACTATGCATGGCAAAAGCTAATGGCATGTTTCAGAATAACCAGTAGACAGCCAGGCGTGGTGGCCCATGTCTGTAATCCTAGCACAGCACCCCGGAGGCTGAGGAAGGAGGACCGCAAGTTCAAGGCAGGCCTGATTATGCAACGCAACGAAACCCTGTCTCGAACAAAGAACAACAGGCTCACAGCACGCTGGCCCAGCATGCATGAGAGCCCAGCACTTCAGAAACTGGGCGAGGTGACCTGTACCTGCAATCCAAAAGTGCAGAAGGTGAAGGCAGAGGGGTCAGGAGTTCAAAATCATCCTCAGCTACTTCCAAGGCTAGCCTGGGATATGTAAGGCCTTGTCTTTTGTTTATTTGTTTGTTTGTTTTTCTTGGTTTTTTAACACAGGGTCTCCCTACATAGCCCTGGCTGTCTTGGAACTCACTACATAGACCAGGATCACTCTGAACTCATCCACCAGACTCTGCCTCCTGAGTGCTGGCATTACTGGCCCTGTCTTTGTTTATTTTTTAAAAAAAAAATCTAGCTGGACACTGGTGGCGCATGCCTTTAATCCCAACACTTGGGAGGCAGAGGCACGCAGATCGCTGTGAGTTCGAGGCCAGCCTGGTCTACAAAGTAAATCCAGGAAAGTCAAGGCTACACAGAAAATCTCTGCCTTGAAAAAAAAATCTAGTAGAAAGTATATTAAATGTTCTTAATACACACGAGAGTGCGTGCGCACGCGCGCGCGCACATACACACACACACACACACACACACACACACACACACACACGGTAAATGTTTAAAGGAAACAGATACCTAATTACCCTGATTGAATCAACATACACTGTACAAAGTATTGGAACAGAACACTGTATTTCATAAATTATGCACTGATTAAACTTTTAAAGCTTAGGTGGCATACTTTGAAAATGCAGTTTATTACATCAATTATTTTCTCAATTAAATTGCCTAGCAATGCATTTTTAAGAAAAGAGAATGCCACGCCTGTAATTGTAGCACTGAGAACCAGAGGCAAGGAGATCAGGGATTCAAGGTTAGCCTTGGCTTTTTGAGTTTGAGGTCAGCCTGGACTACATGAGGACCCTGTGTCAAACAGATAAAACGACAAGAGGCAGAAGGAGGAGGCAGAGAAAGGGGTCAGGCTGAGCTGGCGTGCTTGTAAGGACCCAAGGGCAGGTACTCCCTGAAGGAACTAGGACAAGTCTGTAATCTTTGAGAACTCCAGCATCAGAAAGGCCTAACCTCATCCTAGGGGGCAACCCAGGCATTGTTACCACCAGCAAGAAAGGAACCCATTGCCCTTCCCCAATCCCACTCCAGTCTAGGGGAAAAAGAAACCCATAAGAGATGGCGGGGGCATGCTGAGGAAGGCAGCGGATCGCTGGGAGCAGTAGGTTCTAGCTAGGTACTGGGACCCTGCAAGAAGATACTTGGCAAATTCTTGCCTCTAGTGAGACTTCAGTTTTCATACTTATAATAGCTACTCAAAATTTAGTCCTATTCCTGCCTTCTTGAACACATAAATGACTCATTTCCAGCTATAAAAAGATTCAGTCTTGCTGGGAGGTGGTGGCACACTCCTTTAATCCGGCACTCAGGAGGCAGAGGCAGGTGGATCTCTGAATTCAAGGCCAGCCTGATCTACAGAGTGAGTTTCAAGAAAGCCAGGGCTATGCAGAGAAGAAAAAAAAAATATTACTTCTAGGGGCTGGAGAGATGGGTCAGTGGTTAAGAGTACTTGTGTTCAAAAAATAAAAATAAATAAATTTAAAAAGAGTACTTATGCTCAAACCGGGCATGGTGGCGCACGCCTTTAATCCCAGCACTTGGGAGGTGGAGGCAGGTGGATCATTGTGAGTTCGAGGACAGCCTGATCTACAAAGTGAGTCCAGGATAACCAAGACTACACAGAGAAACCCTGTCTCGGGAAAAACAAAAAAGAAGAAGGAGAAGGAGGAGGAGAAGGGGGGGGGGGAGGAGGAGGAGGAAAGAAAGAAAAGAGACAGACAGACAGACAGACAGAAGAGTACACGTGCAGAGCACACTCGGGGCAGATGCTTGCTGAATGAACAGTTGCATGAAGTCTCGGTAAAGGCCTGCCTCACTTCGCGCTTCTCATGGCCGTGTCCCATCGTCACCTCTAACACCACCCGAATGCCTCTTGGCTGTCTACGCTGCCTCCGGTTAGTGGTGGCAGTGAACCCTAGATCCTGATGGATCCTTATAGACCCTGATGGAGTAGAGGGCTAGGAGAGAGATAGCAAGACGGGGTGACACACCCCTGTGGTCTCAACACGAGGGAGGTAGAGGCTGGAGGACCAGGAATTCTAGGTTATCCTCGGCTACATAGAGAATTTGAGGCCAGCCTAGACTACCTGAGACCCTCTCTCCAAAAGGATGAATGCACACAGAGAGAGAGAGAGAGAGAGAGAGAGAGAGAGAGAGAGAGAGAGAGAGAACACACTAAGATTTCCCTAGTGAAAACTAACACATGATCTCACAAGGCACTCTGTATCTTAGTTGTTTGTTTGGTTTGGTTTTTGAGACAGGGTTTCTCTGTGTAGTCCTGGCTGTTCTGGAACTCGCTCTGTAGATCAGGCTGGCCTCGAACTCAGAGATCCACCTGCCTCTGCTAGGATTAAATGTGTGTGTCACTCTAAATCTTAGAAACAGCCTGCTAGGGGTCCTGCCACACACACCCAGAAACACTAGCTAGAACCCACCGTGGCTGAAAACTGCCCTCTGAGTCCTCGGCTTGCCCTGAGCCAGGCAGCTCCGCTGAGGGCAAAAGTTCTTGGGCGGGCACACCCACCACTCTCCTGTGGCTTTCCAGGCTGGCCCACAGAAGCCTGATTCATCCACAACCGCACTGAAACATAAAATTAATTCGGCTACAGCCTGGGTGAACTTGGCCACTGCGGTAGCCTCACCACTCCTCACAGCACTGTTTTCATGGGAAAATGTGTCCTGAGCTCCAAGAAGCTAAATTATAACAGGATGAAGGCACACCCAGGTTCATATCCAAGTCTCTACACTTCCTAACAGGCAGGTCCTGGGCAAGGCACCGTGTTCCCCATCCTCAGCTCTTTCGCTTTGTAAGAACACCCTCTTTAGAAGGTTCTGGTGCAGACCAGGCACCTGTGAGCATGCTACAGCTGCTCCCAGAAGCTCGGAGACCTTGGAGAGAAAACTGTAAGCATAGTCGAGGGAGCAGCAGCTCCTAATCCATGTCCTCCCGGCAGCGGCAGCTCTGGGCTCAGAGCAAGTGTTTACGAGATAAATGGGCTGCTGTCTTCGAAATCACAGAACATCCCCCTATCTTTGACCTTCTGCAGGCTCTTACTAGCTTATCTGAGACAAACTCCTCTCCACCCCCACTCAGGCGCCTCCTCTCCCCCCTCCCCCACCTCCACCCCGTCTCCCACCCCGTCCCCAACCCCATCCCCCACCCCCACCCCCGCCCCAGCTCTCTGTGCACTGCATTGTTCTGGCTTCCTTTACTCCAGGCCTCCAGCAACAGCGGCCTTTCACCCAGGGCTTGGATGGGAGCCTAGGGCTGCTCCAGCAGGCGGGAGGGGGTGGGGGCTGCACCACCAAGGGTAAAGAAGGCAGACCTCCACTCCAGGCTTGGCTTCTGGCCCCTCCTAGATCTGTTTGTTTCTCTGGAGCAGCAGGGAACGCTCTGTACCCAAGGACGTGCTGCTGACAGCCAGGGAATCCGTAGGGTCCTAAAGGTCGACCTGCTCTCTTTCCTCGCTAGTCTTCCCCAAATGTCAGCGCTTGCTAGCCTTGGACACAAGCATGCAGGCTCCAGCCCAGGGTACCTAGCCCCTCAGACACTTCAAATGAGCCCCCTCTACCTGCCCCCAAGTGTCACTGTCCCCATAGCCTTTCGCTCTTAGGTGTCCCTTCTCTGCAGTACTTCACCAACTTCAGTCCACCTCAATCCTGCCACAGTAGGAATGTTCTGGTAAGCTGGGCATGTAGATCTGTGGTAAGAGTACTTGTCCAAGGAGCTGGAGGCCCTGGAGAATATGCCCAGCACCAAAACAAAAAAACAAAATAAAACAAAACAAAAAACCAGAGAACAATAAAGAAAATAAACTGTGAGACTAATATGGTGGGGGTCCATGGCTGTGATCACAGCATCCAGGAGAGTGAGATCCCATCCCTAAGAAGAAGGAAGCTGGAGAAATGGGTCAGTGGGTAAGAGAGATGGGTCAATGGGTGAAAAATATGGGTCAGTGGGTAGGAGCGATGGGTCAGTGGTTAACAGCACGCTCTTCTAGAAGACCTGAGTTCGATTCCCAGCCTGCACAGTGGGTGGCTCCCAATTGCCTGTAATTCCAGCTTCAGGGGCTCCAACACCCTCTCCTGGTTCTTAAGGTATACACAGTATACACATGGTCTACACTCGCATAGACACACACATACACATAAGAAAAAAAATACACATCTTAAAAAGGAAGCAGGAGGAAGAAGGAAATGGGGAGGGGAGGAAAGGAAAATAAGAAAAAAGTAATATGTGTTCATGGTGAAACTCCAGCACTGGGAAGGATGGAGAATAAGGGGCCATAGCCCCTCCCTCAGAGATAACGGTCTCTCTACATCTTATGTGTTTGTTCAACGTGTGTGGGAGTGTGTGTGGGGGAGTTTCAAGCCAATCTAAACTACATAAAGTGTGCCAGGCTAGCCTGGGCTATGACCTATTTTTTAAGTGTGTGTGTATGTGTGTGTGAGCGTGTGAGCATGCAACCCCTTTTCCTCTAAAAATGTGGCATGGACATCTTTCTCAAATAGACTTTCCCTTTTTGTTGTCACTGCAGTGCTGAGGATGCACCAAGAGCCTTGCCCATATTAGGTCAGCCCTCTGGCACTGAGCTACATCCTTCTCCACCTTCCCTTTCTTTTTTTTTTTTTCTTTTTTCTTTTTGGTTTTTCAAGACATGGTCTCTCTGTGTAGCCTTGACTGTCCTGGACTCGCTTTGTAGACCAAGTTGGCCTCAAACTCACAGCGATCCACCTGCCTCTGTCTCCCACCTGCTGGGATTAAAGGCATGTGCCACCACCACCACTGGCTTTTTTAGGGGGGGAGGGGTGGTTGAGACAGGGTTTCTCTGTGTAACCTTGGCTGTCCCGGACTTGCTTTGTAAACCAGGCTGGCCTCAAACTCACATCGACTGGCCTGCCGAGTGCTGGGATTAAAGACGCACGCCACCACGCCCGACTGACCTTTCCTTTCTTAACATCCTCGAGGTTCCTCATCACTTGGACACACTGTACTTTATTGAACAACTCCTCTACAACAAACATTGGGGTGAGTTTCCATTATCACACTCAATAGCTAATTAAACCCACCTGGGGGGGGAGGGGGTTCTCAAACACCCAATCTGCCATTCACACCCACAAGTCCATCTTCCATCTGGTGTGTCTTTTCAAGCTTCCCATCTTCCCAGCCTCGGTGGTGTCTTATCTCCCCTTGTACCTTAAGCTCTTCTGGCCAGGGTGTGGCCTTGGAGCTCCTGGCAAGGTGCCCTATAGGCCAGTCAACTCAGCAGTTTTTGAGCCAGCTTTGGGGCGGGCTGCTTTAGAGAAACATTCTCAGGACAATGGATGCTCATGTGTTCTTTCTTTTCCTGCTTATTGCTTGGGTAACTCTGGGCACTGGAAGATCCAGAATAAAACAGATGCAGACCCTTGCCTCCTAGAGCTTGCGGTTTGACCAGACAAGCACGCAGGGGCCACTGACCAATAAACACATTTGTGATTATGAATGGAATGGGTGCTTCGAGGTTGGGGTGCACTCTCTGAAGAGGTGGCAGCTGCAACAGCGAGACCATGGGATCTGGTTCCCTGTTCTGTGTTCTTGGGACACTTCCCTTTCAGTGTCCTCAAGTTTAGAAGGGAAATCCCCCTTCCAGTTTGAACTTTCTGTGACTATAATAAATGCTATCCAAGTTCAAAGGAAGCAGAATTCCCTACTGCTGAGGAGAGGTCACAGCAGAATTCCTGCCGGTTCCCCATTGGCCATGATGTGTGGGTGGGCTCTGGCTCCATTAAATACTGACTGCATGAATATATACTGCATGTGTCCAACGTGGACAGGTGGTATTGAAGAGAGCTGGGGAGCTGTTAAGGTGTTAAATATTTCAAATCTGTGAGTTCAGGCTGGAGACATAGCCCAAGGGAGTGATTGCCTAGCATTCCATCTCCAGTGGCACAGACACAAATAGGCAAAATACACTCAGTCTGGGGCTACCGGAGAGATGGCCTGGTGGTTAAGAGCACTTGTTGGTCTTGCTGAGGACCCGAGTTCAGTTCCCAGCACTCATGTCAGGCAGCTCACAACCACCTCTAACTGCAGTGTCAGGAAACCTGACGCCCTCTTCTGGCCTTCACAGGCACCTGCACACACGTGCACCTGCACAAGCACACATACATAAATTGTTTTTAAAAACTAAATACATACATAAGCTCTGAAGAAGTTAACACTGGCTCCGGCCTAGGGCAGGGTCATCTCAGTATAAGCTGTGGACTAAGCTCTGGCTCCAAGGCAAACAGGCCTGCCCCACTCTCTCTGCCCTGCTCTCCCCAGTACTGGAATAGATCTGTCTGAGAAAGGCCTCTTGCAAGTATGCCTGGTTCAAGACAAGCTGGGTCGAAGCTATTCCATAAAAAGGACCTCTGGAAAGGACACAGCCTTTCCTTGGTATCCATGGTGGGGGGGAGTTGTAGCTTCCTCATTTTGCCCCTGCCAGCATTCACTGACGCTTAACAACTCTCTTACAACTATAAGATTGCACTTGCACGTCTCTCACGCCTAGCCTCTGAGGCTCTTTATCTCTAGATTGCTCCATCAAAGGCATGGCTATACAGGCTGACTAGCTGATGTGAAAGGGAGAGCTGGCTGGAAAAGAACTGAGATCACAGAGCAACAGATGCCATTGCACAAGGCACAGAAGGCCCTGACAAAGTCAATTATAACACCGCTGAACCAAAAAATCCAAGTAAAGGTCCAGTGAAATGGCTCAATGGGTAAGGGTGCTTGCTGGACAAACTCAAAGACCTGAGCTTGCTGCCCGGAAGTCACATAAAGGTGGAAAGGTGAGAATAGAATCAACTCCACAAAGTTGTCGCCTGACCTTCACAAGGTGCACCATGGCATGCAACACACACACATACACACACATACACACACACACACACACACACACACACACACACACAAGAAAGAGGTGGGAGAAAACTCAGAATGAAAAAAGAACAATGCTTGCAAATCCTCCCCTACTCCATCCAATCTTCTCAGGGACTAAAAATTTCGTGGGGGCTGGGGAGGTAGCAGATGAGAGAAGACAGAAACCTGCTGTTGCCCAGCTCAGTCTCAGGTCTGATTAAAAATACTGTAAATTATATCCTTGCACTTGGTGTTCCCTTTAGGATCCATCTTAGTGGCTGTATTTTTTTTTTTTTTAACATCCACATTACTGTGCAAAGCTATGTGTGCAAAGCCATGCATACTGTACTTTATGGAAAATTTAAGAGCGTTTCAGAAGTAATTGGAACCATATGTGCTTTCCCCCTCCTGGGCTGTGGGAGGGAGATAATCTCCAGATAGGCAAGGGTTTGCCCTGGAGGTTTGCTAGGCTGAGGTAAGGAGCCAGACGTGCTCTCAAGACCAGAAGGAGCTATTAAAAGGTTTGGAGATTGAGGCTTTAAGTGAGGCTGAACAAAGGTAAACAGAGTTGCAGGGGATGGGGGTGCATGGCCACACTTAAAAGCAATAACTCCTAAACCAGTTTACCCACAACTCATCTCTGGGCCTCACTTCCTCATCTATAAAAGAAAGCCACAGTTCAGGGCTGCAGACCATAGGGTCACCCTGCCAAGGAACCAGACCCACCACTTTAGGCTGGCAGAGGAAATAAATACCAGTGACACTATTTGTCCAATCTGAGCCCGGTTCTCTGCCTGCGGGGCTGGTACCCCAAGGTCGAAGGAAGAGCTTGGGGAAGCTTCTTTAGGCCTATGGATGCCCTTCTTTTCAGCCCAGACTCTCTGAAAACTTCTGGGCCAGTGAGACAGTGCCTAGAGCTTCACTGTGCAGCCTTCAGCAAACACCACGGCCCCACAGAGTCCTACAGAGAAGCTCCCATAATAACCACGCAATAATAAAAAGATAAAGAGGCAAATAGGTATGTAGGGCAGCTCAAAAATAGCCACCCACCCACTTAGCCTGGGTAACCATTGGTGCCAGGTGGAGACAAAGAGCTGCACTGCTGACCTGCTCTGTTCTCCTCAAGGTCGCCTGAAAAAGTCCCTGTCTTATGGTAGACTGCAGGCCCCAGCTCCCCCCTGCACCCCCACCCCCATCACCCCATCACCAAGTAAATCCTAGGTCAGAGAGCACAGAGGTTGGCCTCTCTGAGGTAAGTTATTGGGGCTAAGTGAGGGTTTAGGTGGTGACTCACACAAATCCCCACCCCCCACCATCCTTTAGGTTGTGCGTGCAGTGTACGCGAGGCTCCCCACCCCCACCGCCACCCCTCATCCCTACAGAGCCCGCTTTGTTAGCACGACCCCACCCTAACAGCCTCAGGGTTGTGAGGGCCTCTTTAGCCTTTCCCCACTTTTCGATCCTTCCCAGACCCTCTCCAGAAAAGTGCAGGCTGTCGTGGCCCGCCCCCCCCACCCCCACCCACCCCCAGCTGCAGCCAGAGTGCTGAGCTCAGCACCTTAGCCGCTTATGCGGCGGGCGGAGCCTGGAAGGCCCCGCCTGTCTCCTGCTCTCTGTCCACAGTCCCCCACCACCACCAGAGGCACGTTCTCTGAGTCACGTCCTCGCTTTCTCCTCTGTAGGGGGTCGGTGGGGAAAGAGTCCCTATTCCAAGTCAGCTGCTCTGCATCTGTCACCTCCGTAGCCTGGGAGCACCTCATGTGTGGGAGGAGGAAGAGTGAACAGCAGCAACTCCCCTCCCCCCCTGTCCCCCCACACACCCTCACCTCCCCCCCCCCCCGCCCCCCGCGTCCCAACCTCTGGCCACTGCACACTTTTGGGAAGTTGCGTGTTTGTGGGTGTACCAATATGCAGAGCAGATCCTGTAAGTCTTTGTGTTTCTCTGCATTTGTTACTTTCTAAATTTTATTTTTTTACTTTTTTTGAGACACCGTTTCCAGTATCTCAGGCTGGCCTCTGTAGCACTCACTCTGCAGCTGAGGATAATCATAAACTTCTTTCTGTCTCACCTGTCACCTGCCAGTTGCTGAGATTATAGGCATGTGCCATCTTGCCTGGTTTATGCAATGCTGAGTTTTGAACCCAGGGCTTTTTTCATGCTGTGCAAGCTCTCTACTAAGTGAGCTACAGCCCCAGCCCTGAGACTGCTTTTTAAATCAAAATTCTTTTTTTTTTTTTTTCATTCTTTCTTGTTTTTTGACTTTTTTGAGACAGGATTTCTCTGTGTAGCTTTGGCTGTCCTGGACTCACGTTGTAGATCAGGCTAGCCTCAAACTCAGATCTATCTGCCTGCCTCTGCCTTCCGAGTGCTGGGATTAAAGGTGTGTGCCACTAAGCACAGCTTTATTTTATTTTTATTTTATTTATTTATTTATTTTTGGTTTTTCGAAACAGGGTTTCTCTGTGTAGCCTTGACTCGCTTTGTAGACATGGCTGGACTCGAACTCACAGCTATCCGCCTACCTCTGCCTCCCACATATGGGATGAGATTAAGGCGTGCGCCACCACTCCCAGCTCACGCCCTGCTTTAAATCAAAGTTCTTGGGGGTCTATGCCAAATTCTGTCCCTTTGTTACTGAACAACTAGAGCCAGGAAGACCCTCCCCCTTCTCATACACCGCTTTTAGGGGGACATCAGAGCTTTGGGTGGGATGGAAGGTTAAGTGGACTCCAAATGGGAGATGTGGAGACAGAGTCACTATCACTTCTGGGACTCAGAATGTCCTGTGAAGGGAACCAGCTTGGGTGTCAGCCTGCTTTTCTCACCATTTTGTCAGGACAGCAGTGTGAGGGCCCTGCTGAAGTCGGAAGGAGGAAGAAGCTGATCAGATAGCACAGAGGTGTCTTATGTCAACAACTCCATGGCTTGCAGGTGCTCACTCCAGCTGTTCTGGGCCCCAGCGGTGCTCCGCCCCACCAACCTCCGCAGTCTCCTTTGGCTCACAGCTGAGAGTATTTGGGGCCTAGCATCCAGGACATATCTAGAATCATGATTCCAATCTGCTCATGGTGCAACTGTAGGCTGTCAGTCCACCTAGCTAAACTCCCATATTCTAAACCCAAACCCTGCCTACGATATTGGTGAGTGTGTGTGTGTGTGTGTGTGTGTGTGTGTGTGTGTGTGTGTACACGCACACGCATGCATGTAAGGCTCAAACGTCAACCAACCTCTAGTATTATTTCTCAGAATCTGTTCACCTTGTCTTTTTAGGAGGGGGTCTCTTGATAATCTGGAGCTTGCTAATTAGTCTACAATTGCCGGTTAGAGCCCTGGGCATACATACACCTGCCTCAACCTCCCCAGCGCTGGAATACCCTGTGCCTGTTTTTTTGGTTTTTTACTTAGATGCTCGGGGTTGAACTCAGGTTACCCTGTTTGTGAGCCAAGTACTCTATTGACCAAGCGATCTTCCCAGCCCTGTACTGATGACTTTAATTGACAGATATATAAACACTGCGCTGTTGGCTGCTAAAGCCATTGGAGATAAAGACAGACATTTTAGCTGAGCCTTGTGGAACACCCCAGAATTCAGCACTAGAGAAACAGAGGCAGGAGAATTATCTAAGAGTTTGAGACCAGCCTGATCTGTATAGCAAATTCCAGCCCAGCCAAGGCTACAATAGCAAGATCTATTTAAGAAATATAAAATAAACTGGACGTGGTAGCACATGCCTTTAATCTCAGCACTTGGGAGGCAGAGGCAGGTGGATCTCTGTGAGTTCCAGGCCAGCCTGGTCTACAAAGTGAGTCCAGGACAGCCAAGGCTACACACCTGTTTCAAAAACCCAAAAAATTTAAAAAAAGGAAACACTGGAGAGATGTCCCAGTAGTTAGAAGCCTTTGATGTTCCCCCAGGGTCTTGAGTTCAATTCTTGACACCCATGAGCCCCACCCCACCCAGACCCCATCCCCCTCACATTTTGGGAATCCAACACCACCAATGCTGGCTTCCACCCTTCTCAGGCATCTGTGCTCATATGTACGCAGACACACATACACATACAATTTTCTTTTTCTTTTTTTTTTTTTTTCAAAACGGGGCTTCTCTGTGTAGCCCTGGGAGTCCTGGAACTACCTCTGTAAATCAGGCTGGTCTCTAATGCAGAGATTTAGCTGCCTCTGTCTCCTGAGTGCTGGGATTAAGGGCAGGCATGACCACCACCTGGCAACATGCATGTTTTTTGTGGTTTTTTGGTTTTTGTTTTTCGAGACCCTGCCTCAAAAATAAATAAATAAATAAAATTTATCTTTCTAAAAAAAGATTTATTTATTTATTGCATATGAGTGCCCTATCTATAGAAGACGGCATCAGATCACATTATAGATGGTTTTGAGCCACCATGTAGTTGCTGGGAATTGAACTCAGGACATCTGGAAGAGCAGGTGGCGCTCTTAACCACTGAGCCATCTCTCCAGCCCCCAAATTTATCTTTTTAAAAAGAAAAGAAAAGGGGGCTGGAGAGATGACTCCCAGGTTAAGAGCCTTGGCTGCTCTTCCAGAGGACCCAGGTTCTACTCCCATCACTGAGCTAGCAGCACATGATAACTCCAGTTCCAGAGGATCCAAAACCCAATGCACATAAGATAAAAATAAATCATTAAGAAAGAAAGAAAGGAGGAAAACTGAGCTTGCTGTGCTGTGTGGGCAGTTGGTGATCTTCAGTTCTGACCTCCAGCAGGAACAACCTTCTTATTTCCTGTTCACAGTCTCCTGTGAGAGGAACAAGCCCCACCCTGTCCCTGCTCCCACAGATGGGACGTGGCTAGTGGCTGTGGCTGCGATGGCTGTGGCCTCCGCCGCACTGAGACCTTCTATAGGCCAGGCCCCATTTTCTGGCCTGGGATTTTTGGGAAAGCAGCTCCTGGCAATTTGTTATTCCACCTACCGCCAGGCCCACCCCCACGATCCTTGTGAGATTGAAAACATTGTTCAAAGTCTCTACTTCTGAGTTTTCAGAACAGGCCTCTGAAAATGTCACTCGCATAAAGCAACAGAATAAACAATTGGTGTCTTTGTTTTATTTATTTAATTTCACTTATTCTTTTGTGTATATGGGGTGATTTGCCTGTGTGTCTGCACACCATGTGCGTGGTCCCCTGGTAATCCGGGGGGCCAACAAAAGGCCGCTAGATGTCCTGGAATTGGAGCTACAGACAGTTAAGAGCTGCCCTGTAAGTGCTGGGAATCAAACCTGGGTCCCCTGGAAGAGCAGCCAGTGCTCTTAACTGCTGTGTCATCATGCATCTCTTTGTTTAGCTCTTGGTTTTTTTTGTTTGTTTGTTTTTGTTTTTGAGACAAGGTTTCTCTGTCTAGCCTTGGCTCTCCTGGACTCACTTTATAGACCAGGCTGGCCTCGGACTCACAGTGATCCGCCTGCCTCCGCCTCCTGAGTGCTGGGATTACAGGTGTGGGCCACGGCTCCCCCCTTGCCCCCCTGCCCCCCCCCACCATCGTGCATCTTTTTAGCTGTGGGTGTCTCTATTTTTATTAAAGGAATTTTTTTCCTTTGTAAAGCTGAGCATGGTAGCACACACCCCAGTAATCCTTTAACATGGGAGGGAGAAGCAAGAAGATCATGAGTTCAAAATCATCCTCGTCTACACAGAGGGTTCAAGGCCAGCCTGAGCTACATGAGAAAAAAAATAAACAAAAAAAGGGCTAGTGAGATAGCTTACCACCAAGCCTGCTGACCTGAGTTTGACTCTAGGGGTCCACATGATGAAAGGAGAGAACAAACTCCAGAGAGGTGTCCTTTGGCCTCTACAAGCTAACACACACACACACACACACACAATTTAAGCAGAGCCAGGTATGATGGCACATGCCTGAAACCCCAGCACTCTGGCAGGCAGAGGCAGGTGGATTGCTGTGAGTTTGAAGCCAGCCTGGTCTACAGAGTGAGTCTAGGACAGCCAAGGCTACACAGAGAAACCCTGTCTTAAAAAAACAAACAAGCAAACAAACAAACAAAAAGATTTAAGCAACGCTTAAATAATATAGTGAGTAAATTTTATTACTTATATTAACATAGATCAACTATATAACAGAATGCGATGTCGTATGATGTATAATAAAGTCATATGCCTCCTGCAATCTGTACTAGGGGAATAGCCCAGAACAACTTCCACCATCTTTAGCAGCCAAACAGCCTTGAAACCAGGGTAGTTGAACTCCTGGTCCGTTAAGGCCCTCCACTAGCTGCAGGAAATAAAGAGCTATATAGCCTGTCTTTAGGGACTAAGTAGGGAAGGGGCTGCCTAGCCCTCCCCAATTCTGTCATTTTCTTTCTGCATCAGTGTTCAGACCCAGGACGTGAGAGGAGTCCTACAAAACTGGTAGAAGTTTAGATGACGAGAGGCCATTGGCATGGGTGGGTGAGGGAGAAAAGAGCCGGTGACCTGGAGTTCCAAGTCTAGCTGGATCCCTAAGCTGATGGATCCCTGGGAGCACTCCAGCTTGGTGCGAAATGAAAAGATGGGTGGGCACACACACCAAGGCTGGCGGGCTGTCTGGGTCTTTGCTTCTGTTGGGATAAATGGTTTGGCAGCATCCTGCGCTTGCCCTCCCAGCGCTCAAGATCTCTCTGGCTGTCAACAGGAGTGGGTTTATCAGACCAGCCCTTTGTGGGGGTTCCCATCGCTTTTGCCCTGTCCCCAGAGGAAATGACATCTTGTGAAACTCAGGACCCTGGCAGAACTGGCCATCTGTGAGCTCACTGTGGTCACATGTACGCCTTGTCTTTGCAGCTGTGTGCCCTCACCCACCCCTGGCACAGCACCCTGCCCCCACAGGGAGGTTTGGATTAGCTGAGAAGCCAGCCTAGCCTCCATCCTTGGCCCTGACCTTCTTCCTGAGAGGTCAGCAGATTTGCAGAGATGAGCACAGAATTCCATGGGGTCACTCGTACAAAAGGACCCCAGCTGGACCCACCCCCACCGAAACTGGGTTTTGAGAGAGGGGCACCTTTATGCTGCAAGTCCCCTCCCTGGAAAACAATCTTTGCTGTTGTTTTGTGTGTGGCGCTGGGATTGAGGCCAAAACGTGGGGCATGCTAAATACTTGCTATATCTCTGAGCTACACCCCCAGCACCTAATACCAATATTTAATCAGATTCAAAAGCCCCTTGGGGATGGAAAGATTAATGGGATCTTGGGTTGGGGGCTTTTTCTTTGGGGTGTCTTTTCCAGATAAGCTTTTTTTTTTTTAAACCTGCTTTCAAAAGCTGTGCTACGTTGTGTTGTCAGTATTTCCATTTCAAAAAGCAGCTTCATTTGCAAAAAGCCTCCCACTGGGTTTTTAACTCTGCCTTTAGAACAATCAAAATCCCACTTGAAGTCTTGAGTTGTGAGCTGTCAACAGCTTTTCACAACCCTCCAGTGGGCCAGGTGCGCCTCCAATCTTGCTATTCTGACCAAGCTGTTTGTTGTTGTTTTAAGCAAACGAGCCAGAGAAGTCCTAGGGAACACATTTGCAGGCTTATTGTCCCCTCCTCCTGTTCCCGCTCCACCCTGTCCCTCACCACCCCAGGGGTGCTCAGTGCTCTTTAGCCACCTCCAAGTTAGCATCACCCTGAAGTTACCGGAGCGCTGAGGAAGCCTTATTTACTAGCACAGAAGTAGAGGCAACCTGGCTGGTCTTCAGGGATTTTCATCTCAAATGCTGGGGCTCCCAGACGCACACACACACCCCCACCCCAAGATCTGGTTTAACTTCCCAAACCCGATTGGGGCGGCTTGCCAGACTGAGTGAGGCCCTGGGAACCAGTGCTCAGGACAGGCACCGCCTGCAGAGGGAGGAGCAGGTGGCCCAGAGTGGTGCTTAGGGACTTTAAATTGCAGGCTCTGGTGGGTCCCACGGGAACAGAGCACAACCAAGGGCGAGGCATCATCTATTCTGCATGGTCAGGCCTCTGGCCACAGAGACTAGGGTGTGCGTGGGGCCTGATTGCCAACTCTAGAGGGGCAGGTCACCCAAGATGTGACATTAACCCACCTCCAACTGGAAGTCAAGCCACTTGTGCACTAGGGCCTTCTCTATGTAGGGTGCACGTTGCACAGCGTGTGTGTGTGTGTGTGTGTGTGTGTGTGTGTGTGTGTGTGTGTGTGACCTGTCCTCTGGAGCAGGACCCCTCCATGCAAAAGGAAGATGCTGATGGGAATGACACTTCCATGGCTGGACAAAGGGGCCCACCCTGTTTGCTCTCACTGACAAGGATGCTAAGCCCCGAAGGTGTTTTGAAGGGAGTGATGGATGGTACCTTGTCTCCTTTGGGGTGGTAGAGATGTTCTGAAACAAGTGGAGGAGGTAGTTGGCAACATTTTGCACCTACTATTTGTTCGCCTTGAAAGGATAAGTTTTCAATAAGAATCTCACCTCAGTTTTTAAAAACATTTCACTCTGGGGGGGGGGTGTATGTTAGTGGTGAGAGCGCTTGCCTAGCATGTGCGAGGCTGTGGGATCCCTTCCCAGCTCCAACATCAAGAAAAATAAAATAAAATACTGTCAGTGTTTTCAGGTACTTAAAGGGAAAACACTGTTTTTCAAGACTCCCTAGAAGAGCTCTGGGAACAGGGGTGATTGGTTGCCGGTTGCCTAGGGAAGCTGCATTGCAGGCTGGAAGAAGTGGGATGTCCTTGGGTGGTGCTCCCAGCCTCCCAGCCTCCCGCCACCCCCACCCCCACCCCCACCTGAGAAAGGAGACTATTCGGCTTTGTGTCCCGCTCAAGTTGCAAAGGGGCTAGAAAGGGAGCACAGAAGTTTTCTGAAGCACCAGTCTGCACGCCCAGCAAGATTTAGAGATTTTAGTTATACCTCTGTGTAGTTCTGGGAATGCTGTCTTTTTGTTTTGTGTAGCTGATCCCGTCCAAACATTCATTCGGGCAGGGGGAACTTCCTGGGACTCTCCTATGGAGCTAGCACAGTGCTGGCTAAAGGATGTAGAAAGATGGGCAGAACATTCTTCCTCAAGCTTTGAGGTGGGAGGATGAAAGAGGAGGACGGAACCTAAGGGTTGGGGTGGGGATGGGGGTGCAGGGGAAACATGTCCAGGCAAGCCCACCTGGAAGGCAGCCTTAGCCAAGGGCACTGGGAGAAGGAGGAGTGAATACTGAATGCAAAGTTACGGCTTCTTAGGGGTCCTGGTTCCGAAGCCAGCAGACAGGGCTGTCCCTTCACATGGGGTCTCTCCAGTTCCCCAGAGAAGCCAATGGTCTGGAAACTCCCTATTTCTAGGTCCAAATGTTCTCTAAGCAGGTAATGATAGGTCTCGGTCCCTGTCATATCAAGTAGCTATCACAAGGCAAGCCAGGCCCCCCCACTCTAGGCCTCTGTCAAGCCTCCTTGTAGGACAGTCCTTTATCCACCCTCTCCTAATATGAAAAAAGATCACCAGGGCTAGATTACTAGTTTTTTGGCTTTCTTTCTTTTTATCACTTTTTTTTTGGGGGGGGGGGTTGAGACAGGGTCTCTGTGTAGCCTTGGTTGTCCTAGACTCACTTTGTAGGCCAAGCTGGCCTTGAACTCACAAGCATCTGCCTGCCTCTGCCTCCCGAGTGCTGGGATTAAAGGCGTGCACCGCCACGCCCAGCTCACTTTTTTTTTTTAAAGAGAGATTTATAACTGATATTATGGTTTAGTGCTCGAGTACTTGCCTAGAATGTGTGAAGCCCTGGGCTCAATCCCTAGTGCAAAAGAAAAAAACAAATAGTGAACAAAACTCCCAACAAAAACTAAGGATATCTCAGGGCTGTTGAGATGGCTCAGTGGGCAAAAAAATGTTTGCTGCCAAACCCAAGAGCCCGAGTTCTATCTGTCTCTGGCACACACACACACAGTGGAGCAGGAGGAGGACTGACTCCTATATGCTGTCCTCTGACCTCCACATGGGCGTTCTCTCTCTCTCTCTCTCTCTCTCTCTCTCTCTCTCTCTCTCTCTCTCTCTCTCTCTGTGTGTGTGTGTGTGTGTGTGCACAGAATAGGGAGTGGGGGGTGTCAACCTGCCCCCCAGCACAGCACAAACCAGGCTTCCGGGTGCAGGCTTGTAATCCCAGCACTTGGCGAAATTCAAGAGGTCATATCAAGTTCTAGGCCAGCCTGGGATACATGAGACCCTGTCTCAAAAATACACACACACCGGGAAAGGTGGTTACATAGCCCAAGATGGTGTCTGTCGGTCGAATGGGTAAATTCTAGTAAACTCCTTTCCAAACTGGTCAGGGATTCTTTTGCTTATTGACGATCGCTTTAAAGAAAAACTATTTTGGGGGGCCATTACTGTCATATTTTTCTGAAGTAATTCTTTTTTTTTTTCTATCAAAAATGTAAAAGAAGAAGAAAGGGAAAGGGGGAGAAAGGGCAGTTTTAGCTTAGTGGCATGCCTGAAATACTCTGGGTTCATCCCTAGTGGGGGGGTGGGGGTGGGAAGGTAAAGAAAAGCCTAGTAGGAAGAATGGGCACCCTACTGGTCAGTTGATCTTTCTCCTTTCTCCCTGGCAACAGGAAGTTTCACTCATACAGCCCGCCCCTCACCTCTTCGAAAGGAATTATAAGATGATGTCACCTACTCTCGCTGAAGCACTTCAGCTCACTATCCTATCCCAGCAAGTGGCAGATCTAAATGTCAGGAAAGAATGCTACCATAGGCCTGGGGCTGCCAGAGGCAAACGCAGTACTCTACTCTGTAGCTGTCTCTAACTGTGGCTCCTAATCTGAGCCTACCGGTCCCCCCTTGAGGGGCTTTTTCACCATGAATGTGTTTTAAGGAATGGGTCTTCCACCTGTAAAATGAGAGTGTGGGACATTTTGGACTTTGGTCCTTTTGCAGTTCTAGGACCTGGCTGTTCTAAAAGTCAAGCTTTTAATTTTAATTTTTAAAATATCGGTGGTAGGAGCTAAACTGTGTGGCTTATGCCTTTAATCCCCGTACTAGGAAGGCAACGGCAGGGTGAGAGTTCAAGGCCAACCTAATCTATACAGTGAATTCCAGCCGGGCCAGCCGTGAGACTGTCAAAAAGATGAACCTGGGGTGTGGGGGGTTGGGCGGGAAAGGACCGTGGCCTGACTTCCCCGGCAAGTGTCAGGTGTCACAAGCAAAACTGCCCTGTAGCTAGCTATGCGATGCTCGCCTGTCTGATCTGGTTTGGTTCCTGCCCGCAGGGTAGAGTGTCTGATGCAAGTTTGGTCTTTTCTTCCATCAGGGTCCCAGTGTCCTACATTGATAAAGCTTTAAAAAAAAAAAAAAAAAAAAAGTCCGTCTGACTCTCCTACCCTAAGCAATCACTCTCTGCCCTCGAGCAACGCTGCCAGGCTAGATTTCCTGTTGCCTCGCTTTGCTTGAATGATGAAACCCCGGATGGCTATTGCATACTGGCTTTTCCGAGATCTCGGTCCTGAATTCTCCTGGTTTTTTGTTTTGTTTTGTTTTGTTTTTTAACACAAAGCTTGAGAGGAGTTCTAGGACCCCGCGGACTCCAGGGGCTCTGCCGCAGCGGGTTGAGTAGGGACTAGCCCCGCAGTGTTCTATTCCTAAGGCTTGCGGGTGGGTCAGTGTGTCGGTTTCCTGTGAGTCTTAGTTCCCTGGTCATGGACCCGGAGCTCTGAGTCTCAGTCAGTGAACTCTAACCCCTACCCAAACCCTCTCGTGGGAGACAAACTCGCACAGGAGATTACTGAAGTCCTTATGAACCACCCCCCCAGGGGGCGTTGGCTGTAGAGAAACAGGAAGACTGAGGGGAGGACATGGGAGCCATCAGGCCTGGGTTGCCTTGTCTTTAGACCTATTAACAAACGTGCATCGCGTGTCGCCAGCAGAGACTGCGTAGGACTGATGCTCGCGGGACAGCGGGGTAACGTCTGTCGCCGCGCCACGGTCCCACGGACATCCCCTTGTGCGTCCGGTAGTGCCCTTAGCCCTCGGGCTCTCAGATTCTGGGGGTACCTGCCTCCCCTGCTCAATGCCTCTCCAGGTCCCCCAACTCTTCGTTCCAGTGCAGTCATGGGCTGTCCCCTCCCCCAGCTACACGACCCTATAATAAACAAGTCTTTCCTTGATCCTCCCCTGCCGCGAGCGCCCTCAGGGACCTTGGCAGCTGCTGAAAGCCGCCTCGGATCCCTTCCAGAAAGGGGGTGTGGCCGCAGCTAAGCGAGGGAGAGGGGTTTGGCCAGGAGCGTTCTGGGGCTCCGTGGGGGCGGGGCCAAGCCGCTGTCACCAGGCAGGAGAGAACGTTGCGAACGTGCGCCCGGAGCCCATTGGTTGAGGTGGGCCACACTCCCGGGTCTGGATTGGGCCTTGACGTGGAGGGGGCGTGGCCTCTCCGGGAGAGCCCTTATAGGCTCCTGCGCTCTGCTGCTAGGGATCGCAGCAGGCAGGGGGGAGGTGCGAGAGGGTTCGAAGGGACAGGCCCCGGCAGCAATCGGGGGTTGGCACCAGTTCGCTTACCTTTCGAGAGGCAGGGCGCGCTTGTCCACAGTCCTCGCTGACCGCACTAGCTGGTGAGTGTCCTTTCTGGGTGTGCATATCTTGGAGGGGGGCGATCTTAGCTGTTGGGTCCCCAGCGCCCTGAGTCCTGTGCAACGCCGACACTGACGCGGGATCCTTGTCCTTCTTGTCTTTCAGCGGCTTCTGTTCTCCATCACCCGAAGCCCAGTAGCCAGAGCCCTGGCGTCTGACCCCGCCATGCCTAGCCTTTGGGATCGTTTCTCGTCTTCCTCTTCGTCCTCGTCCCGAACTCCAGCCACTGATCGGTCGCCGCGCTCCGCCTGGGGATCTGCGGCCAGAGAAGAGGGCCTTGACCGCTGCGCGAGCCTGGAGAGCTCGGACTGCGAGTCCCTGGACAGCAGCAATAGTGGCTTCGGACCGGAGGAAGGTGAGCACTCAGCCGGTGCCTAAACAGGACTCCAGGGACCCGGGAGGTGGGGACAAACCGAGCTGAACCAGATCAAAATCACCTTGGCTTCCCACCCCAGCACGAAAACCAGATTATCCCGGGATTAGAGGACACGAGTTGGGAGGGGGAAACTGAGGCACAGAGTGGGAAGGCACGCTGTTTTCTTAGCAAAACTGCACCTCCCCCGCCCGTACAGCTCCTGTGGAAGCCGCTCTAATATCCTTCGCTGTGTTCTTTCTTCCAGACTCCTCATACCTGGATGGGGTATCCCTGCCCGACTTTGAGCTGCTCAATGACCCGGAGGATGAGCACCTGTGTGCCAACCTGATGCAGCTGCTGCAGGAAAGCCTGTCCCAGGCGCGATTGGGCTCGCGGCGCCCTGCCCGCCTGCTGATGCCGAGCCAGCTGGTGAGCCAGGTGGGCAAGGAACTCCTGCGCCTGGCTTACAGCGAGCCGTGCGGCCTGCGGGGGGCACTGCTGGACGTCTGTGTGGAGCAAGGCAAGAGCTGCCACAGCGTGGCTCAGCTGGCCCTCGACCCCAGTCTAGTGCCCACCTTTCAGTTGACCCTGGTGCTGCGTCTGGACTCTCGCCTCTGGCCCAAAATCCAGGGGCTGTTGAGTTCTGCCAACTCGTCCTTGGTCCCTGGCTACAGCCAGTCCCTGACGCTGAGCACCGGCTTCCGAGTCATCAAGAAGAAACTGTACAGCTCGGAGCAGCTGCTCATCGAAGAGTGCTGAACTTCCGTCCAGGAGTGGGGGTGGGGGGGCGCACTGCCCCCAAAGTGGAGACTAGGAACCAGCAGGCAAGGACTGAAGGACTGCCGCCTGTGTTAGGAAACTGACAATGGCCACCTGAAAGGGGGGGTGGGGGTGGTGCGGAGAAGGAAGATCTCTAGGTTGTGTGCAGGTGGCTCCTTGTTGGGGGACATACCCCTCAGTACTGTAGCATGAAACAAAGGCTTAGGGGCCACACAGGCTTCTGGCTGGATGTGTATGTAGCATGTACCTTATTTTTTTGTATTACTGACAGTTACAACAGTAGTGACAGCCAAAAGGCAGCTGGTCTGCACTGGCCTCTACCAGGGGTGTGTGCTAGCTATTGAGGAGGGGTGGGGTGGGGTGTTCTCCGAGATAGTTTGTGTATATCATGGTCTGAGAGGACCAAGTGTGTTTGTCATTTGTTTTGTATCTTGTTTTTGGGGATCGGAGCTTCACTACTGACCTGTTCCAGGCAGCTATCTTACAGACATATGAATGTAAGAGCAGGAAGGGGGTGGGTGTTAGGATCATTTGGGATCTTTGACACTTGAAAACAAACAAACAAACAACAACACCCGGGAGCTGCTGCGTCCAGCTCATCCCCTGCCCTGTGTGGAGGATTGAACTGTGAGGGGATGGGGCCCCTCCCCCAGAGGAGTGCCACCTGGGTCTTCCATCTAGAACTGTTTACATGAAGATACGGTTCATGAATACACTTGATGTTCAAGTATTAAGACCTATGCAATATTTTTACTTTTCTAATAAACATGTTTGTTAAAACACTTGAGTCTCATCAGTGTCGTGAATTAAAAAAGAGAGGGGTGGGCTGGTGCTGTTGAAGACAAGTTTCATCAGATTCTAGGGGCTACAACCTGGTAACATATGGGGACTGCCAGCAGGGTGGAGAACCCAGGCTCCCTCAGCTGGCTACAGCTACTGGGGGAATGTGCTGGAAAGCACCCCAAGGTAAAGGGTGAGTCAGACCTCCCTGGAAGGCAGAGTCTCCCATAAAGAGGGTTACCTGGCTCTCCTTAGCCTGAGGCCTTGTCCTCTGAGGAAAGTCTAAATTGTTCTGGGTATAAAAAGGTTTTGGAAAGAACAACTCGAGTCAAACTTCTCACTACACAAGGAACCTAGACTCAGGAGACGTGGCCCAGGCAGGCGCTGAGTCAACACAACTGCTGCAGAGGGATGACTAGGGTGACCCTTGGCTTCCTTACCGGAGAAAGGGCCCAGTCAGACAATGGGCTGCATTTGAGTTCCTTATCAGAAATGTTGGAGTTGGGCCAAGAAGGCCAAGGCCTGCCTTTCTCACTTCTCCCTGACTTCAGGGTCCACCCACACCGACTGGCCTTTTGGAGAGCTGCTGCCTCCTCTGTTTCTCTTCCTGATTGCAGACTGTCTTTGTGTGCCCAAGACAGTAAAGTGGTTCTTTACTTTGCATCCTTTTGGAGGGCTTGGTTAGAAGAGATCCCTCAGGCTGAGAATATAACACAGCAGAGAGCACATGCCAAGCATGTAAGAGGCCATACATTGAATCTCCACATCCCATAAACCACAAAGGAAAACCAGATCCCTTCAGTAAGTTGAAGGCAGCAATGAAAAACAAAAAACAAAAAAACTACTTTCCTCAGGGGCGTTATCCAGGGCCTGGAGTAACTCAGGAGACCCACATCTCTTTCATAGAGCCCTCAGAACTTACTCCCCGAAATGAATGAACCCGCGTTAGGAGTCAGGCGTGGCAGTCAGTGCACAACTGAATCCCAGTACTTGGGAGGCAGAGGCAGGGGAACTGCCATGACTTCAAGGCCAGGCCAGTGTACATAGGGAGTTTAAGGCCAGCCTGTGCTCTATAGTGAATTCTAGACTTGCCTGGGCTACGTAATGAGTTTTTAAGATCAGCTATAGCAACACAGATTCTCCTTCTCTCAAAATACAGCAAACTAAAATAAAGCATGGAGAGAGAGGGGGGGGGGAGGCAGGCTCAGGAAGGTCCTCACCTCACCCTGGGCGGGGTGGGTAAGGTAGGAGTGTCCTGTAACGTTTTACATGTGGAGAATGGGCATCTCCTCAGATGAAGGCTGACCCATGCTCACTCAGCCTGAGGGTGCAGTGCAGCCCAGCCCTCCCTCTTAGCTGACAGACACTGCTCAAGAAACTGAGGCTGTGCCATCTTTTGGTCTTCTGTGTTCCTGGTCTTCGAGTCGGAGCAAGGAAAGCCATGGCCAGCCCCTCCCCTGCCTTGGTATCTACAGGCCTGAGTGGGATGGTTCAGTAGGCCCTTCCTTTTTAAAGCTGGTCAGGTGGAGGCAGGAGGAAGGACTGGTTCTTCAGAACCACTGTGACCATCCAAGATGCCTTCTTTTTTTTCTTTTTTTCTTTTCTTTTCTTTTTTTTTTTTTTTTTTGGTTTTTCAAGACAGGGTTTCTCTATGTAGCCTTGGCCATCCTGGACTCACTTTGTAGACCAGGCTGGCCTCGAACTCACAGCGATCCGCCTGCCTCTGCCTCCCGAGGGCTGGGATTAAAGGCGCGCACCACCACGCCCGGCGCTTATAAAAGCCGACTCAAGGCCGGGCGTGGTGGCCCACGCCTCTAATTCCAGTACTCAGGAGGCAGAGGCAGGCAGATTGCTGTGAGTTCAAGGCCAGCCTGGTCTACAAAGTGATTCTAGGACAGCCAAGGCTATACAAAGAAACCTTGTCTCAAAAAACCAAAAAAAAAAAAAAAAAAAAAAAAGCCGGCACAGTCCAGGCTCTGCTCTTTCTGGAGGCTTCTGCCAGGGACGTGGCTCCCCTCTGCCTTTCCTTTAAAGCTCAGGGAAAAGTACAGGCCTTTCAAGGCTCTCAAAGCTCTCCTCTGCCTACCCCACCCCCACCTTTCACAATGACCATGTTGAAATCTTGGCAGTCACGAGCTGGGCGTGGTGGAGCACACCTTTAATCCCAGCACTCCTGAGGCAGAGGCAGGTGGATCGATGTGAGTTCGAGGCCAGCCTGGCCTACAAAGCAAGTCCAGGACAGCCAAGGCTAACACAGAGAGATCCTGTCTCGAAAAACAAACAAAAAAAAATCTTGGCAGTCCTAGATGTCACTGTATCTGTTTGCTCTGTATCCTGACAGCCCTGTGGGGGTGCTCTTAGGTTCCCCTGCCGTCGGAGTCTTCAGCTACTCACTCCCCCTAGACTCAGAGAATACTAAGTCCTTCCAACCTCCGCCTTGTGAGGAGAAAGTGTAGAGACACTTAATTGTTCAGTAGGACTACTAGCTAGCTTCGGGAACTATTTCCGGTTAAAGTCTTTTGTGCTGAGGATTGAAATATGTGCATGACAGTTGTTCTACCCAGCTGAGCCTAATTCCTGGCCCCTTAAAGGCTTGAGGCCTCCGAGGACGTATGTCTTTGTGGCTAGAGCCACATGATTTAGAACTGATTTGATCTGGATTCAGACCCTGACTCAGACATTTTGTAGCAGATAAACTAGAACAAGTCGCTTGATCTTTGTGATTGTGAAGAGGTAGTAATATTGGGAAATGACTCTAAAGAAGACGTCACCGGGGTCTGTGGTGGGCAGAGGCAAGGCCAGCTCTGGGTTTGAGCAGTACTGGGACTGGCTGTAGAGCAAGCGTCCCTTCACAGCGGCTCCTTGGCTCTCTTCTCTGTTCTTGCTTTCCTCTAACATCTTTTCAGAAGTCAGTATTTTAAAACCAGTCTGAAATAGTAGTGTGTTTGAAGCTGGGCAGCGGTGGCGCATGCCTTTAATCCCAGCACGTGGGAGGCAGAGGCTGGCGGATCCCTGAGTTTGAGGCCAGCCTGGTCTAGTTCCAGGCTAGTCAGGGTTACACAGAGAAACCCTGTCTTGAAAAACCAAAAATATGTAAATAATAATAATAAAGTGAGCTGGGTGTGGTAGTACACACCTATAATGCCAGCACTCAGGGAAGTAAATAACAACAACAACAATAATAATAATATGTTGGTCTTTTGGTGTTGGGTGTTTTATTTACGTGTTTATTGCTATGATTAAAAAACCATGACCAAGGCAAGTTAGAAAACATTTGTTTTGTTTTGTTGTTGTTGTTGTTTTTGTTTTTTGACAAGGGTTTCTCTGCGTAGCCTTGGCTGTCCCAGACTCACTTTGTAGACCTGGAGATTGAACCCAGGCTCCCACACGTGCTAAGCATACGCTTTATCACTGAGCTTCTCCCCTCAGCCCAACCTTAATGAGTTCTCATAGAAAACACCATCTACCCAGCTCATCTTCTGAGTTAGGCACATAACTCCCTTTTCATTTTACCATGTGGTTCAGAAGGAAATATTGCAGTCCAAGGTGGCTCAGGGAGCATGTGTTAGGGTTCTCCAACATTCCGGGCCTTCCATGATACCCCACATTCTCCAGGCTTTCCAGCTCAGGTGACCTTAGGTAGGCTGCATCTGACCTTTGGGAGGATCCAGGGAAAGGCCAAGGAAGCATCAGCACAGACACCGAAATCATACAGTAGATCATTACAGGGCATGGCAATAATCCCCAAGGAAGGGATTTTTTTTTCCCCCGAAACAAGGGTTCTCTGTGTAGCCTTGGCTGTTCTAGATTCACTATGTAGACCAGGCTGGCCTCGAACTCACAGTGATCCACCTACCTCTGCCTCCCTAGTGCTGGGATTAAAGGCATGCACTGTCACCACTCAGCAGAAAGGGATTCTGATAATGGAGTCACAGATTAGACAGCAGGACCGGATGAGGAGTCTTCTTGTCCATGCCAATCAGGGCAGCTCACGAAGATATCTGGGGCAGCTGGTTGCCACATGGTGGCGGCTGTGAAGATGGAAGCTGCTGGATTGTTATTTCATTATAGATTTCCCTTATTCAACCTGTGCATGGAGCTGTGGGGAGCTTCATGGAAAAGAAGACAAAGGGAGCAGGAATCCTTAGTAGATGACAGCGTAGGCTTCTTCCACGTTCCCCAACCCTGTTTCTTTCACACACACACATACATTTACAGGCAAAAACGATAGGTAGGGCACAAAGAAGGCAAAATGGTACACCCTGAATGAACGCTCTCTATGCCTAAGTGCCTAAGAAAAAACATTCCAAAGGTGTAGAGTGAGTAAAGGTTTATAAACTGGGGCTGGAGAGAAAGCTCAGACCAAGCTCAGTTCTCAGCACCTACATCAGGCAGTTCACAACTAACAATAAGTCTAGCCACAGAAGGATCCCAAAAATGCACATGTCCATTTTGAGACATGCAAATACACACACACACACACACACACACACACACACACACACACACTGGTTTTTCTTTTTTTTTTAATATTTATTTATTTATTATGGTTACAGTGCTCTGCCTGCATGTACATCTGCAGGCCAGAAGGGAGGGCATCAGATCACATTATAGATGGTTGTGAGCCACTATGTGATCACTGAGAATTGAACTCATGACCTCTGGAAGAGCAGTCAGTGCTCTTAACCACTGAGCCATCATTCAAGCCCCCACACATTGGTTTTTCAAGACACGGTTTCTCTGTGTAATAGCCCTGGCTGTCCTGGACTAACTCACTCTGCAGACCAGGCTGGCCTCAAACTTACAGAGATCCACTTGCCTCTGCCTCCTGAGTGCTAGGATTAAAGACATATGCCACCAAGCCTAGCTAGCGTATATAATTTTGTTTGTTTGTTTTTGTTTTTCGAGACAGGGTCTCTCTGTGTTAACCTTGGCTATCCTGGACTCACTTTGTAGACCAGGTTGGCTTTAAACTCACAGCAATCTGCCTGCCTCTGCCTCCCGAGTGCTGGGATTAAAGGCATGTGCCATCATGCTCAGCTCATATAATTTTTTTTTTTTTTTTTTGGTTTTTCGAGACAAGGTTTCTCTGTGTAGCCTTGGCTGTCCTGGACTCACTCTGTAGACCAGGCTGGCCTCGAACTCACAGCGATTCGCCTGCCACTGCCTCCAGAGTGCTGGGATTAAAGGCGTGCGCCACAACGCCTGGCCCGGCCTTAATTTTTAAAATAATAAAATGTAAACCTTTTTAAAAAAAGTATATAGGCTTCAAGGTAGCCATTCTGGTCTACAAAGTCTAGGATACCTGAGAACTTGTTTCAGACAACAACAAATGAACAAAAAGCCCAGCAAACAAAAAAATACAGAAAGAACATGAGTTCTAGGACAGCCAGGGCTACACAGAGAAATCTTGTCTGAAGAAAACAAAACCAGGCCGGGCGTGGTGGTGCACGCCTTTAATCCCAGCACTTGGGAGGCAGAGGCAGGCAGATCGCTGTGAGTTTGAGGCCAGCCTGGTCTACAAAGTGAGTCCAGGACAGTCAAGGCTACACAGAGAAACCCTGTCTTGGAAAAAACAAACAAAGAAAACAAAAGCAAGCCAGGCACAGTGGTGTATGCCTGTAATCCTAGCACTTGGGAGGCCAGCCTGTTCTATAAAATGAGTCCAGGACAGCCAAGGCTATACAGAGAAACTCTGTCTTGAAAAAACAAACAATGCTGGGTGTGGTGGTTCACGCCTTTAATCCCAGCACTCGGGAGTCAGAGGCAGGTGGATCACTGTGAGTTCAAGACCAGCCTGGTCTACAAAGTGAGTCTAGGACAGCCAGGGATACACAGAGAAACCCTGCCTCAAAAAACCAAAAAACCAAACCAAAACAAAACAAAACAAAAAACCCACATTGTTTAATTTTTAAAAAAGATTTCTTGGGCCGGGCATGGTGGCGCACGCCTATAATCTCAGCACTCGGGAGGCAGAGGTAGGCAGATCACTGTGAGTTCGAGGCCAGCCTGGTCTACAAAGGGAGTCCAGAATAGCCAAGCTACACAGAAACCCTGTCTCCCAAAAAAAAAAAAATTTCTTTATTTATTTCATGTATACGAGTGCCCTATCTACATGCCAGATGAGGGCATAAGATCACATTATAGATGGTTGTGAGCCACCATGTGGTTGTGGGGAATTGAACTCATGACCTCTGGAAGAGCAGACAGTGCTCCTAACTGTTCAACCATCTCTCCACCCTCAAAATTTCAATTCAAAGTAGACTATAGGCCTAAACAGAAGCAAACTGTATAGAACCTTTAGAAGAAAACATAGAGGCAGATTGTCCTGAGCTTGGGTTGGTGATATTTTTTGCCTTTTTTAAAAAAAATGAGTGAGTGGTTGCTTACCCATAAGTATGTGCACCAAAATAGAAAGACAAATTAGACTTTGCCACAGTCTAACAGACAGCTACTTGAATGGGGCAAGATGAAGCAAGCCTGTATCCCCATACTTGGGAAGCTGAGGCAGAAGTATTTCAAATTCAAACCCTGGGTTACATAGCCCCAGGCCCAGCCTTAAAAACCAAACCAACCAACCAAACAAACAAACAAAAAACCCAAGGGCTAAACCAGACTCAGTGATGCACACCTGTAATTTCAGCACTCTGGGAGACAGAGGCAGGCAGATCTCTGTGAGTTCAAGACCAGCCTAGTCTACAAGGTGAATCCAGGATAGCCAAGGCTACACAAAGAAACCCTGTCTCAAGAAACAAAAACAAAACAAAAAAGAAAAAAAGAAAAAAGAAAAAGAAGAAAAAAGAAAAAACCCACCACCACCACCACCACCACCAACAACAACAACAAACCAAGAGAGGGCTAGTGCTATAACTCAATGGTAAAGCATGCACACATAAGTCCAACCTTCCTAGCACCACAAAATAAAAATAAACATTTTTGAAAAATGCAGCTACAGCTGGCTGCGTTAGTGCACACCTTTAATCTCCGGAGGCAGAGGCAGGCAGATCTCTGTGAATTTGATTCTAGCCTTGTCTACATAGTGAGCTCTAGGCCTGCCAGGGACACACAGTGAGACCGTGTCTAAAACAACATCAACAACAAAATGGCAGCTACTCAGAAGGCAGAGTCAGGAGGATGATAGCATGAAGGGTGTGTGTGTGTGTGTTGGGGGGTGGTGGTGGTGGTGGTGATGGTGGTGGTGGTGGTGTCAAGTTCAGCCTAGGCAGCGCTTGTTTCAAAAAAATTACAAGAGAAAGTGCTAGGGACACAGTCTACAGTGGGGGGACAGGCCCCGTGGAGACCGAGATTGGGAACTGGGCATTCTGCCAGCTATGGAGTGACAAAGCAAGCTCAGCCTGCAGAGGCTAGATCACTCATATTTACCAGCCACTTGATAGTCAAATTACATCATCAGCCCTACAAGGCTGTTGCCGCAACTCTTATCTCCAGTTTACAGGTGAGGAAAACCAAAAACACGGCAGCAGAAGGAGCCTGGACCCGCAGAGGAGTGACCTGTGGCTTGTGTGATTTCATCAGTGTCCGTTGTTTCATCATTTCTGAACGCAGAGGATGGATGACATCCCAAAGTGACTCTGAGGCGGGGCTGGATTGCCAGCTGTCCTGGGTCTTCGTTCCTTTTCCCCACCTCTCCTCCAGCGCCTATCCTTCCTCCCCCTCCCCTCGCCGCCCCACCCCCTACCCCGAGTCTGGGGTGGAGGTGGAGAGGAAGAGCCGGAGCCAACCTCACAGGTCACAGAGCAAATGTTTGACTGCTTTCTTGGGGGGCGTCCAAGTCGGGAACGACTTCCCAAAGAAGAAATTTCCACGGCCCTTCCCCCCGCAAGGAGGGATTTTTCCACTCTGCCTAGGCAGACATCCCTCTCAGAGTCCCCAGAGTTTGGCGGCAGCGAGCCTTAGGTCTTGTTGAATAGCTTAGCCCAGCACTGGAGCGGGTGGAAGAGAGGGGCAAGATTGCTGGAGAGGCAGGACTGACCTAGAAAGAGGGAAAGGAACGGGGGAGGGGAGGGGCGGGTGAAAAATAGTCTTCTAAAAGAATCCCAGCCAGAGACCACAGGGATCCAAGCATCAGGGGAAACGTCCTAGAAGAGGGCGGGAAGCAAAGGAGGGGGAGAGATCTGGTGGGCGGACTGGATGAGAAGGGGGACAGCTCGGGGGCTGTTTGACAAGGTTTCCGTGAAGGCGGGCACCATGCAGTGGTAAGCAGTACTAGATGCAAAGAAAGAATAATTATGATGGAGCGGATGGTGGACGGTGGAGGATATGCTGCCGGTGCACGGCTGACTGGGTAGCCTCGGCATCAGCTGTTCCGGCTGCCTGGACACCTCTCCCTCAGAGCACTCAGAGCAGCACCTGGCTGGCCCCTGAACTGTCAGGTGCAGCTCAACAGTTCTCTGTCCCCCAGGGAAGTGTTCCCCCGGCTGTCGCAGCTAAAGCCTCCCTGTTTCTCTTTTTCTCTCTCCTGACTTAGCCTGAGCCTTTTTTTTTTTAAGCAATGGCCTCCCTTCCCACTGGAGAGTGGGAGTACCCTGAAAATCAAGACGTTATTAAGCTTGTTCTCCACCAAGTCCCCAGGGCCCACACACACACACAGCAGGCTCTCGAGATACTGCTGAGATCTACTGGACTGCACTTTAGAGTGTCCGAGTAAAATTTCAACTATAACCACTTTTTTCCCCCGTGAGTGCTTACTGCATGCCAGGCACCATGTGGACTCTCTACAGACATCTTACTTGTTCCTTGATCAGCCCCACCAGGGAGGAACCACCTGTCCTCTCCCCTTCCTGAGAGCTGGCTACATAACTCCTGGGCACACAAGATCTAAACCTTAATGCTTGCCCTTCCAGCAAGTCCCATCCAATTGGAATATAATGTAAGCCATATACGTAAATTAAACTTTTTTTCCCCCAGTGGCCACATTAAAGTGTAGAATCAAATGAAATTAATACTTAATGTGTTTGCTTGATAGAGGGGCTCACTCTGTGGCCCACCTTTTTTTTTTTCTTTTGTTTTTCCGAGACAGGGCTTCTCTGTGTAGCCTTGGCTGTCCTGGGTTCGCTGTGTAGAGCAGGGTGGCCTCCGACTCGCAGAAATCCGCCTGCCTCTGCCTCCCAAGTGCTGGGATTGAAGGCGTGCGCCACCATGCCTGGCCTACAGCCCAAATTTATGGCAATCATCCTACTTCTGCCTCCAAGATGCTGCAATTAAAGGAATGAACCACCATACCTGGCTCAGGCAAATCAACCTTGATGATATATTTTACTTAATCTGACATATAAACTAGTATTGTCACCATGGGTCAATAAAAATATTAATGAGATCATTTACATTTTCTTTTTAAAGATTTACTTATTTATTATTATGTGTACACTGCTCAGCCTGCATGTATACCTGCATTCCAGAAAAGGGCATCAGATCACATTATAGACCATTGTCAGTCACCATGTGGGTGCTGGGAATTGAACTCAGGACTTGTGGAAGAGCAGTCAGGGCTCTTAATCTCTGAGCCATTTCTCCAGCCCCATTTACATTTTCTTAGATTAATTAAGCCTTTTTAGTCTGGTGCTTTCTTCATGCTTAACAACATTTGTTCATAGACTGGGCTAGTCTCCAACTCACAGAGATCTGCCTGCCTCTGCCTCCCAGAGTGCTGGGATTACAGGTGTTTGCCACAGCGCCTGACCACTTGTTAAAATTTTATTAAAATCTGGGTGTGGCCAGGCATGGTAGCACATGCCTTTAATCCCAGCACTTGGGAGGCAGAGGCAGGCAGATTGCTGTGAGTTCAAGGCCAGCCTGCTCTACAAAGTGAGTCCAGGACAGCCAAGGCTACACAGAGAAACCCTGTCTCGAAAAACAAAACAAACAAACAAACAAAAAAAGATCTTCTGGCCGGGCGTGGTGGCGCACGCCTTTAATCCCAGCACTCGGGAGGCAGAGACAGGCGGATCGCTGTGAGTTCGAGGCCAGTCTGGTCTACAAAGCGAGTCCAGGACAGCCAAGGCTACACAGAGAAACCCTGTCTCAAAAAAACAAACAAAAAAAAAATCATCTGAAGCTAGGTCCACCTATAATCCCATTTCACAGGAAACAAAGGCATAAGGCTAGAATTTCAGGCCATCCTGAGCTACATACCAAAAACAATGTCTAGAAATATAAACAAAGAAACATAAAAAATAAGAGTTTATATTTAGATTTTTTTAAACTACAGTTTAAAAAAAAGATTCAGGTGGTGGCACATGCCTCTAATCCCAGAACCATGAGGCAGAAAAAAGAGGATCTCCCAGTTTGAGAACAGCCTAGTCTACAGAGTTCCAGAACAGCCAGGGCTACATGGAGAAACAGCGGGGCATGGTGGTATGCACCTGTCATCCCAGCAGGAATTAGAGACAAGAGCATCATGAGTTTGAGGCCAGCCTCGACTACATAAAACCTTGTTTCAAACAAACAAAAACAAAAAAATGAGGAGTCTGGAGAGATGGCTCAGTGGTTAAGAGCTTTTGTTGCTCTTTAGAGTTCAGGTCCTGGCGCCCTCATTGGGGAAATCATAACCATAACCACTAATAACTAGCTCCAAGGGATCCAATGCCCTCTTCTGGCCTCTGTGGACACTGCACTCACATGGCAGATACCCAGGACATACATGTACACAAATAAAAATAAGTCTTAAGCCTGGCGTGGTGGCACACGCCTTTAATCCCAGCACTCAGGAGGCAGAGGCAGGCGGATCTCTGCGAGTTCAAGGCCACCCTGGTTTACACAGTGAGTCCAGGACAGCCAAGGCTACACAGAGAAACCCTATTTCGAAAAAAAAAATCTTTAAAAAAGGAAAGAGGGGCCTGGAGAGGTAGCTCAGAGGTTAAAAGCACTGCCTGCTCTTCAACAGGTCCTGAGTTCAGTTTTCAGTAATCACATGGTGGCTCATAACCATCTATAATGAAATCTGGTGCCCTCTTCTGGTCTGCAGGTATACATGCAAGCAGAACACTCTATACATAATAAATCTTTAAAAAAAAAAAAAGTAATGAGCCAGGCATGGTGGCACATGCCTTTAATCCTTGCACTCGGGAGGCAGAGGCAGGAGTATCGCTGTGAGTTCGAGGCCAGCCTGGTCTACCAAGTGAGTCTAGGACAGCCAAGTTTACATAGAGAAACCATATCGAAAAGCCAGAGAGAGAGAGAGAGAGAGAGAGTTATATATGCCTAAGTTTGTCTAAATATAATAAGTTTTCCAATGATTGACTTGTATGTCACTTTTTTATTTGTTGATTTTTTTTGAGAAGGAGTCTCGTGATGTAGCTCTGGCTGGTTTGGAACTCACTGTGTAGACCAAGAAACTACAGCGATCTTCCCACCTAAGCCTCCTGAGACTGAAGGCATGTTCTGCCATGCCTGGCTGCATAGCATTTTACAACTCACATGCAAATTAATTGGAACTAAATTAAATGTAAAATTCAGAGTCTCGGCTGACTCTCTCTTTTCAAGAGCTCTGCCATTGTGGGTGGGTGGCTAGCACAGAGCTCCAGCCTTACCTGCCAGAAAGGCTGGTTAGCAGAAGATGGAGACTGGTGCCCAGCAAGAGGAAAGGAATCCTGGTGTGTGTGTGTGTGTGTGTGTGTGTGTGTGTGTGTGTGTGTGCGCGCGCGCACGCGCACACACGCAAGGCAGCTGGGGAATCCTACAGAGCAAGGATTAGTTGTAAAAGGAAGGCTGTGGAGAGAGACAGAATCCCACAAGATAGCACAGGTTTGGTCCTCATCGGAGGAGGCCAGCTGGCTTTCCCCACAACTTAAGGTCCTGTCTACTAAGGAAATGACAATCCTGAGTCTCTTGTGTAAAACAACCAACAAATAGTGGCTGTTCTGAAGTGTGAGTCCCATCCAAGGCCAGCACAGAACAAAGGAGCAGCGGTACTGGCTGGGTCTGAATGGGCCTGGGTTCTGTGGGCAGGGAGGCCTCTCTCTCACCAAGAGGTTAGGTGTGCAATACTCATCAAATATTTCCGGAGTTAGAGTCCCCGGTTCCAGCCCCACCTCTGTCTACTTCTTGCCATGTGTCCTTGAAGAAGCCAAGTTTGAGTGGTGGATGCAACTCAGGAGGGCTTGCTTTTTGCACAGGAGATCTTGGACTCCATTTTCAGCACTTAAAAAGAAAAGAAAAATCCTTTCTTTAAGGTCAGTTTTCTCCTGTGGAAAGTGAAAAAAAAAAAAGGGCATGTCATGAGGTCTGTGAAGTGATTATATGGCCCTGCTAAGCGCCCCTCACCCCAGGTCAGGCATGTTAGGATCATTACTGAGTTATGGGAGTGAATTATTCTGAGCGGCCAGGGTCTCCTGCGTGACATCCAGCTGGTTTAACTGAGGAAGTCATGATGGGGACCTGACACTCCCCAAGATGTCAGTGCAGGAAGTAAGGTGACTCAATCTGAATCAAGATCAGGTGAGGTCACCCTGGTCCCTAGGGTTACTCAGAGTGACACTGGCACACACCTGGCAGGAGTGATGGGTGAATCCAGCTCCAGGAAAGTGGGTGGGGCTGGAAAACACCTAGGCTATGGAAACTGCAGACAGGCAGGGCACTGAGAGCATGAGGCGGGGCCGGGAAGTCACCTGGATAGATGGAGCAGTGCGGAGGGTCAGCAGCTCTGACTTCTCCTTTGAGTCAGCACACAGAGCCAGGCACACTGAGGTCAGGGACCCAGGCTTCCTCATTTCCGTTCCGTTCTCAGTCCTTTGCTAGGATGGATCCTTCACTGTGGGAGCCAAAGCAGAGCCTGCTCTGCACCACCAAGTCGGCTGACTCTAGTCACTATGACCATCTAACCCAGTAGTTCTTGACCTGTGGGTTGTGACCCCTTTGAGTGACCCTCTCACAGGGGTCACTTAGGACCATTGGAGAACACAGGTATATTTGCATTACATTATGACTCCTAACAGTAGCAAAGTAGCATTGAGCAGCCTTAAGAAGGTTGAGAACCACTGACCTGAACCTTCCTCCCCATGTGTCACCTCCTCCCTGTGGGGATTGTATTCCTAGAGGTAAGACAGACCTCTCCTGGTCACTGCTCTATCTCTTAGGTTCATCTTAGCTTATGGCGTACCATGAGGGCTTGATTGACTCTGTGTGGGGTTATGGGTGAGTCCCAGTTACGTGGGACTAAGGTGAGATAATTGCTTGAATCTAAGGGTTCGAGACCAGCAAGGGTGACAGAGCAAGATTCCATCTCAAAAATAAAATAAGGCAAGACACAGAGGCAGAAGGATTGTGGGTTTGAAGTTAGCTTGGATTGCACAGATCTGATCTCAAAGGGGGTGGTTGGTGATGGTTTGGTGTAGCATCTTGGTGGATAATAACCTTGGTTTGGTCCCTGGAACCCACGGTGGAAGGAGAGAACCAGCTTCCCAAAAGTTGTCCTCAGCCATAGCATGTGTATAACATTCCCCATACCAATAAATTAATGTAATTAAAAAAAAATAAAATTTAGCTGGATGTGGTAGTACATGCCTTTAATCCCAGCACTCAGGAGGCAGAGGTAGGTGGATCTCTGTAAATTCAAGGCTAGCCTGGTCTACAAAGTGAGTCCAGACAGCCAAGGCTACACAGAGAAACCCTATCTCAGAAAAAAAAAATTGGACTTGTTGGGTGTTGGCTTACAACTATAAATATAGCATTTAAGAGTTGAAACGGGGCGGGTGGGGGGTCAGGGGTTCATAGTTTTTTTTGCTTTACAGTGAGTTCAACACTAGCTTGGGATACAAGAGACCTTACCTCAGAAAGAAGAAAATAATAATAAAAACACCTGAATGGGTGCCCCGTCCTCCTGTGCGTGGGTGCATGCGTGTATGCCTGTGTGTAGAGGGCCAAGGTGGATGCCAGGTATCCCTACTGGTCACTTTTTCACTCTACCTATAAGAACAGAGTCTCTCAATGAACTCAGAGTTCACTAGCTCCAGCTAATCTAGCTAGCTGGCTTGCCTCAGGGAATCTTCTGTTTCTGCCTGCTGAGTTTATATGGGATCTGAGGATCTGAACTCTGGCCCTTATGCTCTTTCTCCCCCCCCCCACCCCCCCACCCCCCCGAAACAGGGTCTCTCTATGTAGCTTTAGCTGTCCTGGACTCGATTTGTAGACCAGGCTGGCCTCGAACTCACAGAGATCTGCCTGCCTCTGCCTCCCGAGTGCTGGGATTAAAGGTGTGCGCCACCACACCAGGCTGGCCCTTATGCTTTTATGGCAAGTGCTTCATCATGAAGCCATTCCACCAGGCTCTGAGTGGGTCCTTGACATATTTTTTCGAGACAGGGTTTCTCTGTGTAGTCTTGACTATCCTGGACTCGCTCTGTAGACCAGGCTGGCCTCAAACTCACAGAGATCCACCTGCCTCTGCCTCCCAGACTGCTGGAATTACAAGCATGCACCACCAGGCAAGTTCTTGAGCCTTTTCTATGCTTCTGCAAACTAGGAAACGCACTTGCAGTGAAGATCCAGGAAGAACCCTGTGAGAAATTGGGAAGGCTAGGCATTTAGCCGACCCTAAGGCATTTCCCACAGATAACCTTCAGGGACAGCTTAATGACTGGTCAATTCACAGAGGAGGAAACTGGGGCCCAGGAAAGTCATTTAGAGATATCCTAGGAGACCTTTCAAACACTTAGTCCCTTTTTTAGTCTGCCCTGTTATCAATTGCCTAAGGGGTTTCCAGACACAGGTCCTCAAGTCAGACGGTCTGTCCCTGCCCTAAGGGGTGGCCTTCCACACCCCCCCCCCTCCCATTTCCTGCTGGGATGGCTTGGTTCCTGGTGGTGGAAAAGAGCTGGGAGACTGCAAGTTTGACTGCCTGAGTCAAAGAGTTAGAGGCGCTGTGTGTGTTTGTGTGTGGCACTTGTGTCTTTGTGTGTGCACACACATCAACTCAGAAAGACCTACTGGGCATCTCCAGCTAAAGGTCACCAGCCTGGTGGTGAGAGGCTGAGCTCTGAAGTGAGGTTGGAATTGGCTTTGGGTTGACCTTGGGTCAGTCTCTCTCAGCCTCCTATGGAAGAAATGAAAGGCTTTAAACAGCTATGGACTCAGAACTCAACACAGGCCCCACCCCCAGATACTCATAAAGAAACAGAGGCTGGGGTGGTGATCCCAGACCCTTACGTGTAGTCTAGACAATTGCTGTACTGCCACTGAGTTACATTCCAACTTGGTTGTTGAGGGACAGTCGGCTCTCTGGGAAGATATCTGCTCTGGTCTTCCTGGGTTCTTTCCTTACTGGGTTCTTAGTGGCTACACAGCTGTGTGGAAGGAAGGAGAGAGGAGAAGATTGGGAGAAGAAACAAGATGAAGGAAGGTGAAAGTCACCATGCTGCCCCTGTCTCCGGGATCCACTGAGCCAACTCTGGTCTCTGGTCGGGCTGAGCTGATCTGAGCTGGCATTGTTGGGGTGAAATCCTGAAGCTGTCACTCACCAGCCATCCGAGTTTAGCCACCTCTACATTCTCTTCTGTACAATGAGGTGGCCCTAGCAGCCAGCCGCGTGAGCAGGTGTCCTTGCTTACGTGAGTATACTAAACAGCCATCAGGGCTAGAGAGATGGCTCAGAGGTTAAGAGCACTGGCTGCTCTTCCAAAGGTCCTGAGTTCAATTCCCAGCAACCACATGGTGGCTCATAGCCATCTGTAATGAGATCCAGTGCCCTCTTCTGTTGTACACAATACTGTATAAATAATAGATATTTAAAAAAAAAACAGTCATCAGTGCCTTGTATAGTCAGCATACGAAACAGTGACAGACTGTAGGAACTGGAACCAGACTTCCTGCCTTACCATCACTGCTCTGCTGCTGGGAGACCTTTGGCAAACTCCTTAGCCTCCCCAGGCCTGCTTTCTGCTCTGTAAGACAAGGAAAATAAAAGTATATGTCTCAGAGGCTGTGAGAATTAAATGAGGCGATACACGAGGAGCGTTTAAGGGCTAGAGACAGCACACACCACATGCACACTCATGGGGGAGGGCTTGAACAAGTGCAAAACAGTGAAACGATAAATGGTGCTCATGGTAACAAAACTTGCTCTTGAGAATTCTATAATGTGAGCTGGGCAGTGGTGGCACATGCCTTTAATCCCAGCATTTGGGAGGCAGAGTTAAAGGGCAGCCTGGTCTAGAAAGCCAGGACAGCCAAGGTTCTTTTTTTTTTTTTTTCCCGAGACAGAGTTTCTCTGTGTTAGCCTTGGCTATCCTGGACTCACTTTGTAGACCAGGCTGGCCTCAAACTCACAGCGACCGCCTGCCTTTGCCTCCCGAGTGCTGAGATTAAAGGCGTGCGCCACCACGCCCGGCAACAAAAGAATTCTGTAATGTGTTTTACACTAAAGCATCAAAGAATAACGTCCATTGCTCTAGCTAAGCATGGCGACTAGGGAAGGAGGATTACTTCAGGTTCAAGGGCAGCCTGGGCTACAATATAGCAAGGATAAATCTGCTCCATTATTTTAGGGACAAGAGAATCTTACCTGTCTAATGACAGAATTTTCAGAAATAAAGGCATATAACGGACGTCCTAAGGGACCGAGTAACTGGCTGCTGTGGAATTCCTGCTTGCTGCAGAGACTATGGAGAGAAAAAGAAGAAAAAAGGAGAGCAGTGAGAATATTCACCCTTCTGCTCGGAAGCTAGGAAGCAGCTGGCCTACTGAAGTGCAACTCTGGCTAGCTATGGGAGGGCCTCTCAAGGCCTGTAGGCAACAGCTAGGCTCAGCTCCTGAAGGCCTCCAGGCAACAAGAGGAGCTGCAGCGAGGTGAGGACTGCTGTGGGAACTGAGAGAAATAGGGGGACAGTAGAGAGGGAAGCTGAGTTTTGCCCCCAGGCTAGCTCCCATTAAGGATGAGGTGAGCCAGGGTACAGTGCTGGAGTTAGACAGGCCAACACAGCAGCACCCTGGCTCCAGCTTGACAAACGAGTCTGTTTAGGATTTAAGGAAGCCCTGGTGCATTTTTCTGGTTCTCCTAGCTGAGAAAGTTCCAGAGTTCCCTTCTTAGCTATGCCAGTTGAGTCAGGCTTTCTGACATTTGCATCACATTTTTGCAGCGCAATCTCCCAGTGAACTGTCTTGACTTCTCTGAACTGTAGCCTCCTAGTCTGTAAAATGGGCGTGGCTGGGGGTTTCTTTCTTTCTTTCTTTCTTTCTTTCTTTCTTTCTTTCTTTCTTTCTTTCTTTCCTTCTGGAGAAAGGAATGGCTTTTTGGGATGGTCAAAAGGTTGCTCAGGCCGGGCGTGGTAGCACAGGTCTTTAATCCCAGCAGTCAGGAGGCAGAGGCAGATGGATCACTTTGAGTTCGAGGCCAGCCTGGTCTACAAAGCGAGTCCAGGACACCAAGGCTACACAGAGAAACCCTGTCTCGAAAAACAAAAACAAACAAACAAACAAAAGGTTGCTCAGAACCCAGCAGTAAACCTTCCAGTGCGAGGCATATTGGGGCCTTTTTGCTTAGTAAGGAGAACTGGCCCCAGGAAGTAAGGCCCAAAGACCTCTGAGTAGATGCTTATTTAGCCTTGTTGGGGTCCAGGTGAGCATCCTGTGTGATCCTTGATCATCACAGGCTGCACCAAGAGGCCTGTGTGTGTGTGTGTGTGTGTGTGTGTGTGTGTGTGTGTGTGTGGTGATGATAGTAATGTTGAAACAAGGTCATTTTTTTTCGTTTTTGCTTCTTTTTTTGGAAGCAACTTAAAAATATATATCTTTTATTTATACAGTATTCTGCATGTATGGGAGCCAGTAGACCAGAAGGCACCAGATCTCATTATAGATGGCTATGAGCCACCATGTGGCTGCTGGGAATTGAAATCAGGACCTTTGGAAGAATAGCCAGTGCTCTTAACTTCTGAGCCTTCTCTCTAGATTTGGCTTTTGTGTTTTTTTTTTTTTTTTCTTTTTCGAGACAGGGTTTCTCTGTGTAGCCTTGGCCATTCTGGACTCACTTTGTAGACTAGGCTGGCCTCGAACTCACAGCGATCCGCCTGCCTCTGCCTCCCGAGTGCTGGGATTAAAGGCGTGCGCCACCACGCCCGGCTGCTTTTGTGTTTTTGTTTTGTTTGTTTTTAAAGTTTTTTTTTCTTTTCTTTTCTTTCCTTCTTTTTCTTTTTTTTCAATACAAGGTTTCTCTGTGTAGCCTTGACTGACCTAGACTCACTTTGTAGACTAGGTTGGCCTTGAACTCACAGAGATCCACCTGCCTCTGCCTCCCAAGTGCTGGAATTAAAGGTGTGCATTGCCACCACTCAGCAAGATAGGGTCTTATGTAGCCCAGGCTGACCACAAACTCTAAGTAGCTAAGGGTGTCCTTGAGTTTCTGTTCTTCTTTTCTTCTCCTGAGTGTTGGGGTCACAGGCATGTGTTACCCTCACAGTTTTTTGTTTGTTTGTTTGTTTGTTTAGACAGGGTTTCTCTGTGTAGCCTTGGCACAGGATATTCTTCCAAAGGTCCTGAGTTCAATTCTCAGCAACCACAGGATGGCTCACAACCATCAATAATGAAATCTGGTGCCCTCTTCTGACAGGCAGGCACACATACAGGCAGAACATTGTATACATAATAAATAAATCTTGCTGGGGTGGTGGTACATGCCTTTAATCCCACACTAGGGAGGCAGAAGCAGGCAGATCGCTGGGAGTTTGAGGCCAGCCTGGTCCACAAAGCGTGTCCAAGACAGCCAGGGCTACACAGAGAAACCCTGTTTCAAAACAAACAAACAAAAACAAAAACAAAACCCAAACAAACAAACAAACAAAAAAAGAATTCAGGCATTGAATTCAATTCACGAATGCTAGATAATCACACTCTACCAACTGAATTGCATCCCCAGCTGTATTTAATCAATTTGTTAATCTATTTATTTATTTACAGTGCTATGGATGGGACCCAGTGTCTTGAATGTGCTCGGCAAGGCTCCACCAATAAGCTATACCCCTAGCCCTCGGAGTTAATCTTCATAGCCTTACCTTTCCCCCCTCTGTTTTGTGAGACAGACTTACTCTGCATTCCTAAGTGTCCTGGCACTCGGTATGTAGACCAGGCTGGACTTAAACTTGTGGTACTCCCCTTTCTTCTGCCTCCCACGTGTTGGCATCACAGACAAGAGCAACACATGTCCCAGAGTAATCAACCTCATTTTACAGCTAAGGAAAGTGGGGGCTCACATCGGAGGCCCTGTCCAATGTCAAATCCAGGGCTCTCCCCAAGCAGAGGTTTATGGTCCAGCCTCTCCCCGGGGAGCACACATGTGGGCTCAAGGACATGGGGGAGTTACGTTTTCCGTTCTTCTCAGGGACGGTGTTAACTCTGCCCAGAAGGCTGGCATTGTCCACTTTTTGATCTTTCACACAGCCAAGGCTGAGCCACCAGTTCCTGTCGGTTAACCCCCCTGAGAGAGTCTGACGCAGTTTGACTAAAGGAAACCACCGGTTTTGGCACGAACCTTCCGGGCAGGCCGCTTGAGGTCAGGATGGGGTGGGGCTGGGAATGGCTTAGCTTGTTTCCCCCTCAGATAATCACCAGTTACAGCCTGGGCACAGGGTTCACATGAACCTCAGTGTCTTCGTCTATACAATGGGGTGAAGGTAGCATCCCCCTACTGCTGGATTGTATTGAGGGAGTTAAAAAAACATTTTTAGAGGCAGGCAGTGGAGGCTCCTGCCTTTAATCCCAGCATTCAGGAGGCAGAGGCAGGCGGTTCTCTGAGTTTGAGGTCAGCCTGGTGTACAGAGTGAGTTCTAGGTCAGCCAGGGCTGCACAAAGAACAAACAACAACAAAAAACATTCTTAGGATGTTCAGCCCGAGGATTAATATAAGGTTAACAGACGTTGACTCCTCCTTCGCCCCTGGGTAACACAGAGAGGAAAGGTGAATGTATAAAGTCACACTGCGGCGGCCGGATGTGGTGGCACAGGCCTTTAATCCCAGCCATCGGGAAGCAGAGGCAGGAGGATCGCCGTGAGTTCGAGGCCATCTGGATCTATACAGTGAGTCCATGACAGCCATGACAACACAGAGAAACCCTGTCACGAAAAACAAAAACAAGTGATGCAGCGGCAAGGGCATAAGGATTCAAAGTCGTCATCCAGGCTAGTGAGACCCTTACCACCTTCCTCTACACTCTCCCTCCTCCTGTGGCCTGGGGCTCTCCAACCTTGCAGCCTCATTCATACTCATGGGTCGCTGAGGAGAAATCCAACCTTCTCCCCTCTTCCCTGCACCCGGTTCAGCGTGAGAAATTTCCCCGCGAGATGCCGCCCCCCACCCGCGCTCCAGGACCCCACTTGACAGCCGCATTATAACTAGTTTGCTGGTGCAGACTGGCTTCTGGCTTGGTCTTAAGTAGTCTGATTTTGATTGGTTCTCTCTGATGGGTGTCAATTTTACTGGCCAATGAGAAATCTCTCAGGGAAATGTGGTTGCTACAGCAACAGAGCGGGATTACTGAAACCCAAGCCCTTGACAAATGCCAGCTGTGGATGAGCCACCATGCCAAGATTGATCACAGCAGGCTGCGCAGAGGCGGCGCTCAACTTTCCAGGCCTTTCTCTCGGATCAGCTGAGAAAAATGGGTACTCCTGGCTTGCAGGAGGACCTGAATGGGCAGGTTTCCCGGACCTCTGTGGTCCTTGCATCCTCAGCAGAGCTTTCTGAAAACAAGATAGATAAATGCCCCGACCTGCGGGGTTGGACTAAAACTCGGGAGGGAGGTCACCTGTTGAGAAATGCAAGACACAAGGAAGGAGAGCAAGTCTGATTGATCAAACTCTCAAACTTTATTAGTCAGGCAGCAGCTTTTATAATTCAGAAGGCAGGGAAGCATATTGCTATAGCAACCCAGCTGCAGGCTTTTCTCAAAACATAGGGAATTCCAGGCAGGGTCATAATGTCCTGCCACACAGGGTATCTTGCTTTGTCTTCATCTAGCTTTAGTCTAACTGCTGACTCACAACAGGGTCGCTCCATCTCTGTCTGTCTTTAGTCTAACTGCTGACTCATAACAGGGTCAGCTACTTTCTGGTGAAAGGCAAGCTCTAGGAAAGACAGAGACTTAAAGGTGCAGACTTAGACAAGATGGCTGAACATTGGCCATATGGCCTATCGTCCCCAACAGATAAAGATGCTTGCCGCCGAACCTGACAAACTCGCTTCCGGTTATTTTTAAGGAATGAACCAGGGCTGGAGAGATAGCTTCACAGTTAAGAACGCTTGTTCTTGCTGGGCGTGGTAGCACACACCTTTAATGCCAGTACTTGGGAGGCAGAGGCAGGCAGATCTCTGTGAGTTCGAGGCCAGCCTGGTCTACACAAATTGAGTCCAGGACAGCCAGGGCTACACAGAGAAACCCTGTCTCGAAAAACCAAAAACCAAACCAAAACCAAAAACCCTACAAAAGAACAGTTGTTCTTTCATGGGACCCCGGTCTGGTTCCCAGCACCCACATGGGTGGTTCAGTCACCTCTAAGTCCCGTTCCAGGGTAACCAACTCTCTCTTTTGATCTGTGGGCGCCGGGCAGGCATGTGGTGCACATAAATGTGAGCAAGGCAAAACACTTTCACACATAAAAATAAATAAAATTATGTTTCAAGTAGACCGAGAAGCCTGGTGCGGTGGAGCAATAGAGTGGCCAGAGCCACATAGGCCGACACAAGCGGCCATTTTCCTGAAGCAGATGCTTATCAGCAGATCAGGAAGTGCCAGCCAAAACCACACCCAGGGCAGGGCGGGGACAAGATGAACACCAAGGCTGAATTGTAAGTCTTACACTGCTCTCAGTCCTGGGCCAGGAAGAGAGGACCCGGGGTCAGTAAGGCACTTGCCTCAGGCATCTTGCACTGGCCTTACACAGAGTCATGTCCGGTGTTGGGCATTCATTAACCTCACCAGGACATAGGAAGGTGACCAGGTTCACTGTCCTCAGCTCACAGATGAGGAACGTTGACTGCTGAAGTGGCTCACCCTTGGGCCCTGGGGCCTAGTGCTTAGCCTTGGCAGGCTTGTGGATGCTTGTAATTCCTTGATGTAGATTCTTGTCAAGGAAAGCCCTGTACCTGTCCTTGCTGAGGATGCTGGGATTACTGAGTCCCATGGTCAGAGAGATAGAGACCCACTTCTTCTGCTGGTCCAGGGGCCCCAAGAGGCCTTCATCTTCTGTTATTCTGGTGGAAAGGCCTGGTTGGTCCTGGGAGGCTAAGGACTCCTAGGCAGATGTAGCCATTTTTCCCCAAGCCTTCTCTGGGTTTTGGACTAGCTCTGTTAAAACAGATACGGAGATATGGAGGTGGTGGTGAGCGCCTTTGATGCCAGAACTTGGGAGGCAGAAACAGGAGGAGGATTTCTGCAAGTCTGAAGTCAGTCTGGTCCACAGAGTGAGTTCCAGGACAGCCAGGGCTACACAGAGAAACCTTGTCTCGGGAAAACAAAAACAAAAAATAAAACAAAGTAGTAGTAGTAAAAAAAAAAAAAAGTAAAGATGGCTAAAACAGGTGGACCATGTGCCTGTGGGTGTCCCTGGAAAGCTTGGCTTCTTTCTCTCTCACTGGGTCCCTGCCTCCCATGTAGGGCCTAGCAGACAAGGGCTCCAGGGACGTTTGTCTCTGAGGTCCCCTCTTTACCTCCAAACTGAGAGGACAGAGGCGATCTGTTTAAGATGTAGCGAGTTTCTATCACTGGCTGTCAGGCTAACTGCCGAGTGACACTGCAGGTGGATCTGAGGCAGGGGTAGCCTTGTCTACTTGCCTCTAGCATCGGAGAGCAAGCTGCAGGGGAAGCCACGAATAGGAACAGGATGCTTGGACCTGCTTCGCTGGAACTTGCAAGTGTCAAGCTGGCAGGGGAAGGGGGCTGGAGGCGGGGAGGGGGGGAGGAAGCAGAGATTGTGCCAGAAACCAGAGAGGATCACATTTGAGGTGGATGCCCTCTCCTCAGTTTTCTATGCCTTCCTGATGCTTCCCTCCTCCAAGGCTTTACCTCTCATTCTCCAACTGGCTTGCTTTCCTTTAAATGAGCATTTCCTCAAACGCCTCCCTGATTTGTGCCTGAGCCGGAGTCTGCCCACAGCATTAGTTACTCTGTGACTGATCAATTTCAACTTGGTCTTATGTTGTTCTTGGCAGGTCTCAAACTAGCTATGTAGCCAAGGATGGATGACCTTGAGCTCCTGACCCTCTGGCCTCCATCCTCTGCCCCGCAGTGTTCTGATTACCATGCCTAGTTTATACAGTGCTGCAAGGATGTGCCTTCTGACAAGAACTATCAACTGAGCCACATCCCCAGCCTGGCTATAAGCAATAATATATATTTGTTTTTGAGACAGGGTTTCTTTTTTTTTTTTTTCTTTTTCTTTTTTTTTTTCAAGACAGGGTTTCCCTGTGTAGGCTTGGCCGTCCTGGACTCGTTTTGTAGACCTGGCTGGCCTTGAACTCACAGCAATAGACCTGTTTCTGCCTCCTGAGTGCTGTGATTAAAGGCGTGCACCACCACCGCCTGGCCGAAACAAGGTTTCTATGTATGTTCTAGCTATCCTGTAACTTGCTCTGTAGACCAGGCTGGCCTCGAACTCACAGCCATCCACCTGCCTCTGCCTCCCCAGTGCTGGGATTAAAGGCATGCGCCACCACGCCTGGCCCTAAAACACTCTTCCATATAAGAATTAAAACTTTATTTGTAGTGTGCGTGTGCTAGGATTAAAGGTGTGTGCCACCATGCCCAGCTGCGGGAGTTGGTTCTTTTCTTCTATCATTTAGGTCCTCAGGATACAGGATGGAACTCAGGTCATTAGGCCCAGTGGCCTCTACTCTCATGCCTAAACCGTCTCACTGTCCCTGTTCTTGTATTGTTTAAAATTATTTCAGTTGGGCACGCCTTTCATCCCAGTACTCCAGAAGCAGAGGCAGGCAGGTGTCTGAGTTTGAGGCTAGCCTGGTTTGCAGAGCTAGTTCCAGGACAGTCAGGGTTACAAAGAGAACCCCTGCCTTGAAGAAAACAAAAAGTAATAAAATTTGTCATGTACGGTTACATTGGATGTGGTCATAAACAATAGCACAGCCAGGAGTTCTGGATAACGTTTAGCAGTAATAACAGGAGGGCTGCCTGAGACGGCTCAGTGGTGAGGAGCACAGGCTGCTCTTGCAGAGCACCTGAGTTTGCTTCCCAGTGCCCACATGGTGGCTCTCAACCATCTGAAACCCCTGTTCCAGGGAATTAAATCCCTCCTGACTTCCGTGGGCTCCTGCATGTATGTGACACACATTCGAACACTCAGACTCGCCATCTACACATAAAATTAAATAAATATTTAAAAAGCAATGCTAGGGGGTGGTTGGAGTATTGCTCAGTGGCAGAGGGCTTGCCTAGCATGTGCAGGGCCCTTGGGCTCCACCTAACAGCATTGCAAAGGGATAGTAAGGAAGACCTCCCGGCAGTAGCAGGCTTTATGCCTTTCTACACGTAGGATCCTGTTTCTAACCTTTTGAGCATCGCTGGCCTCATTTTACAGAGGAGACAACTGAGACTGAAGGGTGGACAGGACTTATACATAGATAATGAGGACTTTGACCAAGTTGCTGTTGGTTCCTGACCCAGATAGAGGGAAGGAGGAAAACAGCCTCCAACCAGATCAACAAGGCTTGTAGTGCAGAAGCTCATCATCCTATGAGGAGGTTGGATTAGACTCGAGGAAGGACTTCCTGGCAAGAAATGTTTAGACATCAGAGTCAGTGTCCAAGGAAGGGAGTGCCTGCCTTTGGAAGTCCTCAAAACAAGATAAAGGCTTGCCTAGTTGGGTTCATGCCAGTACTGCCTGAAGGCAGGGGAATGGACTAAATGACCTCTGAGGCCCCTTCAGCTCCGAAGATTAGCATACTCTGCTATAACCACCCTTGCCACTTCCCCAAAGCAGCTGCTAAACAAGGAAGGCATGTGAAGACTCCAACTTAAGGAGACTAAGAAAACCTTGTCTTGGCCCCTGGCCACGGGAGGGAGTGGCTTAAGGCAACCTCGTACTCAGAGGGCTGGGGAAACAGTGTGTGTGTGTGTGTGTGTGTGTGTGTGTGTGTGTGTGTGTGTGTGTGTGTGTGTTTGGAATGGTCCCTTTTCTGCCCCCTCCTCTGCTCAGTCATCTGTCCCACATCCAAGGCTGGGGGTCCAGGGCATGGCTCCTTGATGAGGTGCATCACTTAGGACTGCCCCTCTTGTGGGACTGTGATAACTGCACTTAAGTATTCTCCGGGGGGAGGTCTCCTAATTGTCTGAGCCACAAAAGTAGACACAGGCTGACTTCAGTTGTTATCTCTCTGGTTCCAAAATGTTTTGTTTTGTTTTGGTTTATTTTTTTGTTTTGTTTTACAGGGTTTCTCTGTGTAGTCCTGGCTGTTCTGGAACTCTCTCTGTAGACCAGGCTGGCCACAAACTCAAAGATCTACCTGCCTCTGTCTCCCCATTCAGTGTTGGGATTAAAGACATGCGCTACCACCACCACTTGGCTTATATTTTTAAAGTCAATGGGTTTATTTACGGAAAAGCAAAAATATCGTCTTCATTTTTTTTCCTTTTTTTTTGGTTGGAGATAGGGTTTCTCTGTGTAGCCCTGGCTGCCCTGGACTTGCTTTGTAGACCAGGCTGGCCTTGAACTCAGAAATCTGCCTGCCTCTGCCTCCCGTGTGCTGGGATTAAAGGTGTGTTCCACCACATCAGCATTGTCTTCATTTTTGATTACATAAAAATATGTGGGTGTGATGGTGTATGCCTGTAATCCCAGGATTAAGAGAGGCAGGAGGTTTGTTGTAAATTCAAGACCACCTTGAGCTACAGAATAAGACCCTCCCCATCCCACCCTGCTCCACCCTTCTAAAAAGTGGACAAAAATATATAAACCACAAAAGTGATTCTTTTGCAATGAGACTCTGAGGTAGAATATTTGCCTAACATGTGTGAGGCCAAGTTCCCGAGAGCCACAATAATAAATAGACACAGTGGAGCCAGGCGTAGTGGCGCACGCCTTTAATCCCAGCACTCGGGAGGCAGAGGCAGGCGGATCACTGTGAGTTCGAGACCAGCCTGGTCTACAAAGTGAGTCTAGGACAGCCAAGGCTACACAGAGAAACCCTGTCTCGAAGAAACAAAAACAAAAACAAAAACAAAAAGTCATTGGATGAAGGGGACCAGGTGCTTGAGTAGTTCAGCTATATGCTGAGTCAGGGGCCAGCGTGGAATACTAGAGGCCTTGTCTCAGAAACAACCCCAAGTCCCTCACACAAATAAGCAGGCCCCCAAACAAACAAGCCAACTAGTAAACAAAGGTCGCAGAGGTGGCAAGCAGTGTGTGGGGGTGGGGAGAGTGGGCTGTTGAAGTACAAAGACCAGAGGTGGCTCTTTTGAGGTGCATGAGGGAACAGGGTCTGGCCGGTGACAGAGAGAGGCAAGGTCCGACGGCTCTTCACCCCAGGGATCAGGCCATTAGGTAAGGACACTGAGACTCATCCTGGGGTGGGGGTGGGGGGCGCACCTGTGAGTCTCCTGTGGAAGCGTCAGGGCCCTACTTTCTTCCTCAGCTTCCAGGTACCAAACAAGGGTCGAGTTTTGGGTTTTGTTCTCCTGTGCCTTTGCGGAGGGCATGGAACCTAGGGCCTCAAGCACACAGGGCAGGTAGCTGCACTCCTGCTTAGCCCCCGCTGACCCCCCTCTCCCCCCCCCGGCCCCCCCCCATCCCCGTCCCCACCAAATGGGAACCTCAGCTGGTAACAGACTCCTCCTCCTCTTGGGAGACATAGGCATTGGTTTCAAATGGACCCTGAATTAACTGGCGCAGGGTGGCTTGTTTGCTCCTGTCCAAACCAGGCCTGACAACTCTCGTCGATATGCCAGCGCATTTACATAGCCCTCCATTGGCCCTTATCACATCGCTGTGCACCGAGAGGAGCAAGATACTTTATTGTAATGGAGCGAGGGTGCCTTTGCGCGTGCGTGTGCGTGCGTGCATGTGCCTTGCTCAACCTTGAGAAGCACTTTCAAGTGCTATCCACTTTGTGTTTTGAGATAGGGTTCCTCACTCTCTGAGTTTTCCAGACTTAGACATAGCTCTCTCTCCACTTCCTCAGTGCTGGGATTATGGATGCAGGGCACCATGCCCAGCATTCTCCATGGGGTTTGAACTTGGGTCCTCACGCTTGCATGCCTACCACTTTACCTACACAGCTCTCTCTCCAACACCAAGCTGGAAGACTATGAGAGCACTCCCTGGGGCTTCTCCTACAGTCTCTCTCCCCAGTGTCCAGTGCCCTGCAGAAGCTCCTTAGGCAGCCTCGGCAAGATGAGGGCTCTAGGGGGTGGGGGGCGGCTCATTCTGAGTTTCTCCTCGCATAACCTGGAGGGCTTCCAGGAGGAAGTGAGAGACAAAGGGGACTTGGAGATGGAGCAGAGCTCAGATAATGGAGTGGAAGCTACTGGAGTAGTTTCTGGGATAATAATGAAGTGAGGTAGAACCCCAGAAGTCTCTCAGGATACAAATGTCCCTTTTGGGCTAATGCCCCGTGCCAGATGAAGGGCTTGGGTTACAATCACAAGCCTCACTGGCCTTGGGGCCTCAGCCTCTTCCAAGAAACTGACTTTTGAGGAATCCTCAGGCCTGGGAGGCATGACGTATTTGCCCTGCGTCCAGGTGCCAATGGAACGGGCCATTAGGAACACTGTCTTCCTGACAGAGTGTCCCCACTCCTGTTTTCATATTTATGGGCATCAGGTGCTTGGCACAGGGAGCCACACCCAGCTGAGAAAACAACCTGCCAGAACTTCCAGTCCCTAGGTCACCACTCCTCCTGGCCGGCACTGCCACCCTGCCACGCCCCCACTGGCCAGAGCCCTGCCTGCTTCTCTTTTGTCCCTGCTCACGCCACTTGCTTACTCAAACTGTTGTTTATCAACACGGAGCAGAGCACCCAGCTGCCAGCAGAAACACACATTGGCGATGGTGGAACCGCCCCACACCCTGCATCAACACGCTCCCACGCGCCGCTTGCCGCTGTCTAGGCTGGCTGCGTACACATTTGCACCAACTCCTCCTGCCCACACAGCTGCCCCTTCAGCTCCTGCACACACCACAAGTCCCCTGGTTTTGCCAGATGTACTCCTGTGTTCATGGGTTACAGGAACACCACATGCTCTCCCCTCTGACCTGGGCAGGCCACCCCTTGCTTGCTGCTGTGAGGTCTCAGGCAAATCAGCTTAAACCTTTCTGAGCACCGGAGGCTTCACCGTCGAATAGGAATAATAATTGCTTCCAGAAGGTGGAACATATGTGGCTTTCATGAGGGTGTTATGGCCTCGGTGAGGGCTTTTCCCATAGGCCCTGGGGCTTAGGAGGGAACAGCCACCCAGCTGGGGCTGGGGGAACTGGCGCAGCCACTCTGGAATCTGGTCATGGGGTTTCCTGTCTCATCCTCCTGCTGTTAGCTTTTTAACAGCTAACAGCTGAGGGCTTTGGGCCAGGCACATCACCTGTCCACAAGCCTTCTCAGGAAGAAGGGGATAAAGCCTGTGGACTGCTGTGACATGAGGCCTGGGGACTTGGGAATTCTGTCCACAGCTGCATGGGGGTTATGGGGGAAATGCAGAAGCAGAATTTGAGCATTGGCCACTTCCTGCCTTGCCCCCTTTCTTGACCCCTGTGAGCCTATGTTTCTGTTCTGTCTGCTGAAGACCTGCACTTTGACTCAGGGGCCATATCTGGGGGGGGGTGTCCCACTCTACCTGGGCCACCTCCTGTTCCTGACGTTCCTTCTCTCTGTCTCAACCTTTAGGAACCTTCCTGGCAGCAGCTGTTGTTGTTGTAATTTGTTTGCTTGCTGGCTGTGTTGTTACTGTTTTTGTTAAAGGCAAAGTCTCCGCTGAGAGGTGATGGCGCACGCCGGTAATCCCAGCACTCAGGAGGCAGGGGCAGACAGATATCTGTGAGTTCAAGGCCAGCCTGGTCTACAGAGATTGAGTTCCAGGACAGCCAGGGCTACACAGAGAAACCTTAACCTGAAAAAAGAAAACAAAAGGCAGAGTCTTATGTATCCCAGGATTCGCTATGGAACCAAGGATGGATGCCCTTGGACTGCTGGTCCTCCTGCTTCTGCTGCCTGAGTGCTGTGACTGTAGGCGTGTGCCACCACACCTGGTTTATGAGGTGCCAGAGATGAAAGCCAGGGCTTTGTGCATGCTAGACATCCACAATGAACCACACTCCTAATCCAGTTTCTTCTTTCTTTCTTTTTCTGAGACAGGGTTTCTCTGTGTAGCCTTGGCTGTTATGGACTCACTTTGTAGACCAGGCTGGCCTCGAACTCACAGTGATCCACCTGCCTCTGCCTCTGGAGTGCTGGGATTAAAGGTGTGCACCACCACACCCAGCTCCCTTCTTTCTTTCTTTCTTTCTTTTTTTTTTTTTTGGTTTTTTTTTTTTTTTTTTTTTTTTTTTTGAGACAGGGTTTCTCTGTGTAGCCTAGACTGTCCTGGACTCACTTTGTAGTCCAGGCTGGCCTCGAACTCACAGCGATCCGCCTGCCTCTGCCTCCCGAGTGCTGGGATTAAAGGCGTGGGCCACCACGCCCGGCTCCTTTCTATCTTTCTTTCTTTCTTTCTTTCTTTCTTTCTTTCTTTCTTTCTTCTGGTCTTCTCTTTTCCGTGGCCAGCTAGTAGTTGCAGCCTTTCTATTCAAGGAAAGGGAGGCAGCTACAGGAGGGAGGGGGACCCAATGTGATGTGAGGGCAGGGAAAAGCCTGGGAAGCCTGAGCAGAGGGAGCTGGAGAGCTGTGGCTGCAGAGGCAAAGCTGGAGACTGGCACTGAGTCAGGCCTTTCTAGCAAACAGGATGTCGGCTCCCCCAGACTGTACTGACGCACACTAATTCCTGCATGCGGAGCGATGGGAAACTGGTGGTGGGCAGATTCCAATCTGACTTCTGCTGAGGTGGTTTTTCCCAGGTCCTTCACGGAGCGGTTTCCAAGCACTAACTACCACAGAGACACCATCAGACAGCCCTGTTGGCCCAGCAGAAGCATGGCAAATTGACCACCCTTAATCTTCAGAAACCCAGCCAGAGCACAGATGGGGAGATTCACAATCCACCTGTCTAAATAGACTCCGCTAGGCATGGTGGCACAGGTTTGCCATCACAAAGTTTAGGAGACCGAGGCCAGAGAATCCCAAGTTCAAGGCCAACCTGAGCAACTTAATGACACCTTCCCTAAAAATAAAAAGTAAAAGGAGAGGCCTTGAGATGGCTCAGCCGGCAAGGGTGCTTGCTGGGCATTGCAAGTTTATGACGTGGATTCCATGCCAGGGACCCACAGTGGAAGGAGAAAATGAACCCCTGAAAGTTGATTTCTGATATCCACATGTGCACTGTGCATGCACCCCTCCTCCCACAAGAATAACTGAACAGTGGGGGTAGGGGAGAGGGGATAGTGAGGAGGGTGGCAGAGGGTGGTGGCAGTGCACATGCCTTTATTCCTAGCACTCATGGAGGCATGCGTGGTCTCTGCGAGTTCAAGGCCAGCCTGGTCTACAGAGCAAGGACAGCCATGGCTGCACAGAGAAACCCTGTCTCGAAATAAATGCACACACACAAAATAATAAACACAACTAAGGTTTTTACAAGGTTAAAATAGTATATTTAACATTGTTTTTCTCTCTCTTTTTTTTTTTTTTTGGTTTTTCTTTTCTCTCTCTCTCTTTCTTTTTTCTTTTTTCTTTTTTCTTTTGGTTTTTCAAGACAAAGTTTCTCAGCCTGGCGTGGTGGCACACGTCTTTAACCCCAGCACTTGGGAGGCAGAGGCAGATGGATTGTTGTGTGTTCGAGGCCAGCCTGGCTACAAAGTGAGTCCAGCTGTGTATCCTTAGCTGTTATAGACTCCTTTTGTAGACCATAGTCCAAACTGTGGATACTCTGATAGCCAAGGCGAAACTCAGCTTGTGATTTTTCAGGGTTTTTCTCTAATTCTTCAAAATGTGTTGTGCCCCTCCCCTTTCCTTTGTGCTAAGGATGGAGCTCAGGGCTTGCCAATTCCAAGCAAACACTCTACTATTTAGTTACATCCTCAATCCTTGATTTTTGGAGGCAGGATGTATGTAGCCCAGGCTGGCCTTGAACTCACCATCCTTGTCTCAACCTCTCAACTGCTGGGATCACAAGTGCGTGCCAGCATGGCCTGTCTGGGTGATTGGTTAATTGATTGATTGATTTTGATTTTTCAAGACAGCGTTTTCCTGTGTAGCTCAGAGCTCCCGAAACTCACTCTGAAAACCACATTGGCTTCAAACTCACAGATCCCCCTGCCTCTGCCTCCCAGGGCTGGGATTAAAGGCTTGCAATCAAAAGCACTGTCTGGCTGAAACCAGGGAATTCTGACTATTTGGGTCTTTCCATGTTTTGGTGAGCTTTGGAGCTCTGGAGAATGCAGCTTAGGTAGGAGCAGAGGGAAGACACGACACCTGTGATGCTAGGCTGAGCAGGTGGAGGCAGATACTGCTGTGAGTTTTCGAGGCCATATAACTGAATGTCTACTCCAAATCCTAATCCCATTGTTTTTCTTCCCCAGTTCCCTCCATCCACAAGCTTTTCCTTATTTAATTCATTTATCTGTTTGCTATTATCGATGATTATTGCGGTGATGAGGATCAAACTCCCCACCCCCGCCCCTCCCACTCACCCCCACAAGCTAGGCAGGTGCGGACCCATACACAGCTGAATTCCCACCTCTGTTGTTTTTCTGAGCTAAAAACCTAGGACGAGGCTTGCCCCTGCCTCCTGCAAGCCCCCTTCCCGTCTTCCGTCTGGCGTGGGGGTGCTTCTGGGGCTCCTCTTTTGTGACAATGACTTTTTTTTTTCTAGAAGTACTGAGCAGGAAGACTTGTTAAGACTGGCCTAGGACCTGCTAGGTTTGCCTACATCCGCGGCATGGGGGGAGGGAGGTCTTGACTGAAAGCGAGAGCGGCTCACTTTGAAGCTGGTCCTATTCCACCCCGGTGTGGCTGCCTGCCGCCATGGTCATGAGCAGTTTCTGGAGAGTCCCAGACTGCACCACTACCCCAAGACTGCCCCAGCCTGCAGAACACAAAAGCGTCCACGAAGAGGGCGGGAAGAATGTGTGGGGTGCACTAACCTGAGTTAAGGGGCGGTGAGATGCGGGAGTGTGGGGAGGTGGTGTGTTCTTTCCCTCAAAAGCCTTAGGTTCTAAAAACCTCATCCTAACAAAGAAACCAGAGCATTAACTAGTAAAAAGGAGGAAATATATGCAGCTAGGGACCCAGACCACTTTCCTCCCGCAGCCCCGGGCTTGCTCCAGCTCGCCAGCGAGTTCCAGCCAGTGTATTTCTGGTTGGGATGGAAGCCAGGGGTCAGATAGAGTCCCAACGTATTTTGCAGCACTGTTGACATTTTGCCCAGTGCCTTTGGTGGTGACAGCTGCCAGGAGAGTTGTTGGGAAAGACTGTCTAGAAGTTGATCTAGACGGGTTAGTGGGAGCCAAAGAATTCAGCACCATGAAATCCCGCAAAGTCATAGCTGTTGGGACAAAGGATACCCACACTTATGCTAGGACCCCAGAATCCCTAGGGTCAAGGTCCAGCCATAACTCCACCTTATTTCCTGCAAGACAGCGAACCAAAGCACCCAGCCAAGTGCTTTACATGTGTTAGGGAGCTGAACCCCATCAGAGATGCAGGAGGGGGGTTGTTATCCCCGCCTCAGGGACAGTAGCCAGAACATACACGGTATGTCAGTGGACTCTGATCTTCTCCTGTGCACTGGCTCATTTACTGAGGAAACTGAGGCACAGAGGGGCGGGGTCACATGAAACCACTGGCAACTGGGTAACTTCAGAACAGAGTGTTATCCATGACTTCCCAGATGGGCTAAAACAGGGTCTGAGATGGGCGGGAGGGAGGCCAGGGTGAGGCCAGAGGCAGCAGCAAGGCAGGCCACTCAAGGAGAATGCACAATGAAGCTTGCTGCTCTGTGTGCTAACTTTGCTACTGCTTGTTTGAAACAGGGTCTCCCTGGGCATGGTGGCGCATGCCTTTAATCTCAGCACTCTGGAGGCAGAGGCAGGCGGATCGCTGTGAGTTCGAGGCCAGCCTGGTCTACAAAGTGAGTCCAGGACAGCCAAGGCTACACAGAGAAACCCTGTCTTGGAGAAAAAAAAAAAAAAAAAAAAGAAAAGAAAAGGAAAGGAAAAAGAAAGAAAGAAAAGGAAAAAAGAACAATAAAAAAAAGAAAGAAAAGAAACAGGGTCTCAGAAGGTGGGTTCTGAACTCACTGTGTAGCCAAGGATGTGTTGCAGTTAAATTATCAGACTGGTATAATAACCGCAACAATAATGCCCTCGAACTACTTTTTAAAATTTCTTTTTCCAGACAGGGTTTCTCTGTGTATCCCGTGCTGTCCAGTACTCCCTTTGCAGACCAGTCAGGCCTTGAACTCACAGACATCTGTCTGCTTCTGCCTCCAGAGTGCTGGGATTAAAGGCGTGCACCAACACGCTCGGCTGCCCTTGAACTTCTGATCCTCCGACATCCACCTCCCAAGGGCTAGGATACGGGCATGCCCCACCATGCTCCGTTCATTCAGTGCTAGGGATCAATCCAGGGCTTTGTGCATGATGGGCCAGCACTATACCAACGGAGTAACTTACCCAGCCCTCAAATGCTAACTCAACAGGAACAGGCTTGAGGCTTGCTCTCCTCTGCCTCTGGGCCAACAGCTAGCCCTGTACCCGAGGGGACAGAAGCCTAGACAGCTGACCCCAGGCTCTGGCAGCCTTTCCTTCCTGGCCTAGTTGGTCTAAGCCAATTGTTCCATGTCCCATGGGAGCCATGTGGGACAGACAGTGGGTAAGTGTGCAAGAAGGCAGCATTGCCATCCTGTATGCCCCCTGCAGTGCAGCCCAGCTGTGAGCCGGCTGCATTCACCCTTGTACTAGGCCAGCTTCTGGGCTCAATTGTTGTCTGGGTCTAGTCCTGGAAGCTTCTAGCCACCCCCCTGCCCCCCCCCCCCCATACAATCTAACCTAGGCCTAGAACGTTTTCAGCCTCTGAAACTTAACTGCTTAATAAGCTCACTCTTTCTTGTTCTTTCTGAGCTTTTCTGGCTGGTTCACTTCAGCTGTTCTGGCTCAGAATCCTCTCCTAACTGATTTATTCAATTTCTTTCCTCTGAATTGCTGTTTAGCCTCAAACTAACTCCAGCTCTAATCTTCTGGCTCCTTCTCATTTTCTGGCTTGTTCTGCCTTCAACTGAGTCCAGTTTATTCTCTCTCTCTGGAACCTGTCTCTCTATTACTGTCCAGTCAAACTGCCTCCTCTCTGCATTGTCCCTTAAGAGTTGGGCATAGCCTATTCTGTCAAATCTTTCTCTGAGTTGTCACTTTTTCTGCCACTTTCAAACATGGGTGCTTCCTCCCACAAATTGACATTACCTTTATTGCTTGGGATTAAAGGCATGTACCACCACACCTGGACCTAAGCTTTTCTTTACCTAAAACTTGCTCTGTAAGTGGCTGGCCTTGAACTCAGATCTGCTTGTCTCTGTCTGCTGGGTTAAAGGTGTGCCTGTATTCTATCTGGATCACACAGACCTAGGAGGTCTTTGGATGTGATCTCTTGCCAGAGCAGCCATGTTCTGAATTAACATTCCTCTATAACTCCCCCCTTTCTGCTTAAGCTAAAATTCCTCTACACGGGGGTGGGGGTGGGGGTGCTGCTCAGGTGATAGTCCGCAGGGGAAGATGGCTGCCTAGTGTCAGCCTGTCACTTCACTGTTGGCTGTGTGCTCTCACCCACCCTGCGTGGATACTCTGGATGTCACTTCACTCAGAAGCAGCTCCTGGGCCACAGGAGACTCCCAAGGGGACAGTCCTTAAGGGAGGTTTCCTGGGCACAGTAAACATCTGCGCTGTCCTCTTGGGCTAACTAAACTTGTTGTTGCTGAAATTCCTTCCCAGAGGGAGACACACAACATCTACCCCTCCCCATAAGGTCTCAAAAGAAATTGAGTCACAATTCCACCAAAGTTCACTTTGGGGAACCAACAAGTTTATTCGGCTTCCTTACAGGCTTGTGGGTGCTCCTCCCATAAGGCCACACTCAGAAAGCCTTATCCATAAGACACGAGGGGTTCCTGTACCCACACCCACCCCTAGTCCTTCCTCCAGCCCCTCCCCCCAGGGTACATGCAATGAAGACGCAGGTGCATACAGCTGGTGGTAGAGAGCATGCATACCCAGGTGAGGGTCCTTTCCATCCCTCTATGGCATGTGTGTAAACCACTGACAAGTCTGTCTGGGATAATCTTTTGCAAGGGGGTGGCAGCTGAATGCCCCAAGATGGCAATTGCTTGGCCTGGAGGACAGCCACTTAGGAAACTGTCCTTTTCTCTATTCCCTTCTCTCACTCTGTAGTCAAGGCCTGGTCTTGAACTTACAGAGGTCTGTGAGTATTGCCTCCGGAGTGCTGAGATTATAGGCCTGCCCTGCTACAGCAGGCTTTTTCTTCTTTTGATACCAAGGTTGGCACCTAGAGTCTGGAGCATGCTAGGCAAACGTTCTAACACAGTAGAGTGATTAGGTTAATGTGTACTGTCTTATTTTAAAGCAAATCGCTTTAAAATCTACTTTTATTATTTATTGTATTTCACAAGAAGGCAAATGCTCTAACCCCTGAGGTATAGCTTTTGACTTTTTTTTGTTTTGTTTTTTTCTAGACTTTTAAAAAGATTTATTTATGTATTTGTGTATATAAGCACTTTATTTGCCTGTATGACTGCATGACAGAAGAGCACAACAGATAGAAGAGGGCATCAGATTTCATTACAGGTGGTTGTGAGGCACCATGCGATTGCTGGGAATTGAACTCAGGACCTCTGTATGAACAGCCAGTGCTCTTAACCTCTAAGCCACTTCTCCAGCCTCAGCTTTTGGGTTTTGGACAACAAGCCCTTTGACTTAAAGGTGGCGCACGCCTTTAATCCCAGCACTTGGGAGGCAGAGGCAGGCAGACTGCTGTAAATTCGAGGCTAGCCTGGTCTACAAAGCGAGTCCAGGATAGTCAAGGCTACAAAGAGAAACACTGTCTCGAAAAACCAAAAGAGAGAGAGAGAGAGAGAGAGAGAGAGAGAGAGAGAGAGAGAGAGAGAGATGGTTCAGTTGGTGAAATGTGCACAAGGATCAGAGAGTTGGGTGGAAGAATTCACATAAAGAGCCAGGTGTGTGTACCTGCAAGCCGGTTGCTGGGGAGGCAGAGAGAACTAGAGCTCTGGATCTCTCTGGCCTGCAACACCAGCCTAATTGCTGAGCCTCAGGTCCTAGTGAGAGACCTTGTCTCAAAAAAGAAGGTGAAGAGTGGATGAGGAAGACACTTGTCAACCTCTGCCCTCTACACACACACACAAACACACACACGCATGTATGTGCTCCTCCCCACATGGACACACACACACACACAGAGAGACACACACAAGCATGTGCTCCTCCCCACATAGACACATGGACACACACACACACGCATGTGCTCCTCCCCACATGGACACACAGACACACACAGAGAGACACACACAAGCATGTGCTCCTCCCCACATAGACACATGGACACACACACACACACACACACACACACACACACATGTGCTCCTCCCCACATGGACACACAGACACACACAAGCATGTGCTTCTCCTCACATGGACACACACACACACACACACACACACACACACACACACACAAATAAATACAAGCAAAGAAAGTGTTTTTGTTTTTTAGAGATATATTCAGTACTCCCCTGACAAGCTGATTGCTTGCTGGCTGGCAGCGCCGCCCAGCCCCCTTACCATCATATACGGCAGTCGACACCTGTGGCCAGCTGGGACAAGTTCCATCAGTCAGTCATGTATCCCTTCTTTTCATGGTGTTCACTGAGCCCTTACTGTATCCCAGGCACCCGAGGGAGGGCGGAGCAGACAGAGAGAAGGACAACACAGGGTGCCTCCTTTACTGACTTTGCAGTGTCAAGATGACAAAGAGCAGGAAGCTTTGAGTGGGAACCAGAATCCCTGCTTGAACTCAGTTTTGTGAAAAGTCTGCTCTGCAATGGTGACATTAAAAAGGCAATCTCGGGGCTGGAGAGATGGCTCAGAGGTTAAGAGCACTGACTGCTCTTCCAGAGGTCCTGAGTTCAATTCCCAGCAACCACATGATGGCTCACAACCATCTATTGCCCTCTTCTGGCAAGCAAGTGTACATCCCAGCAGAACACTGTATATATTGTGTATATAATAAATAAATAAATCTTAAAAGAATAAAATAAGCCGGGGGGTGGTGGCGCACCCATTTAATCCCAGCACTCGGGAGTCAGAGGCAGGTGGGTCACTGTGAGTTCGAGGCCAGCCTAGTCTACAAAGTGAGTCCAGGACAGTCAAGGCTACACAGAGAAACCCTGTCTCGAAAAAGCCCAATAAATAAAATAAAATAAAATAAAAAGGTAATCTCAAGTGGGGGTGTGTGTGGTGGCACATGCCTGTAATCCCAGCACTCGGGAGGCAGAGGCAGGTGGATCTCTATGAGTTTGAGTCTAGGCTGGTCTACAAAGCGAACCCAGGATAGGCAGGACTACAAGGGAAACCCTGTATCGAAAAACCAAAGGGGGGAGGGGGCTGGAGAGATGGCTCAGTGGGTCAGAGCACTGACTGCGCTTCCAGAGGTCCTGAGTTCAATTCCCAGCAACCACATGGTGGCTCACAACCATCTATAATGTGATCTGATGCATACTGTATACATAATAAATAAATGGGGAGGGGGGGCAATCTCTATAAGGGAACAGCAGAAGCGAAGGCATAAGGAAAGCCTAAGACTACCAAGTACTGCAGGAGTGTAGGTGGCGGTGAGGCTAGCCAGGCGAGAGAGGTAGTGAATACCCAAGACTTTAGGTTGGATTCTGTAGGTGACTGGGGCATATTTTTGTCATACGGTTTTAAATCATAGCTCTAGGTTAAGGGCGTAGATTAAAGAACCCTTCCTTAGAGAAATGCTGGCCAGGAAGGTCAAGAGATTTGCCTAAGCGAAACAGCAAAAACCACAGCAAACGTATGATCCCGAACCAAACGTCAGCTTTTGAGTCCTAAACCTAGCCGCCCCCTCCCGTCTGGAGAAGATTGAGTACACCAGTTCAAACAAGAACTTGTGGACCGCCTCAGCTTTTGCTTGCCCCCGCCCCATTCCCCCCCTCCCCTCCGCCTCCCCGCCCCAAGCCTGGCTGGCCCTGGGAGTCAGGAAGATCTGGCAAAAGGGTGCAGGCACTTGTAGGGGGGCCCCATCTCCTCAGCTTTAGAAATCCCTGCAGGAGTCACGTCCCCTTGCACCCCCACTCCTAAAGTTGCTTAAGAACACAAAAGGCCGTTGTTTCCTGCCTGGCTGCCTGCTAACTCCATTTCCCTCGTTTGTCTGCTCCGGCAGCAGGAGCAAAGGGCAGCAGGCATCAGAGGAGTCTGGGTGAAGGCGTTGGCAGCCTGCTTAATGGGCCGCGGGGGACTCAGGCTGAGAAGGACCGTGGGGGACCCAGGCCAACCTCGGCGGCCACGCCCCCACGCTGTGTGCAACGTGCCGAAGTCCTAGGAGCAGACCCGGCTGATGGGGCAATCGCAGGCAAACGTGCTGCCCCGCCAGTCTGCGGGCTCTTGGGCGGGGGGTGGGGGTGGGGGTGGGGGGTGGGGGGTGGGGGTGGGGGTGGGGGGTGGGGGGTGGGAGGATGGGAGTAGGTGCAGGGATGGGGGAGTAGGTCCAGCGGTTGGCGGGCCCCTACCCTGGGTTTCCACGGTCAGCTGGGGAAAACCCAGAACCTTGAGCACACGGGGTGGGGTTGGGGAGGAATACATGCGCACGTGCCTGACACCCCCACCCCATCCCTGCTCCTGTGCAGTTCAGGCACCTGTGATCTGTTCTGCTCCTGTCCCTACAACCCCGGCTCCCCTCCCTCCTCCCCTGCCCCCACAAGCACTGACAGATACACCTGGACTGGGTGCCAACCCGCAGACACACCTGGGCAGCCCCACGTGGGCGCGCACGCGCTAGGGTGCTTCTTTGGAGAGCAGTTCTAAGCCCCTTCTTACTTTCCTGTTGTCTCAGGCGTGTTGGAACAAGGGCTAGGCTGTGCGTCCTTTTATAAGTTGCTTAACCTTTCTGAGCCTCAGATAACTAAATGTGCTGAGTAGGGATGATGGGAGTATTACTGGGTTGTTGTAGGGATTTAAATAAGACAGTGGTGGGGTTGGAGAGATGGCTCAATCGTTAAGAGCACTGGATGATCTTCCAGAGGACCCCAGTTCGATTCCCAGCGCTCACATGGCCATCCCTATAGTTGCAGGGATCTAACGCCCCCTTCTGGCCTCTGCAGACACCAGGCATATACACGGCGCACTGACATCGATGCAAACAAAACACACCACACAGAAGTCAAAATTAAAAGAAAAGAGTGGCTAAAGCATCAAGCCCCATTAGTTACTAAGACTCACCCAATACATGACGGGATAGCAATCTTGAGCTGTGAGGATGCCCTCGGCCCATTTTGTCACTGGGGCAAGGCTGGCCTTCCCGCTTTTCTTCTTTGGATTTATACTCATGCTTTCTGAATGGACATGAAGACACGATTGTTCCTAAGGGTGGTTGGGAGAGAACTATTTTATCATAGATATGAGGGAGCGCACAGCCAGAGGCTTTTGAAAGGATCCAGACTGAACCAGGCCATGAGAGGAGAGAGATGGGGAGAGGGGAATGGGGTGGGGGTGGGGGTGGGGGAGAAGTAGAGAGAGACAGAGAGGAGCGGAGGGGAGGGGAAGCAGACCAAGAGAAGACAAAGAGGCCAAGAGAGAACCAAGAGAGTGTGCACGGCCAAAATGGCTGTTATACGGGACTAGCAGGTGGGGGAGGGGAAGCTGGAGGGGCTTTAGGGTACCAGGTGGGGTGAGAAGTGTGGATGGAGCTACAAGGTACTCGCGAGACTTGTCCCTTGTTTCTTTGGGACCTGACATTTTCTGTATTAGAGGCGTCTGGGGCTGGAGAGATGGCTCAATGGTTAAGCGGACCCTTTGCTCTCCCAAGGGTCCTGAGTTCAGTTCCCAGCAACCGCATGGTGGCTCACAACCATCTGTAATGTGATCTGATGCCCTCTTCTGGCCTACAGGTGTATATGCAGGCAGAGCCCTGTATACATGATAATAAATAAATAAATCTTAAAAAAAAAAAAAAGCAAAGAAAAGAAACGCCATCGTTGATCCAGGGCTTGAAGCTAACTCACTCCTTCCTTCCTTCCTTCCTCCCTCCCTCCCTCCCTCCCTCCCTCCCTCCCTCCCTCCCTTCCTTCCTTCCTTCCTTCCTTCCTTCCTCTTTTCTCCTTCCTAACAGATCCCGGAGAGGCACTGAAGACTGCTCCTCTGCAGTGGCAGCCTGGGATCTTCCCCCAGTCCCGTAGCTGTACCTGTGGCCTGCCCGCCTAGGCGGCTGCCAGCTCTGGCCCCTGACTCACTGCAGTAAGCCCCTTCCTGCCCGTCTCTGCATCCATGCAACAGGCACCGGAAGCCTGCTCTCTCCTGTCCCCTGGGACTGTTGGGGGGATGAGTCAGATTACGGTAGGGAAAGCCAGAGAAGCTGAAAGAGGCTCTTACCAGAGCTGACTGGCTAGCTGATGAGAGGTTTGGGTTTTTCCATGGAACGTAGTGCGTGCAAACAGGGATGGCTCCCAGCAGATGCTAGAATCCCTATTCCAAACAGACTTCCTGCGGCGAGGTCTGTGATGCCAGGGCTCACTCCTCTAGCTCTGTGACCGGAAGTATGCCCCTGACCGCGTAGTTCTACCAGTCTGTGATCTGTCGGAAGGGGGCGTGGCTTCCCAGGCTGAGATGTTGCCTAAAGCAATGGGGTGGTGAGTTTTAGTACCCCATGCTTCCCAGCGGGGCTTCTGAGAGCTGGGGACGTGAAGGAGGGAGGCTGGATAGGACAGAAGGAGGAGAGCCTCCTAATCAGAGAGGCCATTCTACAAAAGCAGAAAGGGGCAGAGATTAATGCCCTCTCAGACGACCTTGGACATGACTGACCGCTTCCTGGACCCTGTAATTCACAAGGGACTGTCATCATCAGATGTGTCTCACTCGGGCCTCTGTTCCATGTATAGGGTGAAGACAGCAACGCCTATTGAGAAGGCAGAGGAAGGGAGGTAGGGAGGGAGGGAGGGAGGGCGGGCGCACCCAAAATCCCAGTGTTCAGGAAAGCTGAGGCAGGAAGATCGTGAGTTCTAGGCCAGCCTGAGCTACACAGCAGCTGTTGTTGTTAAAAGAGTTCCTTCGGCACCCCTCGCTCTGTTCCTGCCCCCACAGGGGATCCCAGACAGATTCTTGTCATAGGTCCCCAAAATGGCAGTGAGCCCTGACATCTTTAGAACTGTTTATCTTCCACCAAGAGCTGCATTGGGAAAGTCACCGTGTATAGTGTGACCTGCTGTGGACCGGCAGATGGAGGTAGGGAGAGAAGGAATGCATGTCTCAGGTCACAAGGACAGGAGTTGAAGCCAGATCCACTGAGGCAAATGGTCTACCCCACAGGGTCTGGGGCCCTTCGCCTCTTTTCTGTGCAGATGGTCCTAAGCTCAACTCCCTTGGCTCCCAGAGTGTGGCTCCAGCAATGGAGGGCCACGTAGAAGGGGATGGGCCTTTTTTTTCTGTCTTTTTTTTTTTTTTCCTTCAAGACAGGGTCTCTCTATGTAGCCTTGGCTGTCTTGGACTCGCTTTGTAGACCAGGCGGGCCTCGAACTCACAGCGATCTGCCTGCCTCTGCCTCCCGAGTGCTGAAGATGTGCGCTACCACCGCCCAGCAGGGGAATGGGTCTTATGAGGAGGGAAAAACCTGGTGGTGATAAGCATGGGGGCTGAGTCTGTGTGCCCATGTGGGTGGTTGGGAGGGGAGGAGGCACAGTAGAGCTGCGGGATGGGAGTCCATCTCTTGCCAGCCTTGGTGGGGGTGGAGCACTGGAGAGCGCACCTCCAGCTTCGAGGTCCTGCCTGCTTCAGGCCCCACTTCTCCTTCTTAAGTCTTCTTTAGGCCTCACACTCAGTCCACACTGAGCCAGAAGGACAGGGGTCTTGGTGGGGCGGGTTGGGGTTGGGGGGCCCAGCTGGTATCAGTGCCACCCGAAACTGGGTCCTTGCCCAGGAAGCTTTTTGGCCATCTTCCTTAGTCTGGGGCCTGGTTATTTTTAGATGTCTTCCCTCTGACCCCTCCCCTCCTGCCACCGCTGCCAGCTGAGGGAGGAAATGACTCACCTCAAACCCAGACAGGTAGCTACAACCCCAGTGGGTCCCCAGCAGGCTCTGGCTGCTGCAGGCCTAGGGTGGCCCTGCCCACCTTCTCAGCCTGAAAGCAAAGTTGGACTGGGATGGAGGCCAAGGACCTAACAGACTCCTTTCTGGGCTCTCTTTGCCATTTATTTCCTAGGGCCTAGGGCAGAACTGGCTTAAACCAGTGAAGAGCAGGGTGAGCCTGGCTGCAGGGGTGGGTGGAAGGTTCCAGAAGCTGCAGCTGGGAGTGTAGAGGGCCTTTGTCAGTGGGGAGGAGGGGCAGGGATAGCAAGACCTGATGACAAGCTTGTGACACGCTAGCTGGGTCCCAGGGAGGCTGCCTCCTGGTGACTCTGTGCTGTGCAATGAATTGGGGAGAGGTCTAGCCAGGATTGAGCTCCTTTCTCTGGACCCCAAGACTCCTGAGCCAGAGGTCTGTCTTCTGGAACCCCTCTGCTGGGGACTTGTGGCTGTGGCGTGGGCCTCTAAAGGGGATAACTCACCTCTTTGTTTTTGTCACCCACAAGATGACAAAGCTCTTTCTCCTTAGTCCAGAGCTTGGTGACCCAGGCTGTGTCTTTGACACACCTGAGTCAGGTGATGCTGGCAACTTCCTCACTGGTAACTATGGGGTGAGGTCAGGTCTTTGCTATTTATTTTAGAGCCAGGGGTCTCACTATATATCTGTGGCTGGTCTGAAACTTTTGTTGTCCTTGTTTTGTTTTGTTTTGTTTTTCCCAGATACCCATGGCTGTCCTGGAACTAGCCTTGTAGTCTAGGCTGGCCCCGAACTCACAGGGATCCACCTGCCTCTGCCTCCAAGGGCTGGGATTAAAATTGTGTGCCACCACCACCTGGCTTGAAACTTTTTATTTAGGTTTTGCAGGCTGGCCTTGAACTTGAGTTGATTCTCCTCTCTCAGCTTCTCAAGTGTTGGGGTTATAAGCATGTGTCACCATATCTGAAGGTCTATTTAAAAAAAAAAAGTTATTTACTTTTAGTGAGTCTAGACCAGAGAGGTGATTCAGAGATAAAGGTGCCTGTTGCCAAGCTTGATGACCTACCTGACTTTAGTCTGGGATCCACATAGTAAAAGGAGACCCCCATCCTCTGTCTCTATGTGTACACGGTGGCACATGCACACACACATGAAATAATAAATAAATGTTATTGAAAGTCTTTGTTGGCTGAAGAGATAGCTCAGAGGTTAAGAGCACCATCTGTTCTTCCGAAGGTACCGAGTTGGATTCCCAGCAACCACATGGTGGCTCACAACCACCTGTAATAAGATCTGGTGCCTTCTTGTGGTGGGCAGGCACAAGTGTGGGTAGAATACTGTATAAATAATAAATACATCTTAAAAAAAAAAAGGTCTTTGTGTAGCCCTTTCAGTCCTGGCACTTGCTCTGTAGACCAGGCTGGCCTTCAACTCACAGAGATCTACCTGCCTCAGCCTCCCAAGTGCTGGGATTGAAGATGTGCGCCACCACTGCCCGGCTTAAATATTTATTTATATCAATGGACTCTCTTCAACAAAACTCCATCTGCACCAAGGACAGGCAGGGCAGGGGAGTGTTACTGAGGCTGAAGTTTCAGGCTGCCCCACTCCCAGAGGCCTTGGGAGGCATGGAGAACCCCTCTCTACAGAATCTACAGCTTTTAGCACTCTGTTGCTTAGGCCTGAAAGGTATGGATGCTGCCTTTATCTAATTTTCATGAAGGCCCCAGGGTTCCTGGAACCTTCTACCCAGAGATGAAATCTTCTGGTTCTAAAATGTCAGCCATTACTAAGCACCTGTCCCATCAGCACCCTGTTCCTCAGTGACTCTCCAGGATGACATCTGCTAGGAAGGCTAAAAGAGTCTGTGGCAACTTCAAGAGCTGCATATGGCAGCTCAAGAGATGGGCTCCACAGTTCTGCCCCTGGGTGCCGAGCTAGGCACTTGTCCCTGGTACTCTTCTGGAGGAATAGTCTGGGGCACCTGGCCGAGCTCAGGTTTGTCCCTGGGGTGATGGCATCTGTAGGTACCCATCATGCAAAGTAGGAAAGGACACCAGAGGAAGGAAGGAGGGAAGCTGTCCTCCTGGCACTGGTCAGCTGGGAGCAAGCCAAGGAGCAGGGCTATGGCAGTAAAGGGAAGCCTGGTCTCACTCAGATCAGACCCAGTATAACCCAGGGCACAGGTCCCCCCAGGGTTCCATAGGCCTGGGCACATGAGCTGACATTAAACAGCACCCTGGAGTGACATTTGGTCTGCAGGCCAGCCTCCTGGGTTCTCAGGACACAGAAGCTGTAAGAGGTGAGGGGGTCCCCTCCCCACCTCACTAGTATCCCCACCCCAATCCCTCTGCCCCCCAAAAGTTCCCATGTCCCTCCCAGCTGCCTGGCTGGAAACCAAGCCAAGGCCACAGTTCCTTGAAGTGTGCTTTGGCTTTGGCTGCTCTGGCCCAGACGGCAGCCAGGCTCTGGAGCTATTAATAATGGCAGATGTAGGTCATGCCATTTGATCCTCTGGGCTGTGATCCTACCTCAACGGGCAGTGAGTGAATGAGCTGCCGTAGGCTGGGCTCAGGGTCCTCAAGACTGACTCCTGGGCTTTGGGATCTTGGGCTGAGGAACCTGAGGGCCCATGTCACTTGAACACCTGGAAACTTCCAGGCTGGCAGAGGGTGGCAGCCTAGTGATACATGGGGAGGCCCCTGTGAGGGTGAGTGAGCTACCAGTGACAAGTGTTTTCTGTTCCTGCTGGGACTGGACCTTGATATCCACGTGGCCTTTCGCGCATTGCCTCAGATCTGAAAAGGTGCTCACCAGAGACAGGTCCACAGCTTCAGGGAGGGCCCTGTGCCTTGGAGGCCGACCCCCTTACAGAACCCAACCACTACTTGCATGGCACTTGCAGTACTGCCTGTAGCTCCCTGTTATGGCTAGTTTGGGGTCCCGAATGTCAGCATTAGAGCACAAGGCCACGGGCTGGTAGCCAGCAGGTGGTAATGATGTCAGAAGTGACCAGGAGGTGGTGGCCAGGACAATACTGGGGAAGCCAAGAACAGAACTGTTTCTGATTCCAGACAAGGGTGATGCTGCCTGGCACAGGCTGAGTGCAGGAGTTAGTGGCTGCTCCCTGGCCACTGCTGTTCTCAAATTGGTTCCTGGTCCTGAATTTACTCAGAGAGAGGAATTTTGGGACATTTCCAGTAGGAGCCTGCTTCCCTTAGGAGGTGGGGTAAAGGAAAAAGACCCTTCTACTTGACATGGGGTTTACCATCCAGTGGGCCTTTTGCCTTAGACAGAGATACTTTGGTCTGAGTTTGTGGCTGCAAAGTGGCCCACAGGAGCTCCTGGCAAAGAAGATGGGGAGGAACAAGCCCTGTGTAGACAGCTGTCGCTGTGCCCAGGGTCCCTTCTGCCATTCAGCCTTGTTCCTTAGCCTTCTTCCTGCCCCCCCCCCCCCCCCGCCCCTGCCAGTGTGTAGCCACACAGCTGGTGGGTGTAGTAAAGGACGGGGTGATACACAATGCTAGCACCTGCCATTCCAGGGGATGAAGACACTGGGGGTGAGGTGGGGTGGGGGGAGGGGGGGACTATGCAGATACCTCTGAATCAACCGCCTCAAGCTGACAGCTGGGGCCTGGGCACCGAAGGCAGAGAGAAGACGACGTCATCTGTGCATCTCAGCATCTGAGTATTCAACATGAGCTGCGGGTGAAAGGGCAGCACCATGGTGCAAATAGAGGGAGGTGGGCAAGAGGCCAGGAAAGCGACAGAGGCCTCAATGTGCACGCCAGGGTAGACAGGCTGTGTCATCATCACTAGAAGTGACATGGTTGGGCTATCATGGAGAAGTAAGGCCTCGCTGACACCCTCAGCATCCTTGTTGATTCAGGACCTGCCTCTTGTGTTTTCTCATCCATGTCCAACAGAAAAGGCGAACAATGATGTAAGATTTTGGAGCCGTCAACACCACCGAGTGCCCGAATACCCGAAGCCTGACCCTTGTCCTTCTCAGTGCCAACTCTACTGCGGCACCACTTCCATGGAAAGCCTACCCAGTATCTGAAGTACCACAGCCAATCCTGTCCTTTCCAGGGACTTCGTTTAGACCAACTCAGATCGGAGGGAAGGGCTGGGCCAGCAAGGTGTGGCACCAGTCGCTCCTTTCCATAAACAAAACCTTTAAACTTTGGGCCTTCGGCAGGGTTGCCTGGCTGAGTAAGCCTACACAGCGGTCTGCTGCTTCTGACTGGCCTGTGTGCTGGGCCTTTATTTCTGCCCGGCTGGCTGTGGAAGTGACAGGGGGCCTGGGCCCTGTCCTTGGGGAACATCCTATTACTGGAGTTTTAGGGGGAGTGGTATCCCAGTCTCCTCACTTTCCATACAGAATCACCCCCAGACCCTGGCTGGCCAGGAAGGGTACCAAGGATGGCCGGGATGCTTCTGGGAGAGGATGCCCAGGGACTTGTATTTATTATTGGTGTGAAGCTTTTTTCCCTCTGCCGAGACTCCGGTGTGATAATTACGGATTGGGGATCTGGCCTACATATGGTTCCCTGGCTGTGCCTGTGTGTCCCTCTTCACCTGCGCTGGCTGTGCCTGTGTGTCCCTCTTCACCTGCGCTGGCTGTGCCTGTGTGTCCCTCTTCACCTGCGCTGGCTGTGCCTGTGTGTCCCTCTTCACCTGCGCTGGCTGTGCCTGTGTGTCCCTCTTCACCTGCGCTGGCTGTGCCTGTGTGTCCCTCTTCACCTGCGCTGGCTGTGCCTGTGTGTCCCTCTTCACCTGCGCTGGCTGTGCCTGTGTGTCCCTCTTCACCTGCGCTGGCTGTGTCTGTGTGTCCCTCTTCACCTGCAGGCCTCTATCACACTGCTCCTTTGGTCTGGAACCTCTCCACCAACCCTCTTATCCCAGAGGCCCTAGTCAGAGCCCTTGTACCCCCGCCAGACACACCCCCGCCTGCCCCATTTCCTCAAGAGCAGTGCTCCTGTCATTTCTGTGGTGTCAGTGTCTAGAATAGGGCCTGACACCAGTGTCAGGTTATCTTTGTTGACAGGACAAATAGCGCTTGGATGGAGCTTGCTGTGACCAGACACGGTGTGAAGTGCTTCCCATGAGCAAGCCAACTCTTGTTTTTGGTTTTTCTTTTAGTTTTTTTTTCCCCCTCCCCTTTGGTTTTTCAAAACAGGGTTTCTCTGCATAGCCTTGGTTGTCCTAGACTCACTTTGTAGACCAGGCTGGCCTAGACCTTGAAGCCATTCACCTGCCTCTGCCTCCCAAATGCTGGGATTAAAGGCGTGCGCCACCACGCCCGGCTCCATGAGCCAACTCTTACTCCACACAACTGCCCATAAACTGGGCGTCTGTGCCCCTCTCATTGTGTAGGCGAGGCCACCAAGGCTCAGAGAGGTTAAGCAACATGCCCAAGGTCACCCGGCCAGTGCATACAAAGCGTGAGTGTGAGGCAGCAGGAGTCCAGAGCGACACTAATAACTTAAAAAAAAAATGTTGCTTCTGGGGCTGATTCCAAGTGAGGGACACAGTCCTGTACAGCAGGTGGACACCCATGTCTTGACACTTGTCTGTCCTCCCAGCATGGCTTTTCATCTTGTTCATGTTCCTAAACTAAGGTGCTGGTGCCATTGCACGTGGAGTAGTAGGTTCATGCCTAATCCTAGCTCTCTGGAGGAACAGACAGGAGGACCAAGGTTCAAGGTGAGCTTTTGGAACATAGCAAGTTTGAGGGCATGAAACTCTGTCCAGAAAAGAAAGAAGAGGGCCAGGCATGGTGGTGCACGCCTTTAATCCCAGCATTCAGGAAGCAGAGGCAGGTGGATCGCTATGAGTTCGAGGCCAGCCTGGTTAACAAAGTGAGTCTGGGACAGCCAAGGCTAACACACAGAGAGACCCTGTCTCGAAGAAAGAAAAACTCAGAATGGTCATCAAGATCATCAGATACATGGTTTCTACCTGTAATTTCTGGCACTTGGAGGCAGAGGCAGGAGGGTCACTCTTGTAAATTGTCTACACAGCGAGTTCCAAGCCAGCCAGGGTCATAGAGTGAGGCTATCTCACAAAATGCCAAACCAAGCCAAACCCACATGATGTCAGACACAGCAAATTTGACTTAAGTGACTCTGCAGAATGATCATTTTGCTGGACTCCAAACATGCAAACACAACAGCTTCCAGAAGACCTCTGGGTCACCTGACTTCTAACAGGTTAGTTTCCAGCTCTGGGAAATGGGCTGACTCACTGCCATACGGTCTGAGAGGGACCTGAGCTGCTCCTGAGGCAGTATCAAATGTCGGCACTATGTACACCTGCCCCAGCCAGCCAGGTGACGTGACTAGCAAAAAAAAAAAAAAAAAAAACCCAGGCCAGGTGCGTGTTCCTGGTCCCACGGGGCCCCTCCAGCTCCCGGTGGTCAAGGAGATAGCAGGCAGATCCCTGAGGCCCAGCAGGGCTTTTCTTGCCACCTGACAGTGGGAGGAGCAGACTGCTCAAGGCTTTTTTTTTTTTTGCTGCAGATGGGTGGCGCCCCACCCTTTCTGGCTCACCGAACTGTTTAGTTGGTCAGGGAGGGTGGGGGGCAGGAAGCTGGCTCCCCCTCTGCCAAGTGAAGCTAACAAGTGGCAGCTTGCAGGCTGGGGGCAGGCTGCAGTGACCCTGCTTGGGGACAGCCAATGAGATTCCAGGCTGCGGTGGCACCACCAGGCAGCCCGCCTGCCTTTGGCTGGCGTGCCTGCGGGAGGGGCCTGGGCCCGCCACTCACCACTGCTGGCCTTGTCTCCAGGAGGCCGGGCAGATCTGCTGTTCACTCACCCGGAGCCCCAGGCTGCCTCAGTGTTAGCTTTCCCCATCTCCCAGGGAGTGGAGGTGGTGGCAGGGAAGATTGCGGACCAGAGACGGCAAGAGCCACTTGGGAATTTTCCCCATGTTCCAGCTCAGCAGTGGGCACCTGCCTAGTGACAGTGAAAACAGAATGTGTCGGAGTGGGGTGGGCAGGTCCCCATCTAGGACAGCTGCCTGGCAGACCACATACTGCAGCCCAGAGTCATCTGACCTCCATACCCTATGTCAGGAGGGTCAGGCATGGCACTCCTGAGGCACAGGCTTGGATTGTGTCTATAGTAACTGGTGGCTGCTCCCTGCCCCATCCCCTGCTCGATGCAGACCCACCACTGCCAATCACATAGTAAACATATATTTATAGATGTACAATATCAGAATTCTAATTCAAGAAATACAACTTCTCAGGGGGATCCTTTAGGATCTATGTTCTTATTGCACATGGCTCAGCCCCTCTAGGGACAGTTGGGGTGGTGGGAGGCAGAGCACCAGGGCCACTGTGGGTGGGGCACTCGGGCTTGCGTCCAGGTCTTATTATTTCTAGGCCAGGGTGGCCACTTCATTGCAGGGTGGGACCTTGTTAAAAAAGCAAACAAACCAGATTTGACAATTCCTAACCAAACTTCCTTTCCCAGCAAGAATCCTATTGTTAGGGGCTTGTATTTTAAAAGAGAGAGAGAGAGGAGAGAGGAGAGGGAGAGAGGAGAGAGAAGAAGAGAGGAGAGAAGAGAGGAGAGAGAGAGAGAGAGAGAGAGAGAGAGAGAGAGAGAGAGAGAGAGAGAGATATGACCCTTGGGGGACAGTTACCACCTCTGTGCTGGCAGCTTGGGAAAGTAAGGCTTTGGAAGTCCGCAGGTGCAGCGGCACACCCACCACCATAGACAAACTAGGGGAAATGGCAATTCCCAAAGGCCCATTATAACTGTGGGAGGTCAGACCTCCCTCGTTCCCCTGGCAGCAATGGCTGTTTTGAGAAGAATCCTCGTCTGAAGGGGAATGCCATTCTGGTTGTGGTGGACTGCGCATCCAATGAACGGAGGCGGCCTGGTGGAGTCCACTGTGGAAGCGAAGACAGGCGCCCATAGCACTGGCTCCTCTTCACAAGCTCGTCTGCACTCAGGTCCTGGGGCAACTTCTGGAGGAAGAGCCTTCTGGAGTCCTTGGTGCACAACTTAGAGAAAGCCTGTTGGCAATGGTGGAGCTGTGCCCTGTGGCACCTGTAAGGCAAACCCACCTGGGGACTTGGGTGGGGAACTGGCTGCAGGGTTCCTGGGCACTAGGGCAGAGAGCCCACCTGAGGCTGGCCAGGGAGGAGGCAGCTTGAGGAGCTGGGCTCATCCCAGTAGGCTCTGGGTGGGGACTCTACTGTGCCCAGTACTGACCAGCTATCTCCAGCTTGCTCCCCCTACCTTAGCCATAAGCCAGGAGACCTCTCAAAGTTTTCTATGGATTTATACCACCATGATTACTGCTGCCATCTAAGTCAGGCTGGGGCTAAGGGTGATGCTAAGAGCATTTGACTTGACTTTCTGTTAGCTTTTGAAAACCAGGCTGCCTTCCCAAACAGGCCTCATTTTCTAAAATATGGAAGAATCAGCTGAAAATCTTAACCCAATCCCTGCATAGTTTAAAAAGACTTTATATATATATATCTTTATATATGTCTATTTACATATAAATAGATATATATACATACATATGCATTTCTAAGTTATGTTCTCTGGAATTCTCTCCTCTCTGTTCCTTGGCCCAACACCTGCCTCTGCCTGGCTTTTCCAGTGAGGTGACTAGTGGTGGCTCTTGGGAGCACGAGGAGAGACAGTGGGGTGTCCCCTCCCCCAGTCCTTCCCCACAGACATTTGCTGCAAGTTTTACATTCTACTTTCGTTGCCATGGTTTCGGTATCCTAGGAGCCAGTGATGTGGAGCTTCTTGCCAGCCCTGGGAGGGGAGGAAGCAGCCCCGTAGCAGGCTTTCTGTCTGTCCTAAGAGCTTTCTGCATTCGCTGGCTGAGAGAGGGCGGTTGTGCCGTGTTTGGCCTCCAGTTCCATTTAAATGTTTTCTGTGTCTTTCCTTAAATATACAGTCCATCACCTTGGTTGGCTCAGTGTGTGTCACCAAAAATTCTCCAGGGATTTCATAGTCTGTGGAGGAGAGAAGAACAGTTAGGTGAGCCTCACAATCCAGCAGCTGGCCCTACCCCAAGCCCTCTGCAGTGATGAGCCCCAGAGCTGACATTAGCTAGCAAGTGGCCTTGGAGCAGTCTGTGGCTGGCTCTGTGACAAGGGACATAGGCAAGGAGAGGGTGGGCAGGGTACCCATCCAAAGAGCTGCTGGCCCTGCCCACCCTCCTTTGGGCTTGAGCCAGGATACCCGCTCTGGGCACTAGGCACGTAGCCCATTACCCACACATGGGAAAGGGTGGGGGTGGGGTGCCTGTTAATAGCACTTTCACTTTTCCCTACCCCTCCAGTGCTCAAGTGGCTGCTTTTGACCCTGAACTTGTGACCTTTTGTTCCCTTCTTCAAGACCACAGGAGAGATGCCTGGGAGGGGCTGGATGCTCATGGCTTCCAGGCTCCCAGGTGCAGAGCATTGGAGCCAAGGGCCTCACAGCCTACCAGAGAGAGTGGTCAGGGCCCACACCTCTCCTGCCCATTGACGGCTGGTTCATCTTGCTCCATGTCCTCCTGCCTGGAAGGACAGAGGGGGATGGCCTCCTGCCCACTCACTCCCCATGGGTCTTCTTGACTCCACTGGGGCACTGTATGTGAGGGGCTGTCTTAGACCCAGGAATATGTGAATGCACAAGCAACAAAAGCCAGGCTTGGGAAAGGGCTGAGGGCTTGATTATTGGAGGAGGTCAAAGAACCACAGGCCCTGACTGTCTGGCTTTTGGGCACCTCCCTCACTACTTCAGCCATGGAGAGGGGAAGGGAGAACAGGGTCAGTGGGGCAGGGTGCCTGGAGGACCTGCCATAGGTCTTAGTTTCCCAAGGTGCCCAGAGCTGCCTCATCTCTGAAAGAGGTTGGAAGTGTCAGGACAGTGAAGATGAAGAAAGTCTCTGGCATCATCCCTCCCTCCCTCCCTCCCTCCCTCCCTCTCTCCTCTGCTTATGACCAAGGCCAAGGCTGCCAGGAGTTGCAGCTAAGAAGCAGCCCTGGCTCATACTTGGACCTGGGTGGTGTGGCTGGCCCAGAACTATCCATGCAGGGAGGCCTGCACCTCTGACAGCCGACTGCAGCTCGGGGTGCCCATCTTCTGTGCTCTGTGGTACATGTCTGTGTCACCAAAGTATCGGGCCCGGTACAGCAAGCCTTCCTCTGCAAAGACACAGGGCAAGGTCAGGGACCCTGGACCTCGTAGAGTTTACCTGCCTGAGGCCACGGGGAAACAGGAAGACAGGACCAGGAGCAGGTGCAGACCTGGCTTCCTGGGAGGGGACAGGAAGACAGGACCAGGGTCCCACAGACAGACTGGGCATATATGATCAGTGGGTGGCCAGAGGTTTCCAATCTGTCTCTCTCTCTTTTTTTTAACATTTATTTATTTATTTATTTAATGTGTATGAGTGCTCTATTTTCATGCACACCAGAAGAGGGGATCAGATTCCATTACAGATGGCTGTGAGCCACCATGTGGTTGCTGGAACTTGAACTCAGGACCTCCGGAAGAGTTAACCACTGAGCCATCTCTCCAGCCCCCAATCTGTCTCTTATACATTCATCTCTAGCAACTACAATGACAGGTGCCAGTGACTCAGAAGGACCTTAATGGAACCATCAAATGGTCCTGGGTTTGCCGGCCCAGAGGAACTCAGGAATGGAGTTCAGGTCCTGGCAGGCAGGTGGCTGGCACAGGGCAGTGCTGTGTGTTAGGTGCACAAAGCACCAGAGATGGGTTTTTTTTTTTTTATTCTCAAGCATGGTCCCTGGCTATGCCTCTCCAACTACCACCACCACTACCGCCCCCACCCTCCCACGCTCAGGAACAAAGGTTTCCACAGGTACACACAACACATTAGGGCACACACACGCACACGCGTGCACTCACTCTGTTGCTTTTCTTTCCAGCAGTTGTTTCGGAGGTTGGCGATATAATCGTCTTCCACATTCCGCTCAACTGTTTTGAGGCTGGAGCCCGTGTACTCTTCAGAGAAGGTGTCCGACACGTAGTACACGACGCCCAGGTGGTCAGTGACTCGCTTGTGGATATGGCCCACCGACCTGACCAGAAACACACCAGGCACAAAGTGGGCAGCTGGAAGGGGGATGGCCCAGTGGCAGGAGGTGCCACACAGGCCATAGGAACAAAGGACTCCCTCCCCCACTGCAGCAGGAACTCACTGGCTCCCCAAAACAAAGGTCTGTGACAAAGGCAGAGCACCCCACTGCGTGACCGAGCCCTATGCCAATCCCTCCTTTAGTGCTCTGTTGAGAACAGGGCATGTGGGGAGGGCCCTGGTCTAGAAAGCTGGTCTTTGCCTTCTATGTTTCTAAGCTCACAGGTGCCTTAGGCTGGCCTGGAGCCATGAGCTGTCTCTCTAATAGAATTGTATGCTAGCACGAGTTGAGTGTTCATTCATAACCCCACAAGAAAGAAAAAAAAAAAAACAAACCAAAAAGGAACAAAATGTGAGGAAGACTGTGCAGCCACAGGGGGTGCGGGCAGCAGGAGAAGCCACAACACCACAGGAGCCACTGCTCAGGGCAGGGCAGGCCCAGCATTCTGCACTCTTTATCTTGTCCTTCTAGCTGCTGAAGAGGGTTAATCAGCTTCAAGGCAAGCAGGTTGCTGGAGGAGCCAAGGCCAACTCTGCCCCCTGCTGGCGGAGGCGGGGGTTGCTGAGTCTGCAGGCTGTGGCCGGCCAAGGGACTGGAGCTGAGGGCTTGCATCAGCAGAAGCCGAGGACCCAGTGTTCCAGGCACTGACACCTTAGAGTCAACTAAGTCACCCAAGTTAGCCATTGGCACTTGAGATTGATGTCTCCTCAACAAACACCGCTGAGCCCTTCCAATGAGACGGATCTCACGGACGCACATTACTCAGTAATTCTTACAGGGAGGCGGATGCTATTGTTCCCACTTTACAGACGGGGGAACCAAGGTTACATAGCTTATCTGGGGTCACAGCTCTCAATGCAGAATCAAGGGTGCACAGCCACCCTTCTCTGATTGACTAAATCCTGTTCAAACAGATTTTAAGAGCAGAGGACATGTAGGGTCAGCAGAGGTGGGGATGGTGGTGGAGAGTCAAGTTCCTGAAGTCATGCAGGACAGTGTACGTGAGTTGTTGCTTCAAGGAAAGGCCTGGAGCTTCTTCTGTATTTTCTGAGGGGCCTCTGAACCTCGACAGCCTAAGGGGCTCGGCTCAGGGACAGTATGCCTGTTGACCTAAGCCATCTTTTAGTACTATGATTGGGCATCTGCTGGGACCTGGCCCAGGGGCGAGTACTCACGGTCTCAGGCTCAGACTGTACGGTGGACTGGACACCATGAGCTGGCTGAGTGCTGACACGAGGATGAGGATGAGGATGGGCATCAGCTGCACAAACACTCCTAGCCCGCCCTGAAGGCAAGAGAGCCGTGGTCAGCACTCGGACCATAAGGGCACCCAGGTGGCTGTGCCATCCTCCCTTCACTCCCAAAGGTCTCCCTAGGGCACAAGCTCCTTCATTTGACAGCATTTCCAGAAAAAGGCAAAGCAGCTGTTGGGAGCACAAGGTGTATGCAGACAGCAAGGAATGAGTGGAGGTGTGTCTCCCAGAGAAGAAAGGCAGGCCTGGGGGGGCGGACTCCCACAATCCACATCTTTTGAATTTCAAGCCACACAAATATACTGCTGATAGAAAAGCGTATGATTAAGGGTTGAGATGTAGTCAGTGCTATGGAGCTCTTCTAGTACCCACAAGGCTTTGGGTGTGATTCTTAGGAAAAAAACCCAAAAAACAAAAACCAGGACAAGCAGAAACAAACAACTCTTCTCTGTCAGATGTAAAGATATGCCTATGGTCCCAGCAATGTGGAGCAGAGACAGGAGAACAGTTGACGGTGGGAGGCCCAAATTCTGTCTCAAGCAAAACTGGGGGTGGTGACACACACCTTTAGTCCCAGCACTCAGCAGACACCCAAGTACCGGACCAGCTAGTCTACAGAGCAAGTTCTAGGCCAGCCAGAGCTCCATAGTGAGACTCTGTCTCAAAACCCAAAACCGAGGGCTAGAGAGATGGCTCAGAGGTTAAGAACACTGGCTGTTTTTTCGAAGGTCCTGAGTTCAATTTCCAGCAACCACATGGTGGCTTGTAGCCATCTATACTGAGATCTGGTGCCCTCTTCTGGCCTGCTGGCTCATATGCAGGCAGAACAATATGTATGTAATAAACAAACAAATAAAACGAACCAAAACCAAGGCCACCTTCAACAAAGCACATATGTTTAGGCATGGTGACCCAAGAATAACCCCAGTATTTGTAAGGTGGAGGCAGGGACAGCAGGAGTTCAAAGTCGTTTTCAACTGCATGGTAAATCCAAGCAAGAGCGGAAGGAGAAAAGAGGGAGAGGAGGAGAAAGGTGGAGGGAGAGAGAGGAGGAGGAGAGAGAGGTGAAGGGAGGGAGAGAGGGGAGGAGAGAGAGGTGAAGGGAGGGAGAGAGGGGAGGAGAGAGAGGTGAAGGGAGGGAGGGGGGAGGAGAGAGAGGTGAAGGGAGGGAGAGAGGGGAGGAGAGAGAGGTGAAGGGAGGGAGGGGGGAGGAGAGAGAGGTGAAGGGAGGGAGAGAGGGGAGGAGAGAGAGGTGAAGGGAGGGAGAGAGGGGAGGAGAGAGAGGTGAAGGGAGGGAGAGAGGGGGAGGAGAGAGAGGTGAAGGGAGGGAGAGAGGGGAGGAGAGAGAGGTGAAGGGAGGGAGGGGGGAGGAGAGAGAGGTGAAGGGAGGGAGAGAGGGGAGGAGAGAGAGGTGAAGGGAGGGAGAGGGGAGGAGAGAGAGGTGAAGGGAGGGAGGGGGAGGAGGAGAGAGAGGTGAAGGGAGGGAGAGAGGGGGAGGAGAGAGAGGTGAAGGGAGGGAGAGAGGGGGAGGAGAGAGAGGTGAAGGGAGGGAGAGAGGGGGAGGAGAGAGAGGTGAAGGGAGGGAGAGAGGGGAGGAGAGAGAGGTGAAGGGAGGGAGAGAGGGGAGGAGAGAGAGGTGAAGGGAGGGAGAGAGGGGGAGGAAGAGAGAGGTGAAGGGAGGGAGAGAGGGGAGGAGAGAGAGGTGAAGGGAGGGAGGGGGAGGAGAGAGAGGTGAAGGGAGGGAGAGAGGGGAGGAGAGAGAGGTGAAGGGAGGGAGAGAGGGGGAGGAGAGAGAGGTGAAGGGAGGGAGAGAGGGGAGGAGAGAGAGGTGAAGGGAGGGAGGGGGAGGAGAGAGAGGGGAAGGGAGGGAGAGAGGGGAGGAGAGAGAGGTGAAGGGAGGGAGGGGGGAGGAGAGAGAGGAGGGAGGGAGAGAGGGGAGGAGAGAGAGGTGAAGGGAGGGAGAGGGGAGGAGAGAGAGGTGAAGGGAGGGAGGGGGGAGGAGAGAGAGGTGAAGGGAGGGGAGAGAGGGGAGGGGAGGGAGAGGGGTGGAGAGTGAGGGGGATGGGTGGAGGGGGAGGAGGTGTGAGGGGGTAGGGAGGGTGTGAGGGGG